>NC_089494.1:252891089-253192339 GCF_036850765.1 Saccopteryx bilineata
GGGAAGTCTTTCTCCACTTTTTTCTTTTTCTTTTTTTCAATCTAATATTAATATATAACCACCTACCTCCAAGAATTGTATTCAGGGGGAAAAAAGAGGGTTCTTAATACAAATTTTGGAAGCAGCAAAACACCCAGCATGTTAGTTGCATCCAATTGTTAAAGTTTATCTTTTTCTTTTCTTTTCTTCTTTTCTGAGTGAGAGGAAGAGAGATAGAGAGAAAGACTCCTGCATGCTCCCCGATCAGAATCCACCTGGCAACCCCTGTCTGAGGCTGATGCTCTTGTCCTGAGCGCCCGGGAGCCTATGCACTTGAACCGATTGAGCCATGGATGCGGGAAGGGCAGAGAGAGTGGGAGAGCTGGGGGGAGGGTGGGGAAGCAGATGGTCGCTTCTCCTGTGTGCCCAGACATCCACATGCCTGGCCAGCCAGCTAGGGCCAAAGTTTATCCTTTTCATACATTGTCTCTCTTAATTTAAATTTGTTTTATTGCCTGTGATGTCAACATTTCCTAGAGGTCACTTTACAAATAAGGAAACTTAGACTAAGAGAGAATAAGTGACTTGCTAAGGGTTCAACACCTGGGAACGGGGACGTTCAAACAAAAACTTAAAGCTAGTTCTATCTCTCTCTCTTTTTTTTTTCTGAAGTGAGAAGCAGGGAGGCAGAGAGACAGACCCTTGCATGTGCCTGACCAGGATCCACCTGGCATGCCTACCAGGGGGTGATGCTCTGCCCATCTGGGGCGTTGCTCTGTTGCAACCAGAGCCATTCTAGTGTCTGAGGGGGAGGCCACAAAGCCATCCTCAGCATCTGGGCCAACTTTGCTCCAGTGGAGCCTTGGCTGTGGGAGGAGAAGAGAGAGATAGAAAGTAAGGGAAGAGGGAAGGGTGGAGAAGCAAATGGGCATTTCTCCTATGTGCCCTAGCTGGGAATCAAACCTGGGACTTCCACATGCTGGACCAACGCTCTACCACTGAGCCAACTGGCCAGGGCCACTAGTTCTATCTCTTAGCGATCAACTTTTATTCTCTAAAAACTGAAGAGCTAATTCTGTTATTTCCAATGAGCTTTTTATACCCCAGTTATTGAATATAGTAAGGTTTTTAAAATTTGTGTTGAAATAAGAAGGTTTCTATTGACCTGGGTGGTCTTCCTTAATTTCTCTGATCATATTTATGAGAAGCAGTCATGAACGTTGGAGGAGGAGGGTGGAACCAAGAGGTTGAACTCAAAATGGTTCTGCAAAACCATTGCATGGTCTCTCATGTGGCCAGGATCAGAAGTGTGTGTAAGAGAAAGTGGAGACTTTGGATATCATAACACAAGGCATCAAAATGTTCTTCAGCACAACTGGATAGAGAAGAATAGGAAATCACAGAGAAAAATATTATTTTGGCATGCATGGAGTTCCACACAAGTTGTTGAGCAAACTTCCAGAGCAAGTTTATTTCCTAATTTCTTAAAAGCCAAGAACTGGTTGAATTACTTATCCATTCAGGACAGACGTGTTTGGCACTCTCTGTTCGGAACACTCCTGGCTCTGTAAAGATCGCCTTCAAAGTATTTACCAAGTCTAAAGAGAACAGAAAAGTCCCAAAACACAATGGAGTGATGTCACCAGTCTAGATCATGGCATTGTACCATTTAAATTTTGAAAATCTCCTACAACTGTAGAATGCCAGGGCATCTTTAAATTGTCATGTCACTAAGAGAGTGACTTTTCAGAGAAATCAAATCAAGACAGTGGGGAGCGGGAATTTAATTTGAAAGAACCTATGTTTCCCGATTGGGTTAGGTATTAAAGAAGGATGGAATAATCTGTAAAGACAGCCAGGCTGTCCAATTACAGGTCTCTGAGAATGAAACACGCTGTCCATCATCTGTACTATGTGATTGAGCTCACGTCATCTGTCTCGTGACAGCCATCCTTGATGGAGGTGGTGGAGTGTTTTGTTTTCATGTTTTAATCAACTATATTAATGGGAAATATAAAAGGAAATCTCAAAAGATAAAAAAAATTTGTCCTGGCTATGAAATAATTATACTATTCTGCAGTTTGATATATTCACATCTTTAAAATTAAGAAAATAAAATGTTGTTCTTTCTCAAATGTTAAATATATGTACAAACAGAACGGTTGTGAACTATCTGTAGCATATAACACAACATGTTAGAGCATCCTCCAGTAAGGAGACGTCTTTGCTTTGTAGGTATTGCCGACATCAGAATCTTAACTATAGTAATTGGATGGAGTCCATGTGGGATACATAATGGTAATTTGAAAGTCATTTGAAACTATGACTATAAAATAGCAAATAAATAATTGGATTCATACTCAATATAAGAACTTCATGGTTTGTGATTAAGTTCACTTAATGATTAATAAATGTATGCATTATTACATATTCAGTTAAGTTTCTCAGATGAGTTTAAAATATCCCCTTGCCATGTAACCAGTGAAACTACTTAGCCATGGTGAACAAGGGAAGAATGCCTTTTCTGTCCTCTCCTGGTGCATCAGTCAGAATATTATTTACTAACAGCATCTCAATAGCTGCAAACGCTCAAAGATATGTTTCTCATTCAGTCTCTGGTCAGCAGGGGCAATCTGCTTATCGATTGCCCTCAAGAAGTCCTGTTGAAGGGGAAGCTACCGTTTCACACAGGATTGCCGTGCCACAAAGAAAGTGCTGCAGCCTGAAAGTGACGTATGTCTAGAAGTGTTCTGACCACATCTGCTCATCTGATGGGGGGGGGTGTGGTATAGGGGCTAGGGTGTTCTCACACCACCCAGCAATTCTCGGACACCAGCAATGTGTTCTAAAATTCAACTCAATTTTGACAATCTCTACCCAGCTTACTATCAGGTTGCACAAGGGCTCACTCAGTCCCACAGGACTGTCCTCCACCTCAGATGCCAATTGCAAGCCCGGGTTGTTTCCTGTGGTTCTCACTGGCCAGTTATACATCACACATGCCTCTGACCCCCTCCCTGGGTTTGACTAATTTGCTAGAGTGGCCCACAGAACTCAGGAAACCCATTTCCTCACAAGATTCCCAGGTTATTATAAAAGGACATAACTCAAGTACATCCCGGTGGAAGAGATGCCTAGGGCAAAAGTTGGGAACAGGGACTGAGCTTCACGAATGGACACTGAGCTTCATGCCCTCTCAGAGCCTGTTGCTCTCACCATACCTCCATGTGTCTACCAACCCAGAAGCTCTCTGAACTCCATCCTGTTTGGTTTTTGTGGAAGCTTCAGTGCATAAGCACAATTGGTCATAATATCAATTATTGGTGATTGAACTCAACCACCACCCTCATCCCTTGTCAGAGAGGGGTGGTACTGAAAATTCCAACCCTCTATTTACATGATTGGCTCTCTGACAACCAATGAGATATGCCTAGGTGGCCTACAAAAGCCTCATTAACATAATAAGAGAAACCTTTCTCTCATTACTCATAAAATCCCAATAGTTTTAGGACCTCTGTGCCAGAAATGGGGATGAAGATATATATATATGTAGACCCTGGCCAGTTGGCTCAGCTACAGAGGGTCGCCAGGCATTTGGATGTCTCGGATTCGATTCTGGGCCAGGGCACACAGGAGAAGCGCCCATCTGCTTCTCCACCCCTCCCCCTCTCATTCTCTTTATTTCTCTCTTCCCCTCCTGCAGCCAAGGCTCCATTGGAGTAAAGTTGGCCTGGGCACTGAGGATGCTCCATGGCCTCTGACTCAGGTGCTAGAATGGCTCCAGTTGCAGCAGAGCAACATCCCAGATGGGCTGAGCATCCCCTCCTTTTGGGCATGCCGGATGGATCTCGGTCAGGCACATGCAAGAGCCATATATATATATATATATATATATATATATATATATATATATATGTTTATTTATTTATTTATTTATATTTTTTCTTAATTCATTGGGCAGAATTTTTCATGTCTTCATAGCCAACCACTAGGGACCCATGAAATGCAATCTTCCCATGTGTTCAGAAGCAGGAAGAACCTGTTGATAAACAGCACCACTAAAGACTACCACACATAAAATGTATTCTGCATTCCTTGTCCAATTCAGCTGCTCCCCTTTGGGGAATCTCATGGCTTATTACTGCTTGTTCTTATAAACATCCAGGATGCTTGCTGGTCTCTGCTTAGGAACCTGTGCGCAGCTTACATGACGCATGGTCTCTAGCAATTGCACTGTTTAAGAAGGCAGCTTCCTCTGAGAAGTGCCGACTTACTGGCCACCCGATCTTGCCAGAGGAATGGACGCTCACGTTATTTGAGTAGTTAGGTGTGTCTCCATCTGTCTCTTCTCTGATCTGAGTGCCTAGTCTGTGTGTTCTTTTTGTGTCGTTCTGCCCACAATCTGCCTATGCAGATACCTCAAGGGGTGTCGCTCCACTTCCTCTGTCAGGAAGAATAACAGAAAGGACAGTCACTGGACAATACATGGATGCCATGACATTTCTGTTGGTAGAAACCTAAGCTTTTCAGTGTAGGTGCCTCACCACCGTCATGAATGCCCTCCTTAGCCAAAGGGCTGGATGTGAGGGACGCTGAACCACCCAGGTGTTTCAAAGATGTGACATTGTTGACATCATAAGAGGGTTCAAGAGAAACTATTTATTTCACAAGGACTTCTAGTTTTTCCCCATATTTTTGAACTACAGTTCTTTCTGGATTCCTGAAACAGTATTTCTAAACATTTAATAATAGTTCTGAACCTGAGGAGATGACCTGCACGATAGCAGGCTGATTTATGGGAAGAGGAGACCTTAGCCAGTGCAGTGGACAATCACTAAGAAAACACATCGGGTTTGCTGACCCGCTGCAATCATGTCTAGAGCATTCCGCCAGGGTTGTGACAACTTGCAAGGAAATACAAAAGGTTTTCTTATGAAATAAAAGGACAAGGATTCACGATGCACCTCAAAAAAATAATAGTCCCTTTAGTAATTTTCTGTGCATACATAAATCTCTCTAAAGCACTTTACATGGACTACTGTATTTTGAAGGTATCACCTAAGCATCACTAAGAAAAACTTCCCTTTAAATTAATGAATAAAAGGCTCCTGGGTTTTTGCTGACATTTATTTCCAGCACGGTGGCCTTTAGTCTTCTGAGCTGTCATTTACAATTGCAGTATTCCCGTGCCTTCGAGGGTAAGTTCTGACGATATTAGATAGAGTAAATTCAATTTATCATGCTAGAGTAGGAGGCATAGCTCATATCTGCTTTACGGACTCACTGCATTACATCAGACCTGCACTCTAGTGGGCCCGACTGCTTTGGTGAATGCCGTTTAACCCTGGTGTAGCCACGCTGATGTTACAGTGACCCTTTGTGTAATGGGGTTTTGCTTACCAAATTCTTGATTGCACTAGTAGCTAATATTTAACGAGCGATATGATATACAAAAATAGCATAACAGCCCTGGCAGGTTGGCTCAGTGGTAGAGCGTCGGCCTGGTGTGCGGGGGACCTGGGTTCGATTCCTGGCCAAGGCACACAGGAGAAGCACCCATTTGCTTCTCCACCCCCCCCTTCCTCTCTGTCTCTCTCTTCCCCTCCCGCAGCCAAGGCTCCATTGGAGCAAAGATGGCCCGGGCGCTGGGGATGGCTCCTCGGCCTCTGCCCCAGGTGCTAGAGTGGCTCTGGTCACCGCAGAGCGACGCCCCGGAGGGGCAGAGCATCGCCCCCTGGTGAGCAGAGCGTCGCCCCCTGGTGGGCGTGCCGGGTGGATACCGGTCGGGCACATGTGGGAGTCTGCCTGACTGTCTCTCCCCATTTCCAGCTTCAGAAAAAAATACAAAAAAAAATAAAATAGCATAACATTCATTATCTTATTAATTTTTATAACAACCCTCTGACATCAATAATTATCCCCATATTACAGGGGAGAACAATGAGACTTAGATTCTTAGATTAAACAATTTGCCTGAAGCTGCACAGCTTCTAAGTGACAAAGCAGGGGCTCCAGCCAGTTCTTCTACTTAACTCCAGAGCAGGAGCATTAGCATTTCACTGCAATAGTCTAAACACCGCCTGGCAGACCATACTAGCTATTGTATAGATAGGAAGGTGCTTGTGGTAGCCACACTGTCAGCCATCAGCCAGACCTCAGGAAACCCAGACACAGAGAAGGCTCAGCCACCCACCATGTGGCTCAAGGACAGTCCCTCTAACCTCAACCTCAATCTCTTCACCTTTAAAATGAAGCCGTTGAATGGAATTATCTCTAAATTTGCTTAAACACTCAAGTTTCCTGATTCTGTGATCAAACGACCACCCTCTGTCGCATTCTAACTGTGGGAACGCGGGCAGTTGCTCTCTAAGGCAGTCTGCCCCTCTGTGAAATGGAGCTCATGCCACACCTATTTATCCACGTGAGCTGATCCAGGTAAGGCGTTTCACACAATGCTCAGAACATAGACAGTGCTGCTCGGACAGCGTGTCATCGTCACGATTGTCATCACCATCACCATCGTGCTGGCATCATAAAAATCACTACTTTCCTGTGACTGATATCAGTAATAAATAACAATTCAATGTACATTTACAATTGACCTTGACCCTCGCATGTGTCACAACACCACCTGAAAGAACGAAAAGGGTCATCAGGGAACACCTGTGGAAGGCCCCCAACAGGCAAATGTTCCTTCAGCAGCTGGCAAGTGTATAGAGATAATGTGCTAAGAAAATCTCATTGCATATGTATTGCATCCTGATCATATCATGGTAAGGGTTTAAGAAGCAGTAAAAACCACTCTCTGGTCGTAATGGATGACTGTGCCCGGAAGCAAAGCGCCCAGACCCTCTACCTCCTTAACATTTGATGGAGTTGTTCAATTTCCCCTGCCCTGAAAATGGGAACTTCTTCCAAAGCATGCTTGGTCTAGCCATTCACAATCAGAGTACAGTGAATGCAGGGAGGAGGGCGGGGGAGGCTTCCTTGCTGGCCTCAAGACAATAACTTCTCAAAAAAGAAATTGAAAGCATTTTCCACAAATTCTCAAACTACGAGTCATCATATATATTGTTGCTGTTGTTTTTGTTTTGTTTTAAATCAATGTCCCCAGTTTTCACTGAAATAGCTCCATTTGGTTCTGGGAGCAAACAAACCCCATGCGTCTTTCCAAAGGCAGTATTTCCACAGATGGTTCACCAGGAGGCCACCTCTTCAGTTTCAATGGAAAAACAAATGACGGTTCAGACACAGGATAACACTGCGATTAATGGAGACAGGAGCATATGTGTTTTATTTCATGGAACTTTTATTGCATGAGAGCAAACACGGAATTTTCTGTTAACTTTCTCCTATACCCTCAAAGAGCAGAAAGTGATTGACACATAGAAGTAACTAGATTACTGTTGAAAGAATAAATCAGGGGTCAGGAACCTTTTTGGCTGAGAGAGCCATGAAGGTCACATATTTTAAAATGTAGTTCCGTGAGAGCCATACAACAACCTGTGTACCTTATGCATTATCCAATAAAAATTTGGTGTTGTCCCGGAGGACAGCTGTGATTGGCTCCAGCCACCCGCAACCATGAACATGAGCGGTAGGAAATGAATGGATTGTAATACATGAGAATGTTTTATATTTTTAACGTTATTATTTTTCTTATTAAAGATTTGTCTGTGAGCCAGATGCAGCCATCAAAAGAGCCACATCTGGCTCACGAGCCATAGGTTTCTGACCTCTGGAATAATTAACTGAACAGCTCTGTGAAAAGCTGTCACCCAACATTTTACTTAACTTTAATCTCCCTGAGCTTCATTTTTTTAAGAAACTTTTTATTTTATTTTATTTTTTGTGACATGGACAGAGAGAGACAGAGAGAAAGACAGATAGGAAGGGAGAGAGATGAGAAACATCAGTTCTTCACTGAGGCGCCTTAGTTGTTCATTGATTGCTTTCTCATATGTTCCTTGAGAGGGGGGGCTACAGCACACCAAACAACACCCTGCTCAACCCAGCAACCTTGGCACAAGCTGGTGAGCCTTGCTCAAACCCGATGAGCCCATGCTCAAGCCGGAGACCTTGGGGTTTCGAACCTGGGGTGCCGGGGTCCAGCCCCGGGGGGGGGGTCCAGGGGTCCCACAGGAGGAGACGGCGTCGGCGAAAATGGAGTGAGAGAGCCGAATTCTTTTCTTTCTCTTTATTCTCTGGTTAGCATTTTCTGCCAGGCATCTCTGCCAAATGCTAGTATAGCTTCCTTTTTATACACGCACACTGAGTTACAATCACATGGTGTTAATTATTGCTTTTGTTTCACTATGTTTGCATGTTTCCAGATAACAGTTAATTTACATCTATGAGTCACAAACCAGGTAGCAAATCAT
Organism: Saccopteryx bilineata; assembly: GCF_036850765.1. Taxonomy (NCBI): domain Eukaryota; kingdom Metazoa; phylum Chordata; class Mammalia; order Chiroptera; family Emballonuridae; genus Saccopteryx; species Saccopteryx bilineata. The sequence continues at coordinate 252,899,450 of NC_089494.1, forward strand.
ACAAAATACAAAATAACTTGAATAGCGATAACAACATCAGTAAAAGCTTTTAGAGTATTAGTTCTAATAGTTAACTAACTTTACTGCTGTTGTGAGTTAAGGGGCAGAGAGATTTAGTAGACGACTAACAATGGACCACCGCTTGCTCAGGTAAATGGCCTTAAGTTCATGCAGTGTCCTACTTTTTCTCACAAGATTCTAAAAGGCTTGCCTCTAAAGAAATTAACATAACATCAAGAATAGCTTTCATTCAAAGATATGCAGAGTGCACTTGCAAGATAGCCCAGCAGCAACACAAGACATTCCATGGATTTCCCTACATTTTTAAATCTCATGAGAACATCTCATTGAGAAAGCCTAGCAATTGCCTTTAGTCAAAAGACAATTCTCTTAGTAAAACATTCTTTTCTTGCTGACTACGCTCTCATCCTAGGCCACACAATGGGCCATTCTACTATACCTTACCTAAGATACTATTGTCTAATCAAATATTACTTATTTATTATATTTAAACACTAGTTAAGTTCTGACTCTATTCTTCTCAGAATATACCACTATTTGCAGATCAAATAAGCAAGAAGAAAGGAATGTTTCTCTACTTTATCACATGAAAAGGCTAGGGAGGAAAAATGTTGAGTTAAGTGAAGGCCGAAGGGTGCTCTGTGCACAGCCACTGCCTCCTACCCATTCACAAGTCACAATCTATTTTTTCTAACATGATTAAGAAGGAATTCTCCTACAGACTTAACCCTTTACGAGGGATATCATAGCCAGCCTCTTATGTCTATGAGCCCAGTTCAAGGGGCTTACAGGCTTTTCTGTGGAACTCACACCCTCTGTCTCATTTCCAAAGAAATCACTACAAATCTACAGGGAAAGCATGGTACTATTATCCCTGTGCCATAAATAATAGCACACACACAGAAAAGGGGGGATATAAGGCCAGATTAATTCAAAAAGTCAAAGGGGGAAGTATCGTTATGCCTTTCCTTTGTGGTGACTTTGTCACCCCGCAGCCATTGGTCTTCTCTTCTGTGACTTTGTCAATCAGCAGTTTTTGATCTTCTTCTGCTGTGACCTTGTCAGCCAGCAGTTGTGGGTCTTCTCCTGCTGTGACCTTGTCAGCCAGCAGTTGTGGGTCTTCTCCTGCTGTGACCTTGTCAGCCAGCAGTTGTGGGTCTTCTCCTGCTGTGACCTTGTCAGCCAGCAGTTGTTGATCGGCTCCCGACACTGGGGCCTCCATGTCCCAATCCAATGCTTTATCCACTGTGCCACCACCTGGCCAGGCTTCATTTTTTTTAAAAAAAAAAAAATCTCTAAATCATTCCTATCTTTTAGGGTTAGCAAAAAAAAACAGTCAAAGAGGTAATGCCAGTCAGAGGGCACGGGATATGGGCTGAGTCAACCATTGTCAAGGCGATGATGTGGCCCCACAGGGTGCTATCCAAGCACCTTGGACTTTGTGGAAACAGGTACACTACTGTATCCCTTAGAGAGAGCTGTACAGATAAATGCCTTGATATCCTCTGGCGATTTCAGGATGACAGATTCATGCAGGAAGCAAATGGTTACTGTTTATTCATGGGATTTTATGCATGTCACCTTCCTATGTGATTCAAGCCAGCAAGCCCTCTAGGTATAAAGCTCTCTCCTCCACCAGTGAAGGCAGCACATATTGGCACAGCTGGTCTGGAAAGCAATGTGACTGTGCATAGGAAGAGCTCGCACCCTTTGGTCCTGTAATCCTCCTATTGGGATTAGTCATAAAGAACGAACCACAGGTGCAGTCACAGATGTATGCACTAGAATATTAATGACATCATTATTCCTAGGCAGTCAAAGATGCTATAATCCCCTTAACATCCAGGGTAAGTTCAATGGATACATGATTATGCAGCCATTAAAAATCATGACATGAAAAATGTTCAGGATATTTAGTAAAGTTAAAAAAATACAAGATACACTGCTATACTCTTGTATTGTCACAATTTTATTTGTAGAACATATTAACATATGCTTAGATAAATGACCAAAATGGCCTTAACACCATACAAACATGGGTGATTTTTATATATGCATGTTTTTTCTGTAGACAGCATGTTTTTGTTAATGAAATGTTTCCATTTCATTTTATTTGTTAATGAAATGTTTTCATTTGTTAATAATCAGACAAGCCTGACCAGGCAGTGGCACAGTGGATAGAGCATCAGACTGGCATGCGAAGGACCCAGGTTCAAGACCCCGAGGTCACCAGCTTGAGCACAGGCTCATCTGGTTTGAGCAAGGCTCACCAGCTTGGACCCAAGGTTGCTGGCTCAAGCAAGGGGTCACTCAGTCTGCTGTAGCCCCCGGGTCAAGGCACATATGAGAAAGCAATCAATGAATAATTAAGGTGCCCTAATGAAGAATTGATGCTTCTCATCTCTCTCCCTTACTGTCTGTCTATCCTTATCTGTCCCTCTCTCTGACTCTCTTTGTCTCTGGCACACACAAAAAAAAAATCAGACAAATGTCATTAGAACATATAATGAAGAAATCATAAAGGCTTATAGCAAGTTATAGTATCTTCTCAAAGTATAGATGAGTGATTTCCTCACTTTCTCTAAATTTGGGAACTCAACTGCTCCTTGGATCCTTCCTCTGAGACTGAAGAAGCCCTAATGAAGAAAAGACACACGGACATGTTGTAGCCTTATTGGGTGTGTTGTCTTGAAAATAGCATAACTTTAAAATAACGTTAGGGGAAGAGACTTCATACTGCCGAGTGATTTGATGATGGGAAAACTTAACCATCCGTGGGAACCTACTTCAGAGCACAGATATTTGGAGCATATTTCAGCTAAGCCTCCAAGACAGACATTGTGAACAGTTCACCCCATCTGTGTTCTAATCTTCTTACCTGGTCACATGAGATTTCTCTTATTGTTTGAGGTGGACATAGGAAGTGATTTCTAATTAACACAATGAGAGTGGAAATGATGTGTACCACTTTAAGACCTGGCCCATAAGAGCCTCCTGTGCACACACCTCTCAGTGCTCTTGTTCGCCTTCCTCCCAGATGCGAGAATCACAGGAGACTATAGAAGGCACAGGTTGAAGATATCCAAGCTTTCATTAGCCCCACTCTCTTCATGACTCTCAGGGGAAGAACCATCAGCTAATTTATATATTCACCCAAGTCTACTAGATAAGCAAGAAATAGACCACATTCTTCTTTAATTTGTACATATTGAGGGGCCTGTTTGTTATAGCAGCAAGAAAGAAACTGCCTAATACAGCCACATTACCTGTCATGTACACTTAGCTGTACACATAGCCTGGCCAAATGCATTCTTGGTGAAGAAGTGGAGATACCACTTTTGTGGATAAACTACTCCATGAAAGGGGTGAGAAAAAAGTTACAGAATAGTCCATTTGTACCATTTTAAAAGTCACTAGAGCCTGACCATGTATGTGGTGGTGCAATGGATAGAGCGTCGGACTAGGATGCGGAGGACCCAGGTTCAAGACCCCGAGGTCGCCAGCTTGAGCACAGGCTCATCTGGTTTGAGCAAGGCTCACCAGTGTGAGCCCAAGGTCGCTGGCTCGAGCAAGGGGTCACTCGGTCTGCTGTAGCCTCCCAGTCAAGGCACATATGAGAAATCAATCAGTGAACAACTAAGGTGCTACAATAAAGAATTGATGTTTCTCATCTCTCTCCCTTCCTGTCTGTCTGTCCCTATCTGTCCCTCTCTCTGACTCTCTCTGTCTCTCTCTGTCTCTGCTACACACACGCACACACACACACATACAAATCACTAGAGTCCTATAGAATTTGGTTAATTTCTCTCACATGAAAGTACTAAAATGTATTGGTTTCCCATAAGAACTCAGATTGTACTCTCATCTTTTCTCTTGTTTTTTGAGCTTTCTTCTTCTATTTGGACATAGGTCCCATGAGGGACCTATAAACCTTTGACTTGTTTATGACTGATGCCTCTATTCCTAGAATAATAAGCACACAATAAATATTGAAGATGTAAATTAATGTAATGGCTGTGAGGCAGATAAAGACCAATTCACCTGGGGAGGCTTACTCCCCTAAAACTGCACCAGGAGCTTTCAGGGGGCAGAGAAAGAAATTTTGTCCAGTACAGACAAGAGAAGACACAAGTCAATTACATAGGAGACAGTCCATTTCTAACTTTTATTTCACACTATGAGATATATTTATCAAATGCTTCCAGGGACCCACGGCATCTGACAAATTAGCTGAGTGCAGATGTCTCTTCACTTCCCGTCCTGCTCTCCCCCGAGCGTCCCTTCAACTCTGAGGCAGGTCTCCAGCCCTGACCTTGCACAGACTCACCACCTGGTGGCCATTCATTTGCTCTCTTCTTGCTATCCCAAGCAGATGGTGCCGAGGTAAATAGCCCATAAATCACAATCTCCATGCGTCAGAGGGTCTAACTATACAAAGTGCTCATTTGCTTTTAAGATTGGTTCTGTTGCTGCCAACTAGATCGAAGCATTTAGTCAAAACGTTGGAGTGATTAGCTACATCCATGCCATCTTTTTGCTTTGGAGGTATCTGTTAATTGTTCATTCCTTTATATATTCATCAGGATTATCCAGAAAAACAGAACCAGTAGATGTGTGTATAAACAGAAAGAGATTTATTTTAAGTAACTGGCTCACACAGTTGTGGAGGCTTAGCCAGTCCAAACTCTGATAGGGGAAGCAGACAGGCTGGAGGCTCAAGAAAGAGCTTCAGTACAGTCTGCTGTACAACTAGGAAGAGCTGGTGTTGCACGTCACATCCAAAGGTTGTCAGCTGGAGAATTCCCTCTTACTTGATGGAGGTAGATTTTTGTTCCATTCAAGTCTTCAACTGATTATTAGATCAGGCCAGCCCACACTATGGAGGGCAATCTGCTTTACTCACAGTCCACCCGTTCAAATGTAAATCTCATCCAAAAAAACCTCCAGAAGCATCAAGTGTAATGTTTGATCAACACATAGGCATCACAGCCCAGACTAGTTGACACATAAAATGAACCATCAGTTTGCTTGCTTGCTTTTTTTCACATTTTTTTTTGTTTGTTTGTTTTGTTTTTTTAGTCCTCAGAGTCATTATTTCCACAGGGTTCATCTAATTTGTAACTTGTGGTGACCTGGAAAGTCCCACACTCACATCTTAGCTCTCCTAGTGGCGCGCTGAGTAATGGTGCTTTACCATAGAACCTCCAGTCCTGTCTCTATGAATGAACACTTTCAAGTCGTAGGTTTAGTATAATAATTACGTAGGAGAAATACACATGGGCAAGCTCTCTAAACACATGTTTATGTTGAAATTATTATTTAAATCTTGTTTATGTATCAGAGGTCTTAAGTGAATGAATAAGAAAATAGAAAATTGCTCATGTGAAGCACAGTACAATACAGTTGTAAGTAACTGGTTTATTGGAATAAGGATCAAATTAATCAGCTTTATTTGTAAGTGGACAGTGATCTTAAGGGTTAAGAGAAGCTTTAAAGACTACAACAGATGATTACGGAAGATCCTAGGAACAGTGTCACATTTAAAGTACACTGAACAGCCATCCTTAAAGTCAAGAACATTAAAACACCCCTGATTCTTCTCCAGGGAGTCCTGGGGAAATGCCGGGTGGTTTGGGGGTCCTGTGACAATGGACCCAGATGAGCCCACGTAAGATGGAACTGTCCATGAGAAGCTAATCAGAAGAACTGGACAGAGCTTACCACCTTTTCATCTTCCATGCACAGTTAGCAGCCCACATGTGATCAGATGTGGGATTATTATGTGATTGTCAGTCTCCACTACCCCAGGGGGCTTCTCTTCTCAGATTCCTGGCCAGACTGCTCTTCTTTTTTCTTTCTTTTTTTTTTTTTTTTTTTTTTTTTTTTTTTTTTTTTTAAGATTGTATTTATTCATTTTAGAGAGGGGAGGGAGGAAGAGAGAGAGAGAGAGTGAGCGAGATTGGGGGAGGAGCAGGAAGCATCCACTCCCATATGTGCCTTGACAGGGCAAGCCTGGGGTTTTGAACCGGTGACCTCAGCATTCCAGGTCAATGCTTTATTCACTGCGCCACCACAGGTCAGGCCAGGCCAGACTGCTCTTACAACTACAAAGACTGGAGGAAGTTTGGCCCTCACATCAGTCTAAGGTCCTCTTGTTTAGCTCTCATTTCCTACACGAAGGCAAATCCCTTCTAACATTTAAAATTTTGTTTCCTATTACAGAAAATAAATGCCCAATGCCCTGTGATCCCACCAGAACAATAGTCCAACATTAGCAGTGCCCAAGGTCAACATCCATGAATTTTAAATAGCTCTGCCCAGGGGACAAAGGTGGGAATTTGTCACCTTCAGGCTTGTTTCTTTGTAGTACCTCTTCTCCAGAAATTCAAAAAATCATGGGGTCCTGTGGCATTTCAGGTCACTTGTTAGAAACTAAGTTATTGTACACTTCTGAACAAATTCTTAACAGAAATTAGTAATGATTCCTGGTTGAAACTTCTTGGTCCAGGCTACCTTTGATCCAAATGGAGCACTGATTTTCTCAATAAACTAAAGATTTTGTGGGTCAGCAAATCGACAGAGGACACAGCAGCAAGATCTAGATAACATCACCTCATACGCACCTTGCAATATCCTTGCTTTATGAATAACAATGTAATTTCCTCTTACCTCTTTGATAATCAACATGTGTTCTCACAAGCAGCAGGGTGTTTTTGAATGTGTCACACTAGCTCTGATATATATATATATATATATATATATATATATATATATATATATATATGGGGTTTTGAACTGGTGCTCATGTGAAATCCACTGTTCCTAGGATTTTCATATATATATGAAGATTTTTATGTCTGCAATTCATTTTTTCTTTCTGTGAGATTGTGAGATTTGGGACAAAGGAAACTTTACAGTGTGCTTTTATTCTCTCCGTAATAGTGGCTGGGTGGTTAACTTTCTTGGCGCTACTTTGCACGGTAGACAGTTCTATTTAAAAATGTGCAAAAACTTAGTTTTACAAACATTTTGTTCATATTGCTTCTCTACCACTTTCTCCAGGAATGCCCCAGCGGTGTTGTTAACGAAGACACCTTCAAAGAGATTTACTCACAGTTCTTTCCGCAGGGAGGTAAGTACGAACATGGACCTGTTCAAATCATGCTTGTAACCTTTTTCCTTTCTTCTTTTCCCCACTGGTGCTGCACTGGCCTGGGGGCGGGGCCATGGTCCACACTAGCTGTCTCTCTTCCCCTCACACTGTCTTTCTCGGTCTCTGTGGGGCAGGGGATTTCCTCAGAGGGTTTTGTTCATGAATCATTGTTAGTTGCTCTTCCTGTGAAGGGGAGTGAAGTGGGCATCAGCCTACATGGCCATCGGTGAGGTCACTCTCTGTGTCGATCTTGTGTACTAACTCCTTGCTGAACTACTTAGGCTTACAGTCTTGAGTTTGGCTTTCTCTTTCATGGCATGACTACATTTTTTAAATCATTACGTCACAGAATGAATACATACAGCATGCAAGGGTGTGATATTTTCAATATATTGTAAAAGTAAACTACTGACAAATGATCAACTATCCGCGAGTTGGGTCTTCGGTTGAACACAACCAGCACCGTTGCCGTGTGGAGAGCGTGGCGGCTCTCACATGCATAGCGCCCCCTGACGCTGAGGCCCGGTCCTGCGACTGTGAGCTTTCACGTGCATTACAGGTTTCATTTGGTTCTCCCAACTCTCAAAATCAGGACAAAGGTAATTATCCTCAATTTACATATGCAAAATCTGGGGCTTAGAGAAGTTATGTGGTTTGCTCACACTGCCCTTAAGAGGCAGATCTGGGTTAGAACCTGGATTTCCCTGGAGCCGCACCTAGTGTTCTCTTTGCTGGTTTCTTTCTTTTTCGGTAACTCTTTACTGGGACACACAAACACCCCCCCCATCCCCGTCTAAGAAAAAGGAATACCACTCCAGATAATATTTTAATGAAAAAGAAAACAGGAGAGCAAAATGATAAGACATATGCGTTAGAGATGAAGGAAGAGCTCTATGGGCCCCTGGATCTTTCTCTTTCTCCTTCAGTCATCAACGACACGCCCAGTTCTGATTTGTCACTGGGCCTACTACGTGTGCTGCTACAGCTACGTGTTAGGTGCTGGTGATGGAAAAGGAGTAAGACACGGGACCTGCCTCCAAAGAATGTTATATTCTAGTGTAGCAATGGGCAAGGTCAAGATAAATATGAAAATGAGGGTAGAGGTTTAAAAAATACTATCATGGGAACACAAGGTGGGAGAACTGGAGCGGCTGAAGAACAGGGAGGAAATGCACGAGAGGCTGTCCGGACACGGCCAACCTGAGCCGATGCAGCCACCGTTTGTGAGGCGTCTAACGTGTGTTGGACCCAGGCGTGTGCTACCCTTCCCCTTCCAACAACCCTAGATGTGATTCTCCCTTTTTAATAAACGTGGAAACTAAGGTGCGGAGATGTTCATCCAGTTCCTTTCCAGTACCTTTTGCAGTGCTGTCCATTTCAAAAGTCTGCCATCATCCCATGCCAAAGTAACTCAATAGTTTCCAAATTTGTCTCTGATTCCAGCCGTCCTCCCTGATTACCTACCATGGTCTAGTGCAGAGGTCTCAAACTCAACTCAGCATGTGGGCCGCAGAGCAAGATCACAGCCATTCGGCGGGCCGCACTAGGTCTACAAAAGGCAACTGTTACGCAACACTTTTCTCACTGCAGTTGAAAACAAAAAAAAAATCAGTACAACAAGCACAATCGTACATGCAGTTTACTCAGTGTCACAAAACGACCAGAAACTGTAGTTCGCATCACAACTGCTGTTAACTAAGCTAATATCTAGCTAGGATGCTAGAGAAATGAAAAATACAAGTAGGCCCCTAGGCTTACTTAATTTTATCCAAAATATTTTGAACTTCGTGGATTAGTCTGCGGGCCGCACAAAATTGTTCGGCAGGCCGCGAGTTTGAGACCCCTGCCTTAAAGAATCCCCTTCCCCCTTCCCTGCTTCTTGCCTCACTTTAGCACTGAAGAGCACCTAATAATATATACCATTAACCTATTTTGTTACTGTTGATTGTCTCATTCCCCACTAGAATGTCATCTCCAGGGAGCAGCGGTTTTTGTGTTTTGTTCCCTGCTGTATCCACCGGGGGTGGGCCAGGGACTGTCCAGCAGTGGCACTGGATAAACACTCTCTGCATAGATGAGTGAGTGAGCGAGTGACTGACTGGTGTCCACCTCGCCTGGTGGCTCCAATGCAATTGACCAGTACCTGTCATAGGCATTCTGAAAGTTTACCCCTGAACAGTAGTTGTGTCCTACAAAAATTAGTTTCCCATTTGGGCTTCAGTACAGTTCAATTATTAGACATTTCAATGGGTTGAAAACAATTTTGTACACAGATTGTCAAAGTAGAAATTTTCCTTTAAGATGGACTTTTAAAAGAAGTTCATTAAGATTCAATTCTGAGAAAACAAGAGTGCGGCTCACTGTTATATGGATTTAGACATGTCGTGAGTGACAGCTCCCATATCTTGTCTCATTACTAACAGACCATAGACAGGTATTGGTCAAAGAGCCTGATGCCAGATTGTAATGGGTCAGTGTCTGTATTAGTAAAGAATTTGGGATATTATTTGATTAATTCATATATTTATAAATTATTAAAAACCATGGAATTTTTAAAGAAAAATTATGTTTACTATATATTTAAGAATCTGCCAGTGTATCGATAGGCAATAATGTCAAAGCTCTTAGTACAAATGCAAATCTTTATTTTTTTGATTACCTCAAATGAAAGTTATTACAGGTTACAAATTAGATATGGCTCTGCATTAAAAATGTATCCTTATATGAAAAATAACATTTTGGCATTAAAGAACATCTACTTAAGCACAATCCTTTGCAAATGATTCTTGTTACAAAATCTAAAGGGATTTGGAGAAAAATTACTTTTGCATGCTTAAAAATGATTTGGTTATTCATGCTAATTGAATGCGTAAGTCTAACAGTACCAGGCATAAATAGGTGAAATGAAATATTTTAAAGAATAGTGAGTTGACACTTAAAGAATTAATATCATGCACACAAATTGTATCTCACAGCGCTCCTAGGAAAGGACAAGAGACCTAAAGAAGAATGTCATACACAGTGGCTGGCAAATTTATGTTATGGCCATCCTCACACTTCTGTGAATTCATTTATTCAGGTTGCTGGTCTGAAAGCAACAGGTTTATCTCATTATGAGCTGTAACAATGATTGCTTCATAAATCACAATGCCCCACCATTTCCTGCAGGAAGATGCTTTGTCTCATCTGCAGAACCTCCTGCAATTTGTATTGTGTCAGGCGTTTAGTTTTCCCTGTTGCTTAGTGAGATGGTTTACTAAGCACAACCTGTTTGGTGTTCTGGATATCAGCACAGCTGGTAGAACAGAAGCTTCCTGTCTGTAAGGGATCAAGTCGGCCTGCTATAAAACAAGCCACGAAAATGCCCTTCCCTGGATTGTTACAGCAACTTTTTCAACTTCATATGTGGTGGAAGCTTCCACATGGACACTTAGCTCACCGAGCATTTTTAAAGCTCATAAGAATTGCAGTTTTCTGCTAATTGCAGCCTACTCCTGCTAATGGTGCAAGAATTTTGCACTTACTTTGGCTATACAAGGCACCCAGTATAAACAGCTGTTGAAAAAAATGAATGAATGAGCTCCGTTCAAAAGATCTAAGTCAACAAACATTTATTGAGCAGTAACTGTGGCCAAGGCACTTGAGGCACTTAGATGGGTTTGATGGACATAAAGAATATATTTTTGGCCCTGGCCGGTTGGCCTGGTGTGCAGGAGTCCCGGGTTTGATTCCCGGCCAGGGCACACAGGAGAAGTGCCCATCTGCTTCTCCACCCCTCCCCCTCTCCTTCCTCTCTGTTTCTCTCTTCCCCTCCTGCAGCCGAGGCTCCATTGGAGCAAAGTTGGCCTGGGCACTGAGGATGGCTCTGTGGCCTCTGCCTCAGGCACTAGAATGGCTCTGATTGCGGCAGAGCGACACCCCAGATGGGCAGAGCATTGCCCCTTATGAGCATGCCAGGTGGATCCCGGTTGGATGCTTACCGGAGTCTGTCTGACTGCCTCCCTGTTTCCAACTTAAGAAAAATACAAAAAAAAAAACAAGAATATATTTAAAAAAATTTTTTTTTTAGATTTTATTTATTGATTTTTAGAGAGAGGAGAGAAAGAAAATGAAAGAGAAGGAGAGAAAGAGAGGTGGGTGGAGAAGCAGAAAGTATCAACTCATTGTAGTTGCTTCCTGTATGTGCCTTGACCAGGCATGCCTAGGGTTTTGAACTGGTGACCTCAGTGTTCCAGGTTAACAATTTATCCATAGCACCACCACAGGTCAGGCTGTTTTTTTAAATTTTTTAAGTAACTCTATCATTGAATATCTAAAACAATACTTGTAAGAATGTCCAAGATGATTTATAAATGGCTTATTGAGTAGAAACTAGGATTCATGTATATTAACCTGCCTTACCATAGCAACAAGGCCATGAACTGTATATTCAAATGCTAGTTCTATACATTGTGCTTAAATTCAGGTTGGGAATAGGGATTTTTGGTGGGAAAGAGGAAATCAACCAGATTGATTTCAATCCTCAGATCTGACGTGATAATCAAATATTCTGAGATGGATGTGTATCAGTGTTTTTTTCAGTGACGTGGTTAACTGGCATCATCATTTTGGTCTAGATATAATTGGGTTAAGGACAGTGGACTAAGTCAGGAGTCCTCAGTGTGTAGCTGGACTATGCCCCAACCAAGGCATGTGACTCAATATTGTTCCTCTGTGAAATGTGGAACAAAGAGTCCTCACTTTTCTTTCTACTCTACTAATGTTCATGTCTAAGAGTTGGTATTGAGATGTCTTAATTTTATTACTGCCTCTGCCACTAACTAACTACATGAACTTAGCTAAGCCACTGAAAATACCTGCACTTACTGTCCACCTGGGACAAATACAGATAAATAGCTAAGTAATATCCAAGTTACTTTCCTAGCCTAAGAACCCACTAATTTTGTTCCCCAGCTGCAAATTTTCAACTTCAAAGGTAAAATGATAAGAAACTGAGGCAATCTCAGCTTAGTAAACTCAGTAACAAATTTTGTTATATGTAAGGACGTGTGAACAAAGAGGATCATCAGGTCATACGGGGGGGGGGGGGGGAGACAGATTACTGTTATATATTTTGAGCCCTGAATTGTACTTGAATCTAAATAGAATCCAGGATACCAGTTATTCAACCTTTTAGCAAATATTTACTGAGTATGTAAGAAGAACACATTTAGATGGAACCAGACCATTGAAATTTATGTGGACAGGAAACTTTTCAGGTGAAAATATATTACATCTGTAAAAAAAATTTATCGCCTGTATTTAAGGTAGTTGACATAAGAATGGCTTGTCTATGGAAGAAGAAGAAGAATATCTAACATTCACTGAACCTTTAATATGTGCCTAGGACTGGTCTATGCACCTTGCAGATAGTATCTCATTTAATCTTTTCTTGATGACCCTATGAAATGCATCCTGTTTTCATTTTATAAGAAACTGAGTCACAGAGAGGTGAAACAACTTGTCCAACTTTACGTAGTTAATATTTGATAGAGCTGAGATTCAAGTTCAGGTGGTCTGACTTCACTATGCTATTAACAACTGCTCCCCATACAGTATGCTGGGGCTGGGAAACTGGCTTAACTTCCAGGAGAATTGCCAAGGTCCATTTAAGAGAACAGGAAGTCCTCCGTACCGTATTAAGGCAAGCCTTGAGACTATACGTTCCTTTGGCCAAACTTTAAAGTTAGAGCAGCTCCATTTTAGCAGAATGGCAATTTTTTGTTCCCATGTTTGTTAAATTTTTAAAAATTATCAACATGATTTGTTCTGAGCCATTATTCATAGTGAATTCTGCTTGCTAAAGTAAAAGCATTCACCCTGATTGTATAAATAGGGTAACAAAGAACCCACTTGATGAAGCTCATTATAAAATATGCAAAAATATTTTTTTTTCTCCCTGAAAATAATTTAAACATACCACCTGTCAGCTCATATCTCCATAGGGCACTAAATAGTTCCAGAACTCTGGGTAAGAGTATTGTTGAAAGCAAAACAACTTTGTGAATAAAAATAAGCTGCCAATTCTTGATAACTCTGAAATGGAACTTCTCAACAATTGCTTTAATTTGGTTGCAATTAAATCCCTGGTTTCTTCTTGCATATTCAAGGCATTTCTTCTTGCAAAAATTAATACTTGGTGGACATCCAATCTAGATATAACAACTTCATATATTATTGAGACCCAATTGTAGTACCTATTTAGTTCATTGAAAACAGTGTTAACGATTCATATGTTTAAAAATAAGCAATTCCTCAGGTCATATTTAACAGTAAGAGGTGAAAGAAAACACCACCATCATTTTGAGAAACTGAGTGTACAATCTACCTGGTGAAATATATGGCCTTCAATATCGTTAACCACTGGGCTAAAACATTTAGGAAAAATAATTCATAAGTAGGCCATGGACACTTGGGAACTAGAAAAGAAGTTTATGTGACCTCTGACGTTCCTTATATGGGGAGGACAATTCTCTACTCCTGCTACTATGACTCAGTTTTTTGACAACCTTTAGAAAGCAATTCATAAAGTAAAAGGTGAATAGAACTTTTGTTAAAATTCCAATAAAAGTAAAGGTTAAAAGTTACAAAGTAGAAATGGATTTCCAACCGAAGATAAAAGGCTTTCACCAATGAGCTAAAAGGTTACATTTTTTTTTGTTGTTGTTAATATAAAAAAAAAATGGTTACACTAAAAGGCTAAAACCCAGGAGATGAAACATTTAAAATAATCAAGTAGAGCTGATCAAGGGTCAAGCAAAGAAGCACTTAATATTGAAAGCTGTGCAGTAAGAAAAGAAAAACAATAATAAGAAGTATTTACTTTTAAAATGAAAAAGCCAAAAGTTCAGAGAGTAAGGAGACAAAGGAGAAACAGGAGAAGAGGAAGGAAGGAAGAATTAGAGAGTAAAAACCCGCTAAGGAGAAGTGTTGGATTTCAGACTATTTAGTGTCCTTAGGCAGCACTGGGGACAGAGAGCCTTCATAACTGTCTATCATTATTCAGAGCCTCAAATCCCACCAGGACCCAGGCAGGGCAGTGGCTTCCTGTGGCTTGCAACCGGCATCTTTTAAGATCACACAATCCTCTTCCAAGGAGGGCACACACATTTCCCAAGTCACTGCTGTGTCACCTTTACTGGCTGCAGGGCTAGCCTGGATTTTTAGTCAGAAAGACCCAAGTTATGTCCCACTCCACTCCTTACTGACTGTATGACTTTGGACAGGTTTCTCAACCTCTCTGAGTCTCAGTAGCTTATCTAAATTGTAAAATTGATGAACGACAATAATAATGGCAATTCATCTCTGTTTCATTAGTAATGTTTCTATTATTTTACTTCTAACAATAGTCCCTGCTAAGCACTAAGCATTTCTCGTTGGGTCTCACTTAATTCTCCCAATCAGATATGGTACCATTACTCATCCCAGAGTCAGAAACATCACCCAACACTCCCATGTGTCTAGAACATTTCCAGCCAGAAAGTTAGAGATAATCTGTCGTGAATGGACTGTATGTAGGCAGCTCACTCCTGTGGATCTAAAATCACAGTCCTCTACCAAAAAGAGGGGCCAGCTGGTAGGAAAGCACAAGTTAAAGGAGAGAGAGTAAACTGTCCCCACTTGGACTTGGACATGCTGAGTTCTTATTGAGGATGTTGAAATGCTGACTTACTGATATCTCCTTCTCAACATTTCAGATTCGACAACATATGCACATTTTCTGTTCAATGCGTTTGACACAGATCACAATGGAGCTGTGAGTTTTGAGGTAAGTCTTAGACTTTTTCTTTAATGTGACTTGACTTTAGATACTGAAAGGGATTTAGTTTTTTTAGTTGGAAAATTTGAGCTTGATGTTTAAACTTTTATTTTCTTTTGGAGCTTTTTCTTTTTTTATTATTATTATTATGGTAAGAACACTCACCATGAGATCTACTCTCTTAACAAGTGTACAGGACATTACTGCTGACCACAAGTGCGAGGTGGTACAGCAGATCTCTAGAGCTCAGTGATCTTGCTTGACTGAAACGTTTTATGCCCGTTGATAGTAGCTCTCCAGTTACCCTGCCCCATCCCCTGGCAATCAGCATTCCACTCTAATTTATGAATCTGACTACTGTAAATACTTCACATAAGTGGAAGCATGCAGTATTCATGTTTCTATGGTGGCTAATTTCATTTAGTGTGATGTCCTCAGTGTTCATTCATGTTGTTGCATATTGAAGAATTTTGTTTTTCTTTTTAAGGGTGAATAGTATTCCATTATATGTATGTACCACATTTTCTTTATCTGTTCATCTATCCATGGACATTTAGTTGCTTCCATGTCCTGGCTAATGTGAATAGAGCTGTAATGAACATGAAAGGGCTAATGTCTTTGAGATCCCAATTTCAATTATTTCGGATAAATATTAGGAAGTAGGAATGCTGGATCATATGATAGTTCTATTTCTAACTTTTCTGAAGAACTTCTGTACTATTTTCCACTGTGGCTGCACCATTCTGCATTCCCGCCAACAGTGTGCAAGCTTTTCAAATCCTCATTATCCTTGTGAACACATCATCTTTCAGTTTTTTGATAATAGACATCCTGACAGGTGTGAGGTGATATCTTATTGTGATTTTAATTTGCATTTCCATTGACGATTAGTGACACTGAACGTTTTTTCATATACCTGTTGTATATCTTCTTCAGAGAAATACATGCCTGTTCAAGTCCTCAGCCCATTTTTTAAATTGCCTTACTAGATTTTATTTTTACTATTGAGTTACAGGAGTTTCTTATATATTTTGGAGAGAACCCCTTATCAGATATATACTTTATAAATATTTTCTTCTTTTCTATAAGTTGCCTTTTCACTTTGTTGTTTTCTTTGCTACATAGAAATTTTTTAATTTAACATAATTTGACTTATTTATTTTTTTGGTTGCCTGTGCTTTTTGAGTCATATCTATGAAATCATTGCCAAGACCAGTGTCATGAAGTTTCCCCCCATGTTTACTTCGTAGAGTTTAATGGTTTCAAGTCTTAATCCATTAGAAATGATAATTGCGTATAACATAAGGAAAAGATCAAGTTAGGGTCTGTATATCCACTCTTCCTAACCCCAGCTGTTGAAGAGGCTATCTTTTTTCTTTCTCCTTTGTGTATTTTTTTTTTTCTGAAGTTGGAAATGGGGATGCAGTCAGACAGACACCCGTATGCGCCCAACCGGAATCCACCCAGCATACCCACCAGGGGGCGATGCTCTGCCCATCCAGGGCGTCACTCTGCCACAATCAGAGCCATTCTAGCGCCTGAGGCAGAGGCCACAGAGCCATCCTCAGCGCCCGGGCCCTCTTTGCTCCAATGGAGCCTCGGCTGTGGGAGGGGAAGAGAGAGACAGAGAGAAAGGATAGGGGGAGGGGTGGAGAAGCAGATGGGCGCTTCTCCTGTGTGCCCTGGCCGGGAATCGAACCAGGGACTCCTGCATGCCAGGCCGATGCTCTACCACTGAGCCAACCAGCCAGGGCCCTCCATTGTGTATTCTTGATACTTTTATCAAAGATCAGTTGACTGTATATGCACAGATATATTTCTGAGTTCCCTATTCTATTCTACTGCTCTAGATGTCTGTCTTTATGCAAGTTCCATAATGTTTTGATTACTACAACTTTGTAATATATATACAATTTTTTTTTTTTTAACAGAGACAGAGAGAGTCAGAGAGAGGGATAGATAGGGACAGACAGACAGGAACGGAGAGAGATGAGAAGCATCAATTTTTTTGTTGTGGCTCCTTAGTTATTCAGTGATTGCTTTTTCACATGTACCTTGACCATGGGGCTACAGCAGACCGAGTAACCCCTTGCTCAAACCAGCAACCTTAGGTCCAAGCTGGTGAGCTTTGCTCAAACCAGGTGAACCTGCACTCAAGCTGGCGACCTCAGGGTCTCGAACCTGGATCCTTCACATCCCAGTTCGACGCTCTATTCACTGCGCCACCACCTGGTCAGGTTGTAATATATTTGGGTAGTATGGACATTTTAACAATTTTAACCCTTCTAATTCATTAACTTTCCATTTGTTTGTGTCTTCTTTAACTTTGTTCATAAGTGTTTTGTAGTTTTTGATATAAAAGTCTTTCACCTCCTCAGTTACATTTATTTCTAAGTAACTTATTCTATTCTTTTTGGTGCTATTGTAAATGGGATTGTTTTCCTAATTTTGTTTTAGATAGTTCATTGTTAGCGCATAGAAATGGCATTGATTTTCTTTGTGTTGCTTTTGTCTTTTATTACTTAATTGAATTTGTTTATTGGTTCTAGTGATTCTTTGGTGAACTCTTTAGGATTTTATATATATGAGATCGTGTTACCTGATTTCCTTTTCCTGCCTAGTTCCTCTGGCTAGGACTTCCAGAACTATGTTGAAGAGAAGTGCCAAGAGTGGGTATCCTTGTCTGGCTCCTGATCTTAGAGGAAAGCTTTCAGTTGTTCACCATTTAGCATGATGTTAGCTGTGTTCTTTTGATATATGGTCTCTATTATGTCAAGGTACTTTTATTTTATTTCTAGTTTGTTGAGAGTTTTTATCATGGATTTGTGTTGAATTTTGTCAGAGGTTTGTTTGTTTTTTGTTTGTTTTGTTTTTGCTGATCTTTTGGAATGAGCAGGTGTTTTTTATCCTTTACTTTGTTAATGTGGTATGTCACATTTATTGATTTTCATATGTTGAACCATCTCTTCATCCAGGAATAAATCATAGTTGGTCATGGTGTACATAGTTCTTTTAATGTGCTATTGGATTTGGTTTGCTAGTATTTTGTTGATGATTTTTGCATCTATATTTATCAGGAGTCTATGCCTGCAGTCTTCTTTTCTTGTGATGTTGTTGTCTGGCTTTAATCCTATGCTGTTCTCATAGATGAATTTGGAAGTATTCCTCACTCATCAGGTTCTTTTTGGAAGAGTTTGAAAATGATTGGTGTTAGTTCTTTAAATATTTGGCAGAAATCACCAGTGAAACCATCTGGTTCTAGGCTTCTCTTTGTTGGGAGGTTTTTGATTACTGATTCAATCTCCTAATTACAGGTCTGTGCAGACGTCTTTTTCCTTTTTTGCTTCATGAGTCAGTCTTGATAAGTTTTATGTTTTTGGAAATTTACCTATTTTTTTCTAGGTTATCCAGACTGTTGGCATAGAATTGTTTATACTAGTCTCTTATAATTTCTTTTTATTTCTGAAGCCTTAATTGTAACCTCTCCTCTTTCATTTATGATTTATTCATTTGAGCCTTCTATGTTTATTTTCTTAGTCTAGTGAAGGGTTTGTCAATTTTATTTATTTTTTCAAAGTATCAACTGAGTTTCATTGTTTGTTTGTTTTCCCATTCTTCTATTTTATTTCTCCTCTGATCTTTGTTATTTCTTCTTCTTTGGCTAATTTTAAGCTCAGTTTGTTCATTTGCTACCTCCTTGAGGTTTAAAATTACATTGTTTATTTGAGATATTTCTTCTTTTTTCATGTTGGTGTTGATTGCTATAAACTTCCCTCCTAGTACTGCTTGATAATATTTTAGCACACAAAAAAATAAATAAATTAAAGTCCAACAATGGATCCTTGCCTTTATTGTGTGTCACAAAGCTGACCTTGTATTTCAGAAGAAGTACAAATTACAGCACACATTTAGTTTGCTTTCTTATATTATATACCTGTTTGTACAAGAAAAATACATTTTCCCAATTACATGCCGATAATCCCAGAAAGCAAACAATTGAACTATCCTGGAGGGCATCTACTATGGGTCAATGACTGTGGTAGGTCTTGGAAATACAGAGTGATGAAGTTAAAACCCTGCCTTCTAAAGCCCAGTAAGTGGGAGAGCAAAAAAGAAACGAAATCTAGCAGCATGCTGTATTCACCAGCCTGACAATTCTACGAGGAAATTCCTTTTCAAATTATGTGCTTTAAAGGAGCTGTATTTAATTTTGTTTATGAAATGCTATATATAAACATGAATAGGATGAAATATGTCTTGGATAGTCACAGAGCTAAATATATCTAATAATTTATATATTTTATTAGATAGTCTTTAAATATTTTATTTTATAACCATATATAAAAGCTATTATTTCATATTTATATTTTATTTATATTATACAATGTTTATATATTTAGCCATATGAATATTTAGAACACATTTACACATATTTCATTCTAATGTTTATATATAGTATTTCATGAACAAACTTGCATGGTATACCTATACATATAGTGATTACATTCATATGGTATATAGCATACATAGATAGTAGTATATTTAAGAGAGAAGAAACCAAATATTAACTGTGATCAGCTGTGAAGACTATTGCTTTGTTGTTAGGAAAACTTATGGGTTGAATGTATACTCACCTATTTTCTTATTATTCTCTATGGCCATGCCTGGTCTCTGGGAGAATATAGCTGTCCACTATTTCACTTTGTAATTAATTCCAGTTTTTCTTTTTTGTGTGTGACAGAGACAGAGAGAGGGACAGATAGGGACAGACAGATAGGAAGGGAGAGATGAGAAACATCAATACTTTGTTGAGGCACCTTAGTTGTCATTGACTGCTTTCTCATATGTGCCTTGACCGGGGGGCTACAGCAGACTGAGTGACCCCTTGCTTAAGCCAGTGACCTTGGGTTCAAGCTGGTGCTCAAACCAGATGAGCCCGCGCTCAAGGCAGCCACTTTGGGGTTTCGAACCTGGGTCTTCTGCGTCCCAGTCAGACGCTCCATCCACCGTGCTACCACCTGCTCAGGCTCCAGTTTTTCTTTTTAATATACATGTAATGTTGTGATTTATAAGAAATACATATTTGGTCTTCGTCCCTGGTCTCTTGCAAGGATCTGGATCTAAACATACAGTATCTTTTGTTATGTTAATGGGGTTTTTTTTGTTTGCTTGTTTGTTTCTTGTTTTTGTTTTTGTTTTTACCAGCTTAAGGATGGAGGTTGGTTGCCCAAAATACCAACCATGTGATCAGAGGGTTAAAACTTTCAATCCCACCCCCTCACCTGTGTGGAGGGGAAAGGGGTAGGATGTTGAATTTGATCACCAAGGGCCTGATTTAATCAATCATTATGATATAATGAAGCCTCCATAAAAAACCCCAAAGGGCGAAGTTCAAAGAGCTGCCGGGTTGGTGGGCACACGAGATCTGGGGAGAGAGGGGTGCTGGGAGAGGCTGTGGCCCCTTCCCTTCCCACGTGCCTTGCCTGGTGCATCTATCTCTTCCACCAGGATGTTTCGGCAGTGTATCCTTTTATATCAACTGGCCACCTGGTAAGTAAAATGTTTCTCTGAGTTCTGTTGGCTGGTCTAGCACAGTAATAGAACCCCAACGGGCGACTGTTGGAACCTTCCATCTGTAGCCCAGCAGTCCGGAGCACAGGTGGCAACCGGGACCTGCACTTGACCTCTGAAGTGTGCGAGGAGGCAGTCTTGTAGGACCGAGCCTTTCGCCCTGCCATCTGGCTCTGCGTTTCCACCTCCAGGGTGAAAGTGTCATAACTGAGTCTAACCGCAGGATACCCGGCTGGTGTTAGAGAATTGCTTAGTCCTCCCCTCACCCCCCCCCCCCCCACACACACACACACATTGGAATCAGGTGCGATTCCACACTGTTAATATGGATAATGGAAAGAAGGTGATGTGGGGGTACACTCTCTGCAAGTAGGGGAGTAGTGAGTCTTACATGTCAGCGGCAGTCTCAGTGAATGTCACGATAAAGGAAAGCAGATAATGGGATGGGTTCGACAGAGAAAGGTCACGGTGGGGTCTTGGGGAGCCTGCCCGTGGACTTGCGTGACTAGGTCTGAAGGACAAGCAGGAGCTAGGGGTGCAGCCGAGGCAGAGCAGAGTCAATAGGGCCCCAGGAGGAGGAAGCGTGTGTACACCCCCTACGATAGAATACACAGCGGGAGAGCCATCGGGGAAGCCCGGCAGGATGCAGAGGCCAGATCTGAGCGTCTGAGCGTCTGAAGCAGACACTGAGGAGGCGGGGCTGTGGTGCGGAGCGGGATTCCGTGCAGCGTTCCCAGCAGAGAACTTACGGGGTCAGGGGTGCATCTGTAGGGAAGGGAAGAGCAGCAGCTGGCGGTGGCCCAGTAGGAGGTATGGACTAAGAAGACCGCTGTGGTCAAGACCCGGGCAGTGGGCTCAAATGTGGTAGCAGCAGTTCGTGGAGGGACAGGGGGACATGTGAGTGTCATAGGTGCCAGGCCCCCACGGCTAGCAGCTTACAGTCACCCCATGATAATGTTGCATCGCTGTTTACTGCACTTTACCTAAAGATTAATTTCAGCACAGTCTTACTGCAGCTATTCTACAGAAGTCGAAGTTTCCTGTTCACCTAATGATATCTTTCCTAGGTAGTCTGCAGAAAATGAGTAGGGCCCAAACTACTAGTGATTTTCTTACATGAAATTACGTATGTGACAGAAACGTATCATCAATTACCTATAGCACATTGTATCTAAGTTTACATGTAAATTTAGTCTGGTGTTCATTAACATGGGACCATGCATAACATTACTGTGATAATATCTATGCAAAATGCCAGTAATTACGATGAATGGCAGTTGTAATTTGGGAAATTAATTATAATGGCTATATACTGCAAGGAGGCTGGTAAATGTCTTTCTTTTAAAGGCAAACTAATGGCTAAATTAATAAGCGTTCTATTAAAATCAAATTTAACACTGGGCTATTGTAGTTAAGTTTCTAAAATTATTAGCTACCTGAGAAGTCTCTAGAAAACAGGAGTGATCAGGCAGTGAACATATTTTGAGTAGCAGTGGCACCTGAGAGGTACAGTGGAGACCGCTCTGACCCCACACTAAAGGGAAACAGACTTTTCTACTCAATTTGCCTAGAGACTGAAGCGGGCAGTGAATGAAACAGGAGGGGTCCTACAACCAGATACGACTGGATCTAAGCCCCACTTTGCACCCCAGTGACTGTGAGGCCCTCTGGACACCAGCATTCAGATCCGTAAACCACCATCAAGCGAAGCTACTTCACAGGATAATGTAAAAACGAACAAGTAATGATGACAGTCCAGGGCTCGGCTCAGGACCCGGCACCACATATGTGCTTAATATTTATTAGACATTAACCAGGGCAGTCATTACAGGGAAGGGTTTTCAAACAGAGCCAGGGAATAATGACATTGGGCATCTTATGTTAAAAAGCAGCCTATATCATTGAACATATTCAAGCAAAAGCTAGGTGATTGCTCTGTCTGTGATGCTGTGAAAGGTAGCTCTGCATCGGACTTTATTATCAACCGTGACTGTCTTTCAGTCACTGTACTACATGTTTAAAAATAACATTACCAAAAATATGCTGCTCACAAAAATTAGAGAATATTTCAAAATGAATATGAAGCGATAAAAAAAAGCATTTGATTTTTTTTTATTAAACAAGAACATCAGAAAAGCAAATGACAAGTCAAAGAAAGTTGTTCCATTATGCAAATGAGATGCAAAACCAACTTTTATTTCATTGGTGAAAAGGCACTATACAGAAGGCTGAAAGTACTGGAGTGTCTGCACGTTCCCTGATCCCCTAATTTTTGTGAGCAGTGTAATAGCCACACACAATAATACTAACTGATCCTTCTTTAACAATCATGAGCCAGGCCTTGTGCTGAGGGAACTACATATACTAACTTATTTAATCTTTCTAGGTACTATTACTTCCTCTTTTTAGCAAGGAATCACAGAATAGTTAAGCAACCTGTCCAAGATAACACAGCTAGAAAGTAGGAGAACCAAGATTCAGTATCAGGTAGTCTGGCCCCAGAATGCACCTCTTAACAACTGTGCTAATCTGTCTGTGAGGGGTGTTGAAAGGTCTCTAGCCTGATCTGAAATGCAGGGCCAGCTATATGTTGTCATTCAGAGTCTTGCAGATTCAGAAAGGCAAGGCTGTGCATATATTCTGTATTTTTTATATCTCCAGCAGGGTCTGCAGCAGGCGTCCCCAAACTATGGTCCGCGGGCCGCATGCGGCCCCCTGAGGCCATTTATCCGCCCCCCCACCCCGCCGCACTTCCGGAAGGGGCACCTCTTTCATTTGTGGTCAGTGAGAGGAGCACTGTATGTGGCGGCCCTCCAACGGTCTGAGGGACAGTGAACTGGCCCCCTGTGTAAAAAGTTTGGGGACCCCTGCAGCATGCTGCAATCAAATGTGTGATACGTGTGCAGCAAAAATATGACGAATGATGTATGTGGCAGAGCCTACTACTGATCCCCAACATCCATGTGCTCTACTTTGTGATCACATGATGAGGCCATAATCCCAGCCCATCCTGCAGTTTGGTGGGCTGTGACTAAGTTTTTAACCAGGCGGTGTGGGTGGAAGTGACCACATCTCCTCCCTCTCTGTTTCCATCTGTAGAGACTGTGAGGTCACATGTTTCAGTTAGCCTCACAACAAAGCAGAGGGAGCCTGGATCCCTGAATGACTGCATGGAAGAGAGCTCCCTCCCCACACACGTTTCCCTGTTTGTGAGTGACAAATAGCTTATACTGTACTTAGCCAATAGGATGTGCAAGTGTTGATACAGCTGTTAACCTCCTCTGATTAATGCAGTAGAAGTAGACAGATTAGATGGTAGATAGACAGGTTAGATAGATAGAGATAAATAGAAATAGCTTCATGATAGTCCACTTCAGGTTTTGACACCAGATAAGTTGTGGCACCAAAATTTACCATCTTTCTCTGTCTTCACAATAGTATTTGTGTATGTGTGTGTGTGTGTTTTGTTGTTGTTGTTGTTTATAAAAATAATTTTTGTTAATCCAAATTCGGAGGGACCCGAATTATGGAAGACAGAAGCAAGGTCCGTCGTTTACACATTAAAGCTTTATTGTCTAGCTTGGCCAAGCGGCGGGAACTCCGACAGAAATCTGACGGAGAGCGCGCCGGCCCTTTGTTCTACTTAGTTTTTATAGTTTTGTAAGTGGGAAGTACAGAAGCAAAAATTGTAATTAGGAGCCCCTTACCGCTATTGGTTATAGTCATATGTCCTTTAACATGATAGGACCACGTTCAATTTGCAAACCATACATCATTTTGGAGAAAACAAAATTTACAAGTCAATACAACGGTAGAAAGATGTCTCTTTACATATTAAAGGCTTTCCTATATTATCTAGTGTTTATCTGCTATCTCTCTGTCCAGAGTCACACACGCATTTACATAGGAGAGGTAGTTTCAGTGGGGACAAATGCCCGCAAATGGCTCATTGCTATAAGAAAAGGTTTATTTTGGATTTTCTCTTCCTGCACCTGGCTAGCCATTCACCCCTTTCCCCACAGGTGTGGTGGAATGTCTGGGAATTCATGTTTCCTTCCCTTTTCATTTACAATACAATGGCAAGAGCCATCCTAGTTATGCTAATCACACAGTACAGAGACTATTCTCACAATTTCTCTTAACCCAAATTAATAAAATGTTCTCCAAGCCTCCTAAAATATTAATATTAATTCTGTAGCCTTTGGTACTTTACAACACCTGCGGGTGAAATGGCTCAGTGGCTCCTCAATTTTGGATGGGGGTGATGAATTGCAGGTAAAAAAAGAAGGACTTGTATTACTAGCCACATGTGAGTGATGAGGAACCCCAGACCTATGGAGGTTAAGTGACTTGTCCAAAGTACAATCAATGGCAGAACCAGGTTGAACCCCAGCTTTTCCTAAGTCTCTAAAACCTATCATTTTAACTAGGGCTCAGCAAACTTTTCTGAAAGACTAAATATGTTTAACTTTGCCAGACATGTACTCTCTACTGTATCTACTCAGTTCTGCTGTTCTAGCACAAAAGCAACCACAGACAAATTCTAAGTATTAATAAATGGGTATAGCTGTGTTCCAATAAAACTTTATTTACAAAGACAGGGGGTGGGTCAGATCCCTGGGCCATAGATTTACGGTCCCCATTCTCCACCATGACAACAGGCCTCCCACAAACGAGAGACCGAGCCATGTTTGCAAGATTATGTTTAAGATAAGCTTCTATAATTTAATTCCCGAGTATCATCACCAGTTTTTACAATTACCCCTGAGGAATCCATCCAATCCACAAAGATCAGATCATGGGCTTTGAGCCAGAAGTCTGGATTCAATTTCTGGTTCCACTGCTCACTGGCTACATCCAGTGGTGGGATTCAAATAATTTAACAACTGGTCCTCACTTGCAATTTTTTTTCACCTGTGGACTGAATGAACATTACTACGGGTGCTTAGAATATGCTGTTGCTCAGGTGAATGATAAGAAAGAATAAGGAATGTAAATTTGTGATTTCTACATTGGGTGGCTGCTCAGGCGCCTACCTTAGAGAGAACCCTGATTACGAGTCCCATTTTAACAACCGGTTCGCCAAAAGCAACAAAAAGTAGGTATTGATTTAGCCGAACTGGTGTGGACCGGCTGAATCCCACCACCGGCCATGTCCCTTGGCTCAGTCACGTATTTCCTCTGAGCCTCCATCTGTAATATAAAGACAACAAGACCTGTTCCCTATGATTGCCTGAGGCTGGCATGAAATAATAACATGGAAATTGCCTAACACAGGGCCCCCACACACATCAAGAAACTGTAGTCATTGTTGCTATTAAACTGCAGGGTTCCAGGGATCTTTAACCCAAGAATTCTACTTCTTTCCTAAGGAAATAAATCAAAGTAATGGGAAATAGAGAAAAATGTTTACCACAGCATCATTTATAATGAAGAAAAATGTTTATTCATTTATATATCCAGCAGTAGGAAGGAGGGAAGGACAGTTAAATAAATTACAATATATTAGTATGACAAAGCAGTGTTTCAGACTCCAGATCGCAACCATTAGTAGGTGATAAAATAAATTTAGAGATTAATTACAAGAATCTTTAAAATTTAATAGAAAAAAATAGAAATAGAGTCATAACTTTAGTTTCTGTTGTATAATTTATGTACGTGTGTGTGTGTGTGTTTGCAAGTGTGTACTAGGCTGCCTTCTAAAATATAATTCTTAGTCTGGTTTTTAGTCTAAAAATGTTTAAGTGTTCAAAATCACGTAATCGTATTTTATTAGATTAAGCCATATAAAATTACTATACTTGACAAATATGGTCAAAAACATCAGCAGTCTCATATGGTTCAATCTAATATGTAGTTATTTAAATGATGTTACAATATATTTTCAGTGATGTGGGGAAATGCTCATAATTTTAAGTGAAATATACAGAATTTTATATATGCCATGTGACCATTACTATAAATATATGCTAAGCTATGCATTAAAAAAGGAACGGAAATGTGAGTAGGTGATAGGGTTATTTGTTATTGCAATTTTCTCTAGTACAGTTTTCTGTATTTTTACATAAATCTAGCATTATGTTTATGTATAGATTCATTATAATTTGTATTTATGATTTTGTTTAAAAACTCATTAACGTTTCATGGCCTCCAGTGAAATCAAACCAAAGAACTCTCTTCTAATTTAATTTGATATGGCTGTAATCACTTATCAAGACACTGAATAACTAAGTAGACAGCATTGTGTACATTATGTCTTCTACGTGATAAAAACCCAACTACAGATCTTGGAAGATATACCGTATTTTTTGATCCATAAGACACACCTGACCATAAGACACACCTAGGGTTTTAAGGAGGAAAATAAGAAAAAAAAAATTCTGAACCAAATGGTGTGTTAAAGTATTTAATAAAATACCGTATTTTTCACTCCATAAGACACATGGGCATTTTCCCCTCCACTTTGGGGACAGGGGGAAGTGCATCTTATAGAGCAAAAAATACAATACTTATTATTTTTTTAGACATGTTGATACCTTTTATTAGTTCCAAACAAAAGCAAAGTTCAGGTCATACCCAAAATTATAATTTCAAATACTTTAAATAGTAGCTTAATCACTGTGGAAGTTCAACCCCAAACAGGAGAGGCCACACCAAAGCAAACTAATTACCTTAAAAAAAGTTTATGGAAATATATAAGCAAGCATAAAATAAGAAATATACTAAACACGTGCATAACTTTCCCTACTGAATCTGCCACTGCCTAGCTAAATTAAGCTCTTTATCCTTTGGTTGAGTCACTTAATGTTGTTTCCCCATCTGTAAATAGGACTGTTTTTGGCAAATACCCGAAATGCATGATTTTAAGCCATAGTGCTCTTTGGCACGTGGGAGGCAGGAGGACTAATGTTCCCGCCTAGTAATGAGCACTAATGCACTAAGAAAGGGCTTGCAGATCAATAATGAAGTTCTTACTAGGGAAGACTAGGTTGTTCTAAAGTCCTATGTCCTTGTCTTTCTTTTGCTTGATTATAAGAGAATAGAAACCAGAATTTGGTACCCACCTCCCTTATCATTTTTGCACAATATGCAGCATTCTCTCACAGATAAAACTAGGGTAACTGTGCAAATTACCTTCGAGATTTGTTTTGTTTTCTTTATTTAACTTTGCAACTCCTGCTTGGCAGATTTCAATCACCATTCAGAAAAGCATGGAGCAAAACCATAGAAGACACATTGATTTTCTCATTTCCTTTAGCACAAGAAAGCATTCCTTTTTGAATTAACTATTTATTGATATCATCCTGAAAGATGGTAAATTATAAGGGAGAGGGGAACTCAAGGTTCATAGCTATTTTTTATTGTAAGTAGTTTCAGGTTACGTAGTATTTAAGATGTGATTTAGATGTCAGTCAGCTTGTGAATGAGGATTTTTTTTTGGGGGGGAGGGTCACAAATAAAAGAAAATCATACACTAATAAAAACAATATGATAGCTCTTTTGACTCCCAGGAACAAGTCCAGACGTAGGGCTAGCTACAACCTAAGTGTCACAAGAAAATGCCAGCAGCTCCTGGGCTTTAGGCTTGATTGACTGACTGACTGATTGATTGATTGGTATTTCTGTGGAGCAGAGAAGGGACAGCATCTCTGTCCCGCCATTCCTGGTGGGAGTCCTGAGAACCACTCAGATGTTGACTGGGCCCAGTCACACGCCAACCCCAGATCCAGCTGCACTGACCAAAGGGATTGCCTTACTCTTCCCATCACTAGAGCCAAAACTAGACTGCTTTCGCAGGACTGTTCGGAGGAAATGAAGGTCTATTAGGAAGGCAAATGACAAAACTCTACATGTGGCTTTAAAAGCACTGGCTTTAAATCTTTCGCTGATGCTCTGGTCTGTTCTGTTCGGTGACGGGGGCCGGTGGGTCTCCAGGTGTGAGTCCAGGCCCAGGACTCTGTCAGAATGTAAAGTCTTTGTACCTTTTGACAAACTTCCAGTTATAAAATAAGTTAGTCATGGTGATGTAATGGACAGCATGACAACTCGGGTTAATGATACTGTGTTGTATATTTGAAAAAAAACACTCATTCATAAAAAAGTTAAAAATAGAAAGCCCTTCCCTGAAAAATAGTAAATTCTTGGGCCCGCCTCCAGGCCTAACGAATCAGAAACTCTAGGGGTGGGCCCTGCAGTCCGGGTTCCAGCAAGCCCGGCGGTGATTGGTGCGAATTAATTTCCAGGACCAGCAGTGAAGCATGTCTTCAGAGACCTGGTACCCAGCACTACCTCCCTTTCAACTAAGGACATATAACGATTACCTTGTAATTCGAAGCGACATATATTAATAAGATAACCATCGACTGCACCTGGCTTTTCAAAATCGTCCAGCAATCTTTCTCTGATGAGCTAGCTTCCCTGACCACGCTCTGCCGTGACTATTTTCTACCTTCCTACAAAGCCAAAGCTTAGAGTTTGCAAGTTGTATACTGCACAGCTCCACAGGGTGTCACTATCTCTCAGTGAAGGTATGTTATACACACCAGGTTTCCGCGTCCTGCGAGAGTTGTCCGGGAGCAGGCAGGGAAATCATCGGAGGAAGCTCCACCTTCCTGTAATTTGCCCAAGTCAGCTCTTGTTTTCTCGGGGCAGGGCTGCCCCCTCTTCTCTCCTCAGACCTCCAGTTCTGACACTTTCTTTCCGGCTGGTCCTTCACCCCCACACAGACATCCACGAAGCTATCAGAGGGGGACTCACTCGCCTTCCTACCTCTTGGGGTATCTGTACCAAGTTCTTCCTCCTGTGTCAGCTGAGGACATGGCTCTCCTTACTTCCCAGCTTGGACCACCCACCTGCATTTGGGTCCCTTCCACATTCTCAGGAGTATCTGTCTGTTTATACCTCCCCCACCCTTGCCCCCCATACACAAGCTTTAGTGCTTCCCTCTTTCTAGATTCTTTCTTTCAGTATTCAAAGTGCTCACCTTCACCTGACCTGTGGTGGTGCAGTGGATAAAGCATCGACCTGGAAATGCTGAGGTCACCAGTTCGAAACCCTGGGCTTGCCTGGTCAAGGCACATATGGGAGTTGATGCTTCCAGCTCCTCCCCCCGTCTCTCTCTCCTCTCTAAAATGAATAAACAAAGTGCTCACCTTCAAAAATCTCTTCTGTGACCCCATATTCTCCACCTATTGTGCTGTCCCTGGATGTACACACACAGGCACGGTGGGTGAGCTTTCTGCATACAGTTCCCGTCACTCTTCTCTCCCTCGGCTCCTCAGATGCTTCTCCCATTGGCCCCGTGTTGCTGACCCAGTGAATGCAGGACCCTCAGCAGCATCTTGTGTCGATACAAATAACCCCTTCTTCATGGAATGCTCTCTTCTCTTGACTTGTCTCTTCCTACTCAATATCTCAAGTCTTTGTGGCCTTCTCTTGAGTCCTATTTTTCTCTTACTCTATATACTATACCCTGAATATAGATGGGAAGTAAAGTAGGTATAGTGATCCAATTGTAGAAGCACCATTTGTTGGAAAAAACTGTTCTTGCCCTGTTACATGGTCTTGGCATCCTTGTTGGACATCACTGCCCATGGATGTGTGCACCTCTGGATTTTCAAGTTTACTACATTGGTTTATATGTATATATGTATCCTTATGCTAGTGCCACACTATACTGCTTTGTAGCGAGTTTTGAAATTGGAAAGTCTGAGTTCTCCAACTTTGTTTTTCTTTTCCAATGTTGGTTTGACTATTTGGGGCCCCTTGCAAGTCCATATGAATTTGAAGATCGGCTTCTCCATTTTTGCAAAGAAAGTAAATGGTTATTCTTGATAAATTTTTTTAATAATGTGAGAATTTTATACTTCCTTACCATAATAAAAATCAGTATCATACTCAATGTAAAAGCCCTAGAAATAGCCTCATTAAATTCAGTAACAAAATAAGGATGTCTACTATTATTGTAATTATGTAATGTTTGGGAAGTATTATTCAATACATTTAGAAAAGAAGTTAATTAAAAACATAAAAATTAGAAGAGGTAAAATTAACTCCATTTGTAGCTAATGTGATCACATACATGAAAAACCCAGGAGAACCAATTTAAAAACTATCATATACAAAAGGGACACTCAGTTAGTTGGTAACATACAAAATTATTATAACAGAAATCAATAGCTTTCATATGCACTGTAGAAAGAAAATTTAGAATATATAATGGAAGAAAATGCCTCATTTACAACAGCAACAGAAGGCCTAAAATATCTAGAAATAAATATAATTTTAAAATATCAACAAACACTCTGGAAAAAAAAACAAGATCTAGAACTTACCAGAGTTTGGTATGCTGAGTAATGGGCCCTCAAAGATGCCCACAGTCTAGTTCCTGGAGCTTGCAGCTATGTTACCTTACAGGGTAAAAGAGGGTTTGCAGATGTGACTAAAGTTCTTGAGATGGGGAATTCACCCTGGATTATTTGGATGGGCTCCATGTAATTACAAGGGTTCTTATCAGAGAGAGAGACAGATTAGAGTAAGGAAGAGAAGCCATGACAACAGGAGTAGAGGTTGGAGTAATGAGCTTTATGGGTGGAGGAAGAGGCCACAAGCCAAGCAATGTAGATGCCTCTGGAAGCTGGTAAAGGCCAGGGAGCATATTCTCTCTTTAGATCTCCTGAAGGAAGGTAGCTGTGCCCCCATCTTGATTTCAGCCCAGTAAAACCCATTTTAGATTTCTGACCTCTGAAACTGTAAGATAATAAATATGAATTATACCACTAAATTTGTGCTAATTTGTTATAGCAGCAACAATAGGAAACCAATACCCTCAGTGACAAAAATGACCTGAAGAAGGGAAAGGAACTCTCAGCCTTGAGTATGAAGACTCCTCACAGGCTCTTGTCAAATCTTCCAAACTTGATCTGAAAATTTACTTCCTACCTATATATCATATATGCCCAACTTTAAGAAGTTGATGCTATAATCTCCATTTTACAAATGTGAAAGTTGAGGCAATAGGCTGTTGTCTGAGAACACAAGGCTATCAAGTGACATAGCTGGAATTTGAATTCAGACGGTCTGGCTTCCAGCTCCACACTTTTTTTTTTTTTTTTTTTTTTTTTTTGTGACAGAGAGAGGGACAGATAGGGACGGACAGACAGGAATGGAGAGAGATGATAAGCATCCATTCTTCATTGCAGCACCTTAGTTGATTACTCTCTCACATGTGCCTTGACCGGGGGGGCCATAGCAGACTGAGTGACCCCTTGTTCAAGCCAGCGAACTTGGGCTCAAGCTGGTGAGCCTTGCTCAAACCAGATGAGCCTGCGCTCAAGCTGGCGACCTCAGGGTTTTGAACTTGGGTCCTCTGCATCCCAGTCCGATGCTCTATCCACTGCGCCACCGCCTGGTCAGGCCGCTCCATGCTCTTAACCACTGCCCACATGCACATTATAACTTGATTTCTAAGTAAAGTTAAATTTGGTCCTTGTTTTAAAGACAGTGCTCTTGTCTTGGAAACAAATCTTTTCATGGGAAGGGTATTATGTGTTTGAATTTTGACAGGTACAGTGTTATTAAACAGTTCTTTTGGGTAGAATTGCACGCCCTTGCACTGGAAAGCCTGTACCGCGTACAGCATGCATCTTGCTCTTTGTGTCTATCCTGGTACAACTTCCAATCCCCAAGTTGATCATGTTGCAGTTTCCAGTTGAGAGTGTTAACTCTAAGGTGTGGTTTATGCTCACAAAGAACTCTGAAAAACAGGTAAGCAAGATCCCACGAACAATGTTGCTAAATAAATGATTCGATTCCAGAGGGTAGCAGCCCTTGCTTCCATCATTTAAGGGAGAATTTTATCTGAACTTTTAATTTACTTTTTTAGAAATGTCATATCAAACTGTATTTTTAATTTCTTTTTAGGACTTCATCAACGGTCTTTCCATTTTGCTCCGGGGGACAGTACAAGAAAAACTCAACTGGGCATTTAATTTGTATGACATCAATAAAGACGGCTACATCACTAAAGAAGTAAGAAATACCTCAGCAACAGCTATCTGTTGGGACAGTTTTTCATTTTTCTTAAACTTCAAAATGTTAAACATTTGCAATTATTAATTTGAAAATCACATTTTCGGGAAACCTAAAATATTTTATGTAGTGGTAGAGAAATAGTCTAACAAAAAACGTCTGGCATGGATAGAAATAGTTTATGGTGAATCTGCAAAGTAGGTATAAAACCTGTAAGGATTATACCCTTGTTTCCTAATGGCATTTAGTAAACACTATCAGTGAAATATAGACTGTGGTTAAAATCAAATAGAAAGAAAATGTATCTTAACCACATTAAAATATTTGGCCTGTGACCTTTTCCCCAGCTCATATAATGTGATCCATATGAAAACAGATGCAATTTTAAAGTCATATAGGTTGTGCAGTAACCTGTATTGTGCGGAAAATGACCTCGTGGAATTGTGGGGATCCCCCTATAAATACTTCTAGGCAGGTTGTGTAAGAAAGAAGGCCCACAAACCAAATAAGATATTCATATCAAATGGTTCATTAAACCAATTCAAACACAATGAGAAGAAAGGGAAAAGGGGTGGGGTAATTTAAATTTAGGATAAGGCGCAGGCGAGATTGAAGGATCGCATCACCTGAATCCTGGGAGGGCTCAATATTTTTATGTCCTTTCTCTTTACCTCACTGGCTTTCCTCAGAGGTGAGTTTTGAGCAAGAGTCCCCTCAAATAAAAGGACTCCTGGACCGGTGACATGAGCTTGCTCTATTGAAAACAGAGGGACAGCTATCAGCCTGGCCTACGGCCATGAGTTTTCTTTGTGTTTCTTGAGCAGAGGACACATAGGGCCAGAATGTTTCTCACCCATAGGTAGCTTATTTAGGACTTCAGACTGATGAATATTAATTTTTGTCTATATTGAGTATATCCTGAGTAATTGGTGCCTCTGGTATATATGTTGTATAATAAGCTGTTAGTACTCAGATGCCTCAGGAATACTAGGTATCTCTTGTTCCTTCCGTTCCTTTCTATCTCTTTCTATGTTTTACACAAACATGCTGTTCATTCTACTCACACTTAACACATCTCAGAATTCTGCCTATGGCAAACAAAACTCTTGCTACTTATCTAAACTCAAAACATCTTTAATGTTTTGAGTTTGTTTTCACCTATAATTTGTAAACTACAGACTAATTTATCACTTATAATGGAATTGTATACTCTCAAAAGTAAATGTATGTTACATTTATATTATTAACTTACCGCAGGTCCTTTTATGTGGAAAATTCAATATGGAGGAGACAAATGTGAAATAATAAAGCTGAATGTCTAAGTAATTAGATATTATTTTCACTAAGATTGAAAATAAGTAAAAAATTAGATTTTGTTTTAATAAAATAATAATGAAATTTCAAAGTGTTTTCCAAAGTCATAATATTTTAACTAATCTACATGTGTGATTTTGTTAGTTAAAGCCATAGTAGGGAAAAAAATAAAAATATTCTAATTAGCTTTGAGACTTAGTTTAATTCTCATGATGTAGTTACTTTTTATTTGCAATAATCAAATTGACAACATGTAAGATCTATAATAACTCAATAAACCAAATGTAATGTCTGTGAAGTCTATGAAAATCAAACACTAAGTCAGACTATTTCTTTCTGATCATGCTCGATATGTGGAAATTTACTTCATTTTGAAACCAAGATCAGAAATAATTCTTACATTCTGATTCTGCTTCTTTTAGAGGACAAGGTTGTTGGCTTTTCCTCACAACCAACAGGCATCTAATAAAAAATAAATTAAAAAATCAGAAGTTTGTAACTGGGTAGAAGTTATGTGTTAAAATTTCTCAGGGTGCTTTTCTCACACATTACTTGCAACTTCATGTGAGTGCCTTTGGCTTTTCAGGAAATGCTTGATATAATGAAAGCAATCTATGACATGATGGGCAAATGCACATATCCTGTCCTCAAAGAAGATGCTCCCAGACAACACGTGGAAACATTTTTCCAGGTAGGAATGAAAATAGAAGTCAGAGAAGAAAAATTAAGAGGAAATTTTCTGTTTTCTAAGTATCATGATGATTCAAAAGAATGTAAAGGAAAAGATATTTCCTAAAAGGAACAAAACAATAAATATTCACCATCCTACCAATTTAATAATTTTGGTTTTGAATTTATAATAATGTTGATAACTACACTTACTGAAAATTTATGATACCCTAAATAGAACACCAAGCAGTAGCCATGTTTCCTTTTTTTCTTTTTTTTCATTTAGTTCTCAAAAGAACCCTGTGAGGTTATGAATCCTCATTAGCCTCATGTTACAGAAAACAAAGGCTCTGAAAGTTTCAGCAAACTACCCGAGCTCTGGCATAGCTAGGGGGCAGAATTTTACCCAGATCCGTGTCTCTATCTTCACCATATTCTCCTGATGAGGGTCAGCCCTCAGCCAGATGGTGATTCCTATCCAGCTGATTCCTATTAGGAATTTCTAGTTCCTGTTCTTTTTTTAAGAGAGAGAGAGAGAGAGGGAGAGAGAGAGAGATAGATAGATAGGGACAGACAGAGAGAGATGAGAAGCATCAACTCGTTGTTGTGGCATATTTGTTGTTCAACTGATTGATTTCTCATATGTGCCTTGACCTGGGGGCTGCAGTCTAGCCCCTTGCTCAAGTCGGTGACCTTGGGCTTCAAGCCAGCCACCGTGGGGGCATGTCTATGATCCCATTCTCAAGCAGGATGGACCACACGCTAAAGCCAGCAACCTCGGGTTTGAACCTGGGTTCCCAGTGTCTCAGGCTGACTCTGTCCACTGCGCCACCGCCTGGTCAGGCACTAGTTCCTGTTCTTAAGCAGGTTCTTCCCATTAAACAAGCAGTGGGCTTGCTTGCTTCTTCTTCTTCTTCTTCTTCTTTTTTTTTTTTTTAATCAGCTTCAGCTCATTCAGGTCAGGAGCAAGGATATTGCGGGGTAAGTCTGAAAAAAGCTTTTTGTTCTTTTCTTCCTAAACAGAAAATGGACAAAAATAAAGATGGAGTTGTTACTATAGATGAGTTCATCGAGAGTTGCCAAAAAGTAAGTAACAGTAGTGAAGGAACCATCCTCTTTGCTATCAGAGCAGTCAGACTGAGTATTGCCAGCCAGCCGCCCTGACGTGAGCAAAGCTAAGGGCCGTGTGTCTAAGTTTACCGCTTTAACATCGCGGAGATAAGCCCACCACTCTGAAACAAGCACCAATTTCTAAATTCAGTTAGTCAGCATTTGTAGAGTGCCTACAGCTATGTAGGTAAGCCCTGGAAATGCAAACGTTGCACACAGAGTTTTTGTCCCCTAAATCCTTGAGAGAATAAAACACGTGAGATTTAAATCGATCTTTGCCTCGACGTAGCCTATAACGTGTATATTGTGTATCCTAGTACAGCTAAGTACTCATCACCGGCCAAGCTTATCGCCAATTTCTAAGAGAACCATCATTGCTTTAATGAATGTGGACAAGAAATGGCTTTTTGGCTGAAGCAGTAATGGTCTTCAGTCACAAAAAAATAAAGAGCAGTAAATTCTTTCAGGGGAGAGATCCAGCCAGTTCTCTGTCACCTGGCGGGGGAGCAGCTTTAGTTTATCTAGATTTATTTGACTTGATGTGTGGCTAGAACCACGATTAAGAATTGAAAAATAAATGTAGACAGAAAAGTTTTTTGGTGCTTTGGCTATGCTCCTATTTATAAATTGATATACTTCCCCTTTCCTGGTGCCTGCTCGTTTCCAAAGTGCTAGTTGGCACCGGTGGTCTCTGAGAGAATTAATTTGATGGCATCTACCTGCTTACTGCCCCTGTTGTGACTGGGCTTCTAGGAGTGGGATTCATCATTAGTTCAGCTGCCCTTACCATTACTAGAAAAAGCTCCCTGTGCCCTTCGCATGCCATCTCCAAGTTCCCGTATTATCCCCAAAGTCTGTCCCTTATGTTCCTAATGAATATGCTAAACCGAACAAGGCCACCTAGCAATGGTTTTCTGCAAACCAGTTCTTTCTCTGGCATTGAGACCATTCATTTTTGTTTTCAAGATTTCATTTACTGATTTTAGAGTAGAGGAGAGAGAGAAAGAGGGAAGAGCGCAAAGCATCAACTTGTAGTAGTTATTTCTCGTATGTGTCTTGATCCAGCAAGCCTGGGGTTTCAAACTACAGACCTCAGCACTCTGGTTGACTCTTGATCCACTGCACCACCACAAGTCAGGCAAGAGGTCATTCATTTTTAAAGGCTCCTAAAGGCCACACAGATTTAGCCTTAATGCATCCAGAAAAAAGATGAAATTGCTGCAAACACGTTCTAAAGCCCCAACCTCCAAGTTCTCATGAAATTGGCTCTTAACTCACACCCAAACCCTGTTTTCTTCTACGTTTGTGATCCCCTGCCAATATCAAAATGTGCATTTCCTCACTTTGTCTAACTACCCTCTTTGACTCTCCAGCTTCCATTCTGGCATTATGATTTGGGAAATATCCTGTATTGACACCGAGTAAGATTTAAATGAAAGGTTTAAAACTTGGTAGACTCGACAAAACCTAAAATAAACTGTCCAGTTGTCTATGGAGCATGGACAGACTGCTGTTTACAAGTGGGGAATGCAGGCGGCCAGGCCCTGCAGGATCACACTGGGTTCGGTCAGACCAAAAACATGTCCAGAGCCATAGGCTGGTGTCTCATTTCCCTTTATTTAGTTTCACGGGGCCTGCCAGAGACCGGGCAGGGCAACGAGCCACATCTCGCGATCGCTGGGTGAGCAGCCAGGGAAGTACTGTGTAGTTTTAATCTCGCGATAGCAGGCCAACATGCAGGGAAAGGAGCTAAGGAGCTACACCTGGCAAAGACGGGCCAGTAGTTAGGGGAAGGAGCTGCTTCTGGAGATGTGGGCAAAGTGAGCTGGGGAAGGAGCTGCTTCTGGAGATGTGGGCAAATAGGCTGGGGAAGGAGCTGCTTCTGGAGACGTGGGTAAGTAGGCTGGGGAAGGAGCTGCTTCCGGAGATGTGAGCAAAGTGGCCTGGGGAAGGAGCTGCTTCTGGAGACGTGGGCAAGTAGGCTGGGGAAGGAGCTGCTTCTGGAGACGTGGGCAAGTAGGCTGGGGAAGGAGCTGCTTCTGGAGATGGTGGGCAAGTAGTTAGGGGAAGCAGCTACTTCTGGAGACATGGGCAAGTAGGCTGGGGAAGGAGCTGCTTCTGGAGATGGTGGGCAAGTAGGCTGGGGAAGGAGCTGCTTCTGGAGATGGTGGGCGAGTAGGCTGGGGAAGGAGCTGCTTCTGGAGATGGTGGGCAGAGTGGGCTGGGAAGGAGCTGCTTCTGGAGACGTGGGCAAGTAGGCTGGGGAAGGAGCTGCTTCTGGAGATGGTGGGCGAGTAGGCTGGGGAAGGAGCTGCTTCTGGAGATGGTGGGCAGAGTGGGCTGGGGAAGGAGCTGCTTCTGGAGACGTGGGCAAGTAGGCTGGGGAAGGAGCTGCTTCTGGAGATGGCGGGAGAGTAGGCTGGGGAAGCAGCTACTTCTGGAGATGGCGGGCAAAGTGAGCTGGGGAAGGACTGCTTCTGGAGATGGTGGGCGAGTAGGCTGGGGAAGGAGCTGCTTCTGGAGATGGTGGACAAAGTGGGCTGGGGAAGGAGCTGCTTCTGGAGATGGCGGGCGAGTAGTTAGGGGAAGGCGCTACTTCTGGAGACGTGGGCAAGTAGGCTGGGGAAGGAGCTACCTCTACCGATAGCGATAGCGGGCAGTTAGGCACAAGGAGTCTACTTCTTGCGATTGGGCGAGCAGGCAGGGGAAGCACCGCTTCTGGCTCTGAAACTGCTCCTTTGGCTGTAGGTGATTGTGGGAAAAGGCAGTAGAGAAATAATATGCAGTAGCTCCTGGAACAGCATCATTTTGTTTAGTGTCGTTCATTTAACGTCATTTCGTTCAATGCTGGGGCTTATTCAACATCGTTTTGTGATAGTGTTGGGAAGCTCTAGGAACTTAACTCTGTGTCAGCTTACGGTACAATTGGTTTCCTTACATATCCTTTTCTTAGTCATAGAGCCTATCGATGATGCTAAGTTTTACTATTCTTTCCCTTGAAAATAAATTAATTCCACTGTTTCTCCCTTACAGGATGAAAACATCATGCGCTCCATGCAGCTCTTTGAAAATGTGATCTAACTTGTCCAATCCGGCCTCAGACAATGTGACCTATTCCACCACACTTCAAGTTGGAGCTACCACTTTTAGCATAGATTGCTCAGCTTTACACTGAGGCGTATTATGCAAATCAGCTTTGTTCTAATATGAAGCAATCCCCAAAAGATTTGAGTTGTCCACTTTTAAATTGCATCCTTTTCATAATGCCATGAGTTCATGGGATAGTCTAAGTCATTTCCCACCCTGTGAGTGTTCAAAAGTAATAGAAATGGGCATATAGTTTTATCGATACTTGAGCCATGGGATTATTGAGATTTTCATATTTTCAGTGAAAACAAAAATTTTTCTTTTGCTACTCATTTGTATGTATTCAACCCCAAGATTTTAAATGGTTTTCTAAAATATTGGCATCTGCACTTAATTTCTGGAAATTAATTTGTTAACTTTGCTTTAAGTAAGCAAGAGTACCACAATTTAAGACAGCAAATCCATCGTCCCAGTTTCTATGGATTTGCTGCCAACTGTTGAAGACATTCACTTATCTGGCACTTTTAAAATAATATGAAACAAATTAGTTTATCACCAGATGGCAGCCTATGCCTAATAGCTTATTTAATAAGCATTTCATAATTTTCCATAAATACGTATTACAGCCAAGGCCTACATGATGATTATGTAATTCTGGATTTGTGCAATCTTACAGGTGGACTGTTTTCTACCGTCATTAAGTGAAGTCCAGGAAGGTGTGCAACAGTGCGGCTGTTTACAGGCATATGCAAAGCGTCTGGAATTCTGTGCTCCAGTGCTCGGTACTGCTTAATGAGAAGTAATTTCTAACAGACTCGAAAGCGTACTGTGCCCCTTCCCCGACTCCCTCGCGCACCTTTCTATAACATGCCATCGGGGACAAAGAAACCCCGACTACCCCAGTGTGTGCTAGGAACCAACAGCAAGCAGACATCACTTTGAAAGTGCCCGTGGATCCCATTATAGCGAGAACGCCAACACCAAAATGCAGTTGACAATGAATAGAAGTGCTGAGCAACTCATCTGGACTGTATTACGACTTAGCTTATCATAACGCTCCAATAATTGATTCTTTTTAACGCTCTTCAGCCAAAATTGTCAATTTGCCACATTACTGAAGATACACACACCTTCCCTGTTTTGCAGAAATGTCACAAAGACCAGGAGGCTGCAGTAGGAGGCGCTGTCTTTGCAACAATAAATCAGGTGTCTATTCTGGTGTAGAGGTAGGATGTGACAGCTGCCCTGCCATCACCAGTGTAGGGATTGAGAGTAGTACAATACATGTACACTGGAATCTGCCATCGCGTGTTTGTGTAAACTCAATGTGCACATTTTGTATTTCAAAAAGAAAAAATAAAAGCGAATAAAATGTTTATTACTCTACTGTATCTTACAGCTCTTTATTCCAAGTGTTATAGTGACTAGATTGAGAATATTTTCCCTCATGGCATTTTCGAGCTGGCAGATGTCTTTGCCCTGGGTGGTGCTGGGTGCAGCGGAGCAAAAGCGAGGCGAGGGGCAGGCGGCGCGGACACGACCTGAGGGTGCGGTGAGTGAGACCGCGGAGGAAGGACGCCAGGCAGGACCCCGGGAGCGCACAGATCAGAAGGAGGACCGCTCCCGCAATCACGACGCTTCAGAAATGAGTGGTGTTCTGTTCAATGACAGCTGTAAGGCCAAGTCAGAGTGCAGAGGCCACTGCAGACCCTGGAGCAGGAGCCCAGAAAGCGTGGTACCGATGCTCTGCAGTGGATCACTGCTGCCTCCACCTAACAGCCCCCTGTCCATCCTTCCAAACGCATCAGGCTGCTGGACCTGGGGGGACTACTCGAGTTTTTATGGGCTCTCTTCCTGCCCTTCAGGTTCAAGATCCTACTCTTGTTTCCTATTTCTCCTCTACTCCTTCCTCTTGTAGAAGGATCCAGAGTCAGCCTCTACTCCATCGACCCTCAGAATGATGCCTGTGAATTTTAAAAGCTTTTTACATTTAATTGTTCACCATAAGCACAACATAATCACTGAATACATAAAAGTTTAACATTTTAATTTCTGAATCTCTTCATGTACTGAATTCAGACTATAAATACAAAAATAACATTTACTTATATACAATTAGCTCTAAAGTTTAGGCAGTTTTAAGGAGTTGTAATAAACAACACACTTAGAAAGAATTTACATTTTAAAAATTCTTACAGTAGAATACTCAGGAAAGAAATTTTCCCAAGCATTCTACATTATAAAATACATATTTTCAAACAGTGAATTCACAAATGTCCACTATTTTAAATTTCCATAGCCTTGATAAATATAAAATCCAGAAATGGAAAAATTTACAAACTGGTTGCAAAAGGAATGCTATAAATAAAAGGCTTTAGAAAATAAATATAAACACATCTACTGTAAACCCAATAATGGTTGTTCATACAAATCATAGAAATAAAACCCCACAAAACTGTCCTATTATAGAACCATTAAATATCGCTTTCCATTATTAACCATTCTTTTTTGTTGTTGAATAACTCACTGATTCAGTAGAATTGTGTATATTCACCTTAAACTAATAAATAATGAATAGTGGCTGTGATTTACAGAAGAATAAACTGAAGTGAATCTGAAAAGGTTCCACGGTACCAAGGTCAGCGTCAGCATTTAACACCTGTCTCCAGGAAGTAAGACTGTTGTCGGCTCCCTTCTTCAGGAGCAGATGGAGCAGTACGTGGGAATTTTGGCTTTGATGATGACAAGACTCCCCTGTCAACAACAAAGAGCCTCGTCAGGATCAGGCAGGGCTCCCTAACAGCCATTACATTCGCAAAAGCATGCTTGAAAAGGTGTCCAAAGCTCAAAACAAATAAAATGGGTAAGAGCAGAATAATGAAGTCAAACTTTTCTCTGAGTTAAATCAAACATAGGCTATCTCTTGCTGTTTCTAAAAACTATTTAACTAGACAAGTAGTTAGGAATCAGACGACCAGTATTTGAATCCAGCTTCCGCCAGTCACTTCCCTGTCAGATCCAGGGTGACTATGCCTCTGTGTGGCAGTTTCTAGATCTTTAAACGGGGAAGACAACAAAACCTCCCTTTGAGGGCCGTAGTCAAGATTAAATGAGTTTAATGTCTAAACAGTATTCAATATAAATCGTCCAGCATGTAATACGTTCCCACATGCTCAATAAAGATCGGGGTGTGTTTAAGTATGTACCCAAGACAAATGTGCGTGTCACTGAGAAAAAGTATAAGCCAAGCTCAGAATGAACCAACTCCAGTTCCAGGCCGGCTGTGAACAGATTAGTTCTAGGAAAGGACACGGACTGCCCGTAACTGCTGCTGTCTCCCCAGCAGCCGAGTCTCCCATCACTGTGTTCCTGCGGCCCCAGGAACGAGAAACTACAGCACTGAGAAGATTCTGGTTAAAGAGTCATCCCTGAATATCTAAAAGAAAGGGAGAAATGTAAACATTTCCATTTTAGAAGGGAAAGAAGAACATTCATGGATTCCATGAAGGATTACAAAGTATCCAAAACAAACACAATAATAATTAAGCCAAGGGAAAGTCTTTGATATGTAATAACATGCTATGTAATAATAACTAATTGCAATAACTGACATATTGCAATTACTCAAGTATTAGTAAAATACTATGAAAGATATTAGGAGAGAAAAAGTCTAAAGAAACAAAAACTTAACAGCCTTATGATTTCAAAATCTTTTTAAATTCTGTATTAGCTTGATCCAAAACCAATGAGACCGAGCAGCAACAGAGGAACTCCCTTGCTTGCTTATCTGTGAGACCCTGGACTGGTCGACTACACTCTCAGTATCGCCCCCCCCCCCCAATTCTCTGGCTATTTACAATAAACTTTACGCACCAGCTATCCCCTCCTTTGCACGCACACCCATGAACTCGAGCATACTGGGCCGACCCCTCTCTAGCTGCCCACGTCCCACACCAGCCCACAGGACGCTGAAAACCACCGGGAAGTTTCCGACTGAAAGGCTGTGCCATCATTATTAGGCATCTTTTTCCTTGTATTTCACAGGGATCATTTTGACTTCCAGTTCTCAGAGCTGGAAGCAAGAAGAACTTTCTCTCTGCTGAGAAGGGGCACTGGGTTGGCAGGGGATGGTTCTGGACATCGCCCCGAGGGGTCTGAATGCTAATCCTCTACGAAGACCCACGCACTACAAAGAAACCCGCTATCTAGCGCCTCGGGAATTACTTCTTCATAAACTCTGAGGCATTCATTGTGCAAAGAATGTCATCGATTTAAAGTCATTGAAAGGGGTCAAATTGGGCGATTTGGGCAAAGCTTAAATTAAAACATCTGCCATTTTTAAAACAGTATATGAGACCCAAATTTCTTTATAAATAATTCCTTTTGAACATACCGAGAATA
Source organism: Saccopteryx bilineata (assembly GCF_036850765.1). NCBI lineage: Eukaryota > Metazoa > Chordata > Mammalia > Chiroptera > Emballonuridae > Saccopteryx > Saccopteryx bilineata. Next base: position 252,942,604 of record NC_089494.1, read on the forward strand.
AACCAAGTTTTGCAATGTTAAGTTAATCACAGGCAACTGCATTATGAGATCTAATTAAATATTAGCTCCAAAACAAGATGGGAACACTGCCTTATGGAAATATTCCTAAGACTAGATTATCTGAACACTCCTTTCAGAAGATGAAAGCTCAACCTAGCTGACATTACGATTAGTGACATCGCCCCCATTCTTGAACTTTCTTGCAAGTTAAAATACTGAACTGAGCCACCCCGCGCAGGCCTCACGCTCCTGTTCGCGAAGGCACACTTCCAGGCACAACTCCAAAGCCACACTTCCAGGCACAACTCCAAAGCCATCTGGGAATCTCACGTCAATCTTTGATTACAAGCAAACTATAAATTTTTTGGACAGAAAAGATGGCACATGAAAGAAAAAGTCCTCTTTCTTCCATGAGCTCTCTACATCAATCCTTCTGTTTCCTGACCCTTTAATGGTCAAAGCCAAACATCTAAATGGAAGGAAAAGCCCTGGAGCGCCGGGCCGCATGGGGAGCCACACACGAGGGCACCCAGGCCCTGCTCAGGCGCCTGGGACGGAGCCCGGTGCTTCAGACTGCGCGGCCTTGCAGGGCAGACCCTGAGCTCTGAATGGGACAGGGACGGCACCTCCACGTGGCTACGTGGGGCTGAAATGAGGTCTACTACAGTCAGTTCTGCCAGATGACCAACAGTGGATGCGAGGGTGAGCTGGCTGCAACATCTGTGACCCCACTGACGGCCTGGGTGGATCGGCTCCCCTGGCTGGCTGGGTCCGCTCCCCTTCCTCCTCCCGCTCCCTGCGTGGTAGGTTCAAGAGGGTGACCCTCCCCAACAGAGAGGAGGACTGCTCTTCAGGCAAGGGTGTACGTGAGCTGCGCGCCTCTGCTAGAACCTCCCGCAAGCGCCCGCGGGCCTTTGCTAGCACAGTGAGAGTGGAGAAACACAGTCACGATCTAAGGAGGGCGTACTCACAGCTCCGCCATGCTGCTCTAGCTTCTGTAATGCACTGGTGATTGGCTCTTTGAACTTCTTGTCCCTTAGTCTCTTAGAAAGCTGTGAAAATAAAATTGGGGGAATAAAATGATTTGAAAAAGTAGCAATACTCACTGTAAGTAAAACTTCACTAAGAAATAGGCTAATTAAAAACAGTATCATTGAGACTTCATTGTGTACTAAGTATACAAGCAACACAACTTGTTTCAGACTTCAAGTCTTCCTTTAAGAAACATCTCATTGAAATGTATGTACCAGCGGTTCTCAACCTGTGGGTCGCGACCCCTGTGTTTTGGTCGTTGGACCCCCGCCGGGGTTGCGACCCACAGGTTGAGAACCGCTGGTATATATAATAGATACTATTTGTTGGGAACAAAATTAATTATTTCTAATAACAATCCTACCATACCTGCTCCAGTGTGGTATCGGGCGTAAGTTCTCGATGGAATTGCACACTTTTCCATGTTGTAATTTGCAAGAGCATGTGGACAACGATGGGAAGCTAAGCCTCTAAAACGTGTTTCCGACAGGGAGGGTGGGAGGGGACGACAGAGAGCATCTACACGGAGCCCTCGGTGCCGCGACAGAGGAATCGGACCAGAGACCGGAACTACAAGACCACACGTCCCAGGTGTGTCCGGACCGGGCCTCACTGCAGGGGGAGCCAGGTGCAGAGGAGAGAATGCACGGCCCACACCTGGCCTCCCCCGGACCCTGCTCTACGCATCTCCTTCCTCCGCTGATTTTAATGCGAGTCCTTTCACGGTAACAAACTAACAGTCAATACGATTTTCTGAGCAAAATGAGTCCTATCAGCAAACTGCTCAACCTCAGGGTGGTCTTGGAGCTTCTGGCCTGCACAGGGTCCCGGTTTATATTTGTGATAAGGATTAAACTACATGCAACAGGAAAGTCTCATCCTCAGAGCTATTTACCAACTCACTAAAAAACTTACAATAAAGAACAAAGAAAGAGGTAAGATTAAAAAACCTGGCTGTGGCGACATACAGTTCCACAAGAGGGTGGACAAGCTCTGCTGACACTGCATAGCTAATCAGCGCGAGCACCACACCATCATACTGGCCGTTACTTTGTGTGCACTCAACTCCGCTTGCCTCTCGTGGCAACACTACATCATGCTCATTAGGTGCCCTCCGCAAACTAAACGGAGAGTGTACTGTCCATCAGTAAAGTACCTATGAACCACTAGGATGACTCTGATTAGGATTTTCTGAGGTTCTGACTCGTTTGAAGCCATTACGTCATGAAGAGACACAGATAGAGCAGGACACACAGTCACAACCACTGTCTAATCTCAGTACTCACACTTGTAAGCAGGTGTTTCAGATGGTCATTTAGAGAAGGGCCGACGACGACACTTAACTGGCCCAGGGCATTCAATCCTCTCTCAAACACGTCATCATCCGAATGTGCCTGCGGAGCGTAGGTTGGTCAGGGGTGTGGGGGTGCGAAGGAAAAGAAGAGAAAAAGAAAGCCAGCCGGGGGGGAAAATAAGATAGAACATTCAAAATTAGAAGACAATCAACTGAACCTAGAATTTAAAAAATATAACCTTTATTGCAGGACACGTAGAAGCAACATACAATTTTCAGCCTGACTGAAATGTTAAGATACATCACAAATGCAGAAAGACTGCTTTGAGGTTCACGACTTTCTTAAATTATTCAAAATGTCCCATTTTATCCTCAATACATCCTCTAAAGGTGTTGTCAACTAAGTACTCATCTGGCCCTCAATAACACTGACCTCATTATGCATATGTATCAAATTCATAGTACAAAGCTAATTCACATATGATTTGGGAAAACAGACGTAAATGCACCAAACAATGGTGGACATACCAGAGCCGCCTTGAGCACGGGAATCAGTCGGGGAAGCAGAGGCACGGCTTTTTCCCGAGCACCTTCGACCAAGAGCAACTCTCTAAAACCCTCCTTTGAAACAAAGGTGTACGGGTGTTTAGTCTCTCTCAGACCCTGACGAAGACAGAAAAAATACACAGGATTCACTCCAACTTCATTATGCTAATAACAAAAATTGAATCCTTACCAGTGTAAGTGAAAAATCAAATTTTATTATTGTTTTACTAATTGTGATATATAATTTCAATAATTACAATTGTAATTAAACAGATAAATTGTGAGATAAAAAACATACATGAGACAGAAAGGATCTCTATCTATAGGAAGAGGGAGGGAGGGGGGAGAGAAGGAGGGAGGGAGGGAAGAAAGGAGGGAGGGAAAGAGGGAGAGAGGAAGGGAGGGAGGGAGGGAGGGAGGGAAGGAGGGAGGGAGGGAGAGAGGGAGGGAAAGTGGGAGGGAGGGAGGGAGAGAGGGAGGGAAGGAGGGAGGGAGAGAAGAATGGAGGGAGGCAAGGAGGGAAAGAAGAAGGGAGGGAGGGAGGGAGGAAGGGAGAGAGAGAAGAAGAGAGGAAAATAGGGAGAGGAAGAGAAGGAGGGAGGGAGGGAGGGCGAGAAGGAGGAAGGGAAGGAGAAAAGGAGAGAGAAAAGAAGGAGAGAAGGAGAGAGAGGAGAAGGAGAGAAGGAAGGAGGGAGAAAGGGAAGGGTGGAGAGAGGGAGAGAGGGAAGAAGAGAAGGGAGGGAGGGGAAAAAGAAAAATAAAGAAAAAATGAAAAACAAGAAAAAAAGTGAGGTAAAAAAGGGATATCTTTAAAAAGGAAAGAAAGTGAGAAAAGAGTAAAGGTAAATAAGAACTAAAGAGGAAAAAAGGAAGAAAAATACTCACTGGGACACTAAACACATTTTGCACAGTACTGAAAGGACAATGAATCAGTCTAAAATGATGTTCATAAGCCAATTAATGATGCATAATTACTGGACCCTTACCTTTACTGTGATTTTACAATTTATTTTCCTGACACATGTTAAATAATATAAAGGAATTGATCTAAAGTTTTTAAAAAATCTATAAAACCATCTCCATGATACTCTACTTGAAATGTACAAGAAGGCAAAATCATGAAGAATTCTACAAAAAAAATTAGGTAATTGATATCAGTTTCCTAAGAAACACATCACATTAAACAGGACAGTTGTACTGAGATACACCACCCACTCACTGTTACCTGGTGTGGTTTCAACTGAAACCACTGATGTTCTCCTGAGGTGACTAGCTGAGCAAAAATCTTCCTCCACGTTATGATTTTAAGTACTTTTGTATTTTGAGTTAAGTGTGACTATTTCAACCACTTACCTAAAAACCCCTGTGTAGACTAATCTCATGTTTATAGAGCTAATTAGTTTCTAATAATCATAAGCCAAGTGTTTTAATGCCTATTATTTGGCTTTTATTTCAAAAGTAAAGCATGAATGTACTGATGAGTTAGAAAATAAGAGCTAAAGGAATTTTCAAAGGTTGCCCCCATCCACACGGAGCTGAGAGGGAGCACGACCGACCTCAGCTAAGGTGATCAGAAGAGGGTCAAACGGGAGCTTTCCGGGGGCGCACTCCCACCGCAGCCTGTGTCTCACGGAGCCGTGGTCCAGCCTAAAACATCAGGAGCAGTCAGCGACAACCGCGCGTCATTACAGACTGAGCAGTCATTACCCGACACATTCAGCCTCTTTCTAGAGCATATTAGAATGATTCTGTTAACATGCAGAAAAAGCATGACTTCAAACCGTATCACAAGGTATTTTATAAAGCAATGTCTATTATCCTACAAATTCTTACCCTTTCAGCAAAACTGTTGCTAAACTAAACCGCCTGCATCTACCAAGCCCACAGTCTGGAGCTCAAGCGTGTTGCTATCTGTTAGTCTCAATGCAAATGTTGAAACATGTCAGTCATAATTATAACAAAATTATCTACTGAAAATAAAAAATACGAACAAAATATGATGATTAGAAACATTCATTTATTTTACAACAAACATTGTTTTTCAGATATAGATAATTAAATCTGAATATGGATGACATGAGGGCAAGCCAGATTTTATCTGTGCTAAAGAGAGAAAACTGAGGCCAGAAAGGTGACATGGCCCAAGTAGGTAACAAAGTGGTCGCCCCTTGAATTCAAGTTGCTGCTGCTGCTTTGTTTTAAACGGCCTTTCCTGAGGCACAACTCACATGCAAGAAACTACACTTACGGAACCTGTCCAATGTGGTGAGTTCTGATGTGTGACTGACACACTGAACCATCACAACGGCGACAGTGAACTTCTCTACTCTCTGCCAATGTTCCCAACTTCTCGCCTCCTTCATGAGTGTTGTCTTCATAATACCAAGAGGTACCATTAGCATTGTTTTACATTTTTAGCAACAGTAAATTGCTCTGCGTGGGGAAGGAGGTCTAAGAACGTTAACAACGTTTAAATTCAAAATATAAATATAATAACAATAAATTGAAGAATGCCTCTTGATCTTATTTTTTACTCATAGCCCTCCAAATCTGAAAATACCATTAAAAACCAATTTATTAAATATTAAAAAACATGGATGTTGTGATTCTTCTTTCCTCAATAAAACTGAACTTTTCTATCAACTAGAACAGGCGAGTTGATAATAGATAATGCTTAGAAGAAATAAATGTTTCTTAAAAGTGAAATCTTAAGATGATACCACTCTATTGGTAACATATATTTCTTTAAAATAGTTCTATCTCCAGAAAAGTGGCCAGAATTATAGCAGAAGTAAGCAAAAACAGACATATGTTCCCATAAAGAAATATAATCTCAACAAATACAATTTTGAAATTTTTAAAAGTTTATATTTTTAAAATATAGTTTCAAAAAAACCCACATTTCATTAAATTGCCAACTTTTTAACATAGGACTATTTGGAACTTGCCCAAGCCAGTGAATGTTTATGTTATTTTAGAAATTAGGTTAATGAATTTCTTAAATTATTTGATGGTTTACTGAAGATCTTTTGGTAATTCTATCGTGAAATTAAAATCATTTTATTCAACAGTGTCCTAGGATCAATACCAAGCCAACAGTCCAAATTTGTCACCTTTATTTCAACCTCCCTCATAAATAAAACTTTCAATAATTTAAACAAAATACAGTATTGATTTTACTCAATTATTTTGAATAATATGGTGAGTTATAACATATTGATTTTACCTGCAAGGAATACCTCCTTTAGAGTAAACAGCTGCAAATGCAGAAGGGGCTCGTGACTGCTCACCGAACTGAAAAAAAATGACAGAATACAGTAAATATTACTATCACCTCCACTTTGTCGTATGTAATCACGTCTAATCTTGCCCAGGTCAGAGGCAAACGAACACCCTGACTTTCAAGCCACGCTCAGTTTGCCAGTGCCTCAATCCACTCAGCACCACGACTGAGCAATTCATCGGTCCTCTCGGGACTGAATACCAGTCACAAACACACCTTTGTATTTCCTTTCACCCCTAATTGTTTCAGAAGGCTTGAAGGTGCCTGAAATTATATATATCATAAATAAATATAATACAGATAAATTCAGATATACAATAAGATAACACCTTTCCACCCCCTCCCCACTGTGAGAGCTAAATGGAGAAGAGGTGTTAAGTATATTGTTTTTAGCCTTCAGCACACTTCCTGCTTGTCCTCCAGATACATACACATGGTGTGGCTGGCCAGAGAACCTGGCCTTTCGGAAACTGGCTTTAATACTCCTATAAAAATCAAAGGCTTCCATTGGGCAGGGGTGATAGAGATGGAGATTGAACAAGACTCCACAAACACACGCCCAGGTGTGTCTGCTACACAACTTTCAGTTTTGCTACACTTTATCTTTTTAACTTTTTAAAATAACATTTTCTTCTCTTCTCTTCTTCTCTCTCCTCTCTCTCTCTCTCTCTCTCTTTCTGACACAGACAGAGAGAAAGACAAAGAGAAGAACAGATAGGAACAGACAGACCAGAATGGAGAGAGATGAGAAGCATCAATTCTTCATTGCGGCCCCTTAGTTGCTCATTGACTGCTTTCTCATATGTGCCTTGACCAGGGGTCTACTACAGCAGACCGACTAACCCCTTGCTCAAGCCAGTGACCTTGGGCTCAAGCTGGTTAGCCTTGTTCAAACCAGATAAGCCTGCACTCAAGCTAGCAACCTCGGGTTTTGAATCTGGGTCGTCCGCGTCCCAGCCCAACACTCTATCTACTGCGCCACCACCTGGTCAGGCATACATTTTCTTTTTTTTTTTTTTTTTTTTTTTTTTGTATTTTTCTGAAGCCAGAAACGGGGAGGCAGTCAGACAGACTCCCACATGCGCCCGACCGGAATCCACCCAGCATGCCCACCAGGGGGTGATGCTCTGCCCATCTGGGGCATCGCTCTGTTGCAACCAGAGCCATTCTAGTGCCTGAGGCGGAGGCCACAGAGCCATCCTCAGTGCCGGGGCAAACTTTATTCCAATGGAGCCTTGGCTGCAGGAGGGGAAGAGAGAGACAGAGAGGAAGGAGAGGGGAAGGGGTGGAGAAGCAGATGGGCGCTTCTCCTGTGTGCCTTGGGCGGGAATTGAACCCGGGACTCCTGCACACCAGGCCGACGCTCTATCACTGAGCCAACCGGCCAGGGCCCAGGCATACATTTTCTTAAGAATGGATTAGTTCTGGACCTACTTTCAAAGGCAATGTAAGAGATGATCAATCATAACAGTTAAATCACAGCATATATAGTTTCAGCATAACTTATCAGACTTAAAGGCACAAAAGTAAACATTTTATGACATGGTATTTTGAATATAATTAAAAGAAACAGTTGTTTAAATTACAAAGTAGAAACTTACTATATATAACTGGCTAAAATTTTTTTTTAATCACATGCAGTAATTTAAAAATTTGCTTAAAAGTGTAAGTTTAGAATTAGCCCTTTTCCCCCTGGAAAAACACATGTTTTGAGTTAAAATACCCATATTAAATTTCATTAAAATAAAATATAATAAAAGGTTCGTTTGTGAAGCTCAATCCATGTTCTGCAGTTATTCACAGCAACAGTAATATTTCATTCATCAAGTTATAATTCCTGCTAAGAAAAATATTTTTTTAAAATTGTTTTCAAGAATCATATCAGATAAAGAAATTAACTGAAAAAAATTGTTTATATTGGGGGGAAAATTTAGGACAAATTACATCTGCAAATCCTTCCAATTAATATGGCGAAAGGAAGCAAGAACAAACAGTACCAGGCACACTGCAGGATTTCACTGCTCTTGACACTGTAGGTCACAGAAAGAAGGAACAGAGATAAACTACTTTCGTGTTTCTTTTCTCTATCCGTCAGTGTCCTGTGCCCCTGTGGAAGGGATTAAATTACAATACTTTCTTATAAGGGCTGAGTCACAGAACTTCCTGCAGGAGTTAAGGCACTGTAGATAACTGCAAAATTAGCTCACAAACCTCAGTCTTCACTTTGTTGCCTAAGAAATACAGGGAGTTCTCTGGCTTAGGTCCCCAGAGGCATCGTGACTGGCTGCCTTGAAGATGTACCAAGGACACCGGATAGGACCATGCTGACTAGGCCTGTGCTATGTCAGAACTTGCAGAGGAGACATTCCTGCAACGCGGCCTCCCACCTCCCGCACACTGCTACGTGACTAACCGCAGGAACTTTTTCCTTTTGCCCCTGACACCGTTACTAACAGCCCCTGAACCCTATAAAAACCAGCAGCACCAGGAGAGCATGAAGGCAGTTCTTTTGGATAGGAGTCACCTGACTTCTGAAGTTGCTGCAAGGCGAAATGAAAGACACACCTTATACCCACTCAGTCCTCGCGTCTCTTTATTGGCATTGGGAATGATGCGTCCCTGAGTCGGGCTTGGTTTTCGGGTTTCACTAGGGTAGATCATAGTATCCTTGCTTAAGTATCTGCCATATCTCACCGCCATCAAAATCAGAGTATCAGCTATTCTCATAATCTCTTTCAAGGGCTGAAAGCACTATCATCTTACCCTATGCAAGGTTGGGCCAAATACCACCTGGTGTTGTTGCACAGGTGTGTTCACTTTTCAGTAACTAACTCATCTAAAAGTAATTACGAACAAGCAGGTGCTGAAATCTCAGGTTTGTTAAATCTGATTAAGGTGCTGTGAAAAGGCACAGGAGGCTAGTACTATAGGACTTCCGGTGGAGCAAATTTATAGATCTCAAAAATGGTCAAAGACCTTTATGCTACGATGGAGGCATGTAATTCATCCTATGGCAATTAAATACAAGTGTATTCATTGACATCAGGAAATCCAATAGCCATAATAAACAACAAGGAAAGCTGATGTGCAATTTATTCTATTCTACAGTGAGTGTCCACGAATGAGCCAGGATATACCAAAACTGGTTACTACCTACTGACACCTCCTCACCTTCGCTCACGCCCACATCATCACCGTCTGTCATCACCATTAACACATGCCCTTGCATCATCACTACCTCAAAACTAACAAGAAAGACTTACGGCAGAGTTCGAACGGTTCAACAGTGTGCTAAGTTCATGTTCCTTGGAAACATCTACAGAGTCAGAACTCTCTTCTGTACCTACCGGGTTAATTGTTTTAGGGTTAAGTTTATCGCTTGGTCGAGGATGGACTTTTATTGCAGACTCTGGAGAACTGGTTGACGATGAGGATTTGCTTCGTTGAACTGTAGTCCTATGTTTTATTTGTGGACTTGATTCTGTCCTTTGACAATTACCTAGAAAAAGAAAAAAACAAACCCAGAAAATCGGAAAAGAGGTGAAAACAATAAAGCTCACCCCATATTCGTGTGGATAACAATGTGTCATTAATAAAGTTCACCTCTTCATTTAAAAAGCAATGTTTGGTACCTGTCACTCTGTTTCTCAACTGTATGTCTCCATGGCATTCTGATTTCTGCATTGCTTCCCCTTTGCACCTGCAGTTACATGAAACTTGATTTCAAGATTTTTTAAAGAGGGAAATTCACTAACAATATAAAGACCAAAACAGAACAGAGTACAAAATAGTGAAAGACTCACAAAAAAGGTGTGGTATGGAGCAAAATACCTTAAAAGAGTAATGAGAAAATATAAAATTATATCAATTTCAACAATATTAGTAACAGCCAATTAAACAAGTATTAAGAAAATAAAATGTATAAAAGCTAACTTTTTTCATTCAAATTATCAAGATACACGGTTAAATGTTCAATTGCAATCTTCTGGTTATATGCAGAACACATGGACTAGATTTTTGAAAGGAGTGTTTGGCAAATCCCCTCTGATCTCCATCTTCTCGGGCCTCTCTACTTCCAAATCTCCAAATATCAGTATTTGCATATCAAATCCTACTTTCCCAGTGATGTAATGAACTCTTTAATTCACTGTACTTCAAGCTCCTTATATCAAACGTAACCAAAACAGAGGTTTTCACACCAAAGTTATGAATCCCTTATTAATTCGAGGTACCACCAGTTTTCGGGTCTATCAGGCTAAAAACCTTTAATCATTGCCATTTCCTCTTCCTATACTCAACCCAACAGACGTGTTCAACATGGTGTGAGGAGGTAGAAAGTGCTCTAGGCTCAGATCTGGGTCAGTATCTCATCTCTTCCAGTCATGAGGTTTATGAACACGGGCAAATTATTTAACCTCGCTAATGTTTGATTTCGTAATCTATTAAATTGGTCACCTTATTTCCTACTCTCTAATCCGGTGTTTAGAAACTTCCAAAAGTGCATCAGGAATCCCACTAAAGGAGCCATGCTCCATCTCTGAAGTTCCTTCAAATTTCAAAAGCCAGCGACAGAGTCCAAAATCCACCTATCCCAGTCCCCTTTTACCATAAAGTAAACCCAAAAGGACCAATCAGTATTAAAGAGTTTTAAAATTTGCTTTCCATTTTCCTAACCACTCTCCCTCCGATGCCATATATTTCTTAATACCTAAGACTAGTCCAGGACTGGAGTGTTGTCAAAGTTGGAAAATGAGAGTATGTTGGGGCGGGGCGAGAGATGGATAAAAAAATAGGTTTATTAAGGCGACCGGTTTCAACGAAAGCGAATGAAGGCTATCCTGGGTCAGAGTCCAACCCCGGAAAGAAAAAAGGGCGTGCTTTTGGCTCACAGCAACACCGCGGTCCTTAGCAACGTGTTCCGGCAACCCTAGCAACAGGACAGCGAGGAAGCCAGCGAGGCCGAGAAGGCGCGGACGACGCCGCGGAACCCTCCCAACCGCAGCCCACAGATTAGGGAACTCGTTCCTACCGCGCCTCTCCCTCGCTGCGACCCGCACACCAGCCGCCACCCCAGATAGGGCGTCTGGCCGGCGCCCGACCAGCCAACAGCCAAGAGTCCCGCGAGCCAGCGCCGAGGCTCGGCGGAAAGACAGAATTCGTGTGGTCCCGGGCTCTGGCGGCGCCGCGTATTGACGTCAGACGCACGTTGCGACCTCTAAACCAATAACAGGGAGGCCGCACATGCGCCGGCGGAAGAGGGTTGTCCTGGCAACTAGGCGCCTGAAGTGGAAGGGGTTGTTCCTGAACCAGACTTGGTCGCTAGGAGGCACCTGGTAGAGGGTCTTTTGGAAATGAGAGGTCCAGAGAGCCCAGGCGAGCACAGGCTCCTAGTTCCCTGCATCGCAGCCTCTTCCCAGTCCGTGTGCTTAACTCTGAAACTTCTGACACACTTGAAATGCTCTTTGTGCTTCAGCTATCGGGCCCCAGCACGCCTGAGGGCTGAGGACCGGGAACTCCAGCCCCAGAGTCTTCAGGAGAGAGCCAAATTTCGGCTTCCTGGCCTAGCTTACTGATTCATACGCCATTGCATCAATTACATAATACGTAAGGTGACCAACTTTTTTTCCAATGAAAAGGACAAAAATAAATGGAAGAAAACAATATGGTAAATGAAACATTTTATTCATTACAACAATAATGCAGTATGTATAATATGATAAATGCACAATAAAATATAAGTGATATTTTATATTGTAATTATGCTTACATGCCTGTTAATTTTTAATAAGAATTGTAAGGAAAAAAGTACTCATTTACATACAAATACATCATATCACACACAGTGGATCAACTGCATTGACTGAGTACGGACATTACAGATTAGTCTTCCAATATCAAAGAGGAGGACACTTTTTGATACAGGATGAAACTTACAAAAGAAGGATTGTCCTCCCTAAAGGAGAACGATTGGTCACCTTATAATACATCCATATTTTAATAATGAAAAGTGTGTGCATTTGCACACCAGATAACTTTAATAAAACTGATGCTGCAGAAAAATGTGTGTCCCCTTGTGATCCCACCAGAAACAATTTGGGATGGCATAGTAAATAGCCCACGCTCCTTCAGACCTGTCCCCTGCATTCCTTTCTAGAATCCTCTTCTGTTACCAATCTAAACTTTTGTTCAGGTAACAGAGAACTATACAATTGGCATTATCTGAATACCCCAGGTGATGTAATCTCTCCTGTCCTTGTAGCTCCATCTTTGCTACCGGAGTTGCTACCCCGGAAGCACCTTCATTAGGCTGCTTTTAGCACAATGAAGTGAGGACTCAAGAAATGCTCTCTGAATAAATGAAATGAACGAATAGATTCTGTAATGTCTCTAATGGTTTGTGAACCTTGTGGACAAGTCTATCTTAACTTTAAAGATTCATTATACTGTATTTACCAGTCTTCCCCACTAGACTGAAATTGTCTCCATCACTTTTCTATCCTCAATATCTAGCACAGTGCATGTTTAATTTAACAAAGTTTTTTAAAAAGCAAAAGAGAAAAAAAGTAGCTATTTTTAGCTACTTTCACCTTCTTAGCCTCTTCTCCAGCTTCTTCAGGATTTATTATGTCTCTTTGCCCTTCTCCTCACTCCTAGCATCGCCAGTGGCAGACTTGGCAGCACCTAGCTTATCTTCATTTAAAAAATAAAGAAACAGATGCATTGGTATTGTGACTCTGTCTGAATACTATGTGGTCACGCTGGATACTTTCCTCAGGCGTACTAGTTTGAGAAGCCTGTGAGACATCCAGTTGAAGTTGACCTAAATGAAGGTCACAGTTCTGTTCTTCATGGCCAATTTAGGAGTAAAGGAGTGGAATCTCAGGTTCTATATTAGCCTTTGATTAATGCACTGTCCTTGTAGTTCCCTTTTATACTTTAATACACAGCCCTTTGGTAAATAAAACCTTGCCAAATTATCCTATTTTAAACTTATCCCTACATATATAAAATTTTGAACTAGATAATAAATCTAATGAAATTTGAATGCTTGGAATATTTTCTCATTGTTTTGATATCTATTTCATTTGTGAAAATTTCTTAATTATATCCCTTTAGTCATCAAGTATTTTAAAGTAAATATGAGAGGTATTGATGGCTTGGCCTTAATTACTTTAAAGAAATCTGTTCCTTTTTTGTACAAATTACAGACTGACTGATCAGTCCCAATTATCAGGAAATGAGATGTAAGACATCTCATTTTTTCTATGTTTAATTTTCAGTTTACCCTGTCAGGAAATGCTAGACATATAATCATTGAGTGTCCAAATGGAAAAATTAAATTCTAATTTTAATTATTTTCCACATGGAAAAAATTAAGCAGTGACGGTGGTTCCTCTGGTGAAAGTCAATGAGATCAACATGAGTGAGCACAGAGGGCAGTATTGTCCACTAGAAATAAAATGCAAGTCACGTCGGAAAATTGCGATTTCTTAGTAGACACATTTTTTAAAGTAAAAGGAAACAGGTGAAATTCAGTTTAATAATACTTCTTATTTAATTTAATATGTCCAACATTCTATCAGTGTGCAATAATGATAGAAATATAAGTTTGAGATTTTACTTTCTTGTTATTATGCTAAGTCCTCAAAATTTCACTTGTGTGTTATACTTATAGTACATCTCAATTCCGACTAGCCGCTTTTCACGTCCTCAACAGCCACATATGGCTAGTAGCAACCATTGCAGTGTAGGAAGAGAGAGCTATGTCCTCAGATAGCTGTAGAAACATAGAACCAAGGGAATAAATGCATTGTGTTAAGTAGTTATTAAGTACGCACGACATGTAGCACATATCATTAAGTGTTGGAAGATCAATGCAAAATGTAAAGGGAAACTAAATTAATTGACTCTGAATCTCTGACTATGGCATCCATGCAAGTAATAGCTTCTTTTGTGATTCAAAGTTGAATTTGGTTTCTTTTACAAACTCCCTTTTGGTCTGTGAGGAAACTTAAGCCTCTCCTTGGCCATGTGTTGGGAAGGGAGTGGTGAAGTTTGGAGGGGTGAGGTATCTGGTCTGTTGTCATCTGCCTCTGTTGCCAGCCACTAAGATGTACTATTTTATTTTATTTTATTTATTTATTTATTTATTTATTTATTTATTTATTTATTTTACAGGGACAGAGAGAGAATCAGAGAGAGGGATAGATAGGGACAGACAGACAGGAATGGAGAGAGATGAGAAGCATCAATCATCAGTTTTTTGTTGCGACACCTTAGTTGTTCATTGATTGCTTTCTCATATGTGCCTTGACCGGGGGCCTTCAGCAGACTGAGTAACTCCTTGCTGGAGCCAGCGACCTTGGGTCCAAGCTGGTGAGCTTTTTGCTCAAGCCAGATGAGTCCAAGCTCAAGCTGGCGACCTCGGGGTATCGAACCTGGGTCCTTCTGCATTACAGTCTGACGCTCTATCCACTGTACCACCACCTGGTCAGGCGTAAGATGTACTTTGACCTTTCTGGTCCTCTACCATGTATCCTCTATCCATGTAGATTGTTCATGCATGTCTCTCATTCTAGATTCTCATTCATAGCAAATTTCAATCTCCTGTTAAGCACTCAGGAGGTATTCTATTCTCCCCATTTGAAGTGAGAAAAAACCACCTGTTGGGTTACACAACCTGGAGATAATGGGAACCTGTGAGACTGTCTTTGAGTCTTTTGCTTAGACACTCCACGTGCTTACTTCTTCTGGTCATGCACCCTGCTAGATTCAGGAGTATCTAGACCCTTGTTAATTCTAGGACATTGCCTTGGGTTCAGGATGGAGGGTGGGGATGGCAAGGCACACTGTCCCTTTGTATACTCAGATCAGGACCTGGACTCTGAAAGGTTGCCTATTCTTCCAACTCTTCCAAGTAATGAATAACCCTTGACCATGGCTTTTAAGACTTCAGAGCCAAGAATTTGCTATTGTTGTCTGTATCTTTTTTATGATGGCATGGCCACCTCTCTGAGGCAATAGGCACAAAATAGTCCAGCTGCCGTTTTCATGGAAGAAGCACCAGAGGGTAGCAGGAAATGCTATTTTTACAGAAATAGTTTTATTATTTTACTTTATAACTCATTTTAATATTTTTATAGAATACTTTTAGTCTGTGACACTCAAAATAATCTACAATTTAAAGAGTGTTTTATTCCACTTAGTTCAACTATAGCCTATTAAGTTGAGGGTTGAAGATAGACAGGAAAGGAATCGGTGTTTCATATGTCTGTTAGAAAGTAGAACATTAACCACAATTAAACAGTCCACTGAGTCCTAGGTAATTAATCCTTATTCTGCTGATCTTGAGTTGATGAGTCCTCTTTCACAAAATCATTTGCAACAGGGCTAAAAGCAATGGGAAGCCTTGACTTTGTCGCTCCGTGCATTCTCTGTGCCTTTTTATTGGTGAGTTTAATCCATTTACATTTAGTGTAATTATTGATACTTGTGAGTTCCCTATTGCCATTTTATATCTTGCTTTCTGTTAGTTTTGTGTCTTGTTTGATCCTTCTCTTTCGTTTTTCTATCTTTTGTTTTTATTTGGTTGTATTCCATACATCTTTCCTCTGTTGCTATCTTTTTTATCTCATGTGCTTCTGTGGTGGTTTTTTCAATGGTGGTTACCTTTGAGTAATGAAAAGGGTCCCTACCCTGTTCATTGTAGCGAACTATTTTGTGAGTACTTTTGTACTCCATCGTCCTTTGCTACTGTTAATCTCCGTCTTCTCCCCCTCTTTCTTTTTGTTGTTGTCACAGTTTAAATTTGGTTTTATTGTGTTCTTCTTGGAGCTTTTACTTGTGGCTCTGTTTTTTTTTGTTCTTTGTATCTGATTGGAGAACCCCCTTTAGTAATTCCTGGAGTGGGGGTTTTCTGATGATAAATTCCCTCATCTTTTCTGTATCTGTGAATGTTTTTATTTCTCCTTCGTATTTGAAGGATAGCTGAAAGTTCCTCTCTTTCAGGACTTTAAATATTGGGGTCCACTCTCTTCTAGCTTGTAGAGTTTCTGCTGAGAAATCTGATGATAATCTAATGGGCCTTCCTTTATATGTTGTATTCTTCTTTTCCCTGGCTGCCTTGAGAATTTTTTCTTTGCTGTTGGTTTGTGTCAATTTCATTATGATATGCCTTGGAGTAGGTTTGTTGGGGTTAAGAAAACTTGGAGTTCTGTTTGCTTCTTGAACTTGAGGCTTTAGTTCTTTCCACAGGCTTGGGAAGTTCTCATCAATTATTTGTTTAAGTATGTTCTCCATTCCATTTTCTCTCTCTTCTCCCTCTGATATACCTATTATTCTTATGTTATTCTTTTTGATGGAGTCAGATAATTCCTGTAGGGCTATCTCATTTTTTTTAATTTTTGAGTCTCTTTCTTCTTCTCTCTGTTGTGCCTCAAGTTGCTTGTCTTCTATTTCACTAATCCTCTCTTCTATCTGACCTGTTCTATTAGCTAAGCTTGTTACTTCGTTTTTCAGCTCGTGAATTGAGTTTTTCATCTCTGTTTGATTTGTTTTTATAGTTTCAATTTCCTTGGACATATATTCTTTGTGTTCATGGAGTTGTTTTCTGATTTCCCTATATTGCCTTTCTGTGTTTTCTTGTATATCTCGGAGGATTTTTAGGATTTCTATCTTGAATTCTCTGTCATTTAGCTCCAAGGTTTCCAATATATTAAATTTTTTCTCCATAGATTTTTCCTCATCTAGCTGTGTTACCTCTCTTTCTTTTGTATCCATGATATTCGATTTTCTCTTCCTTAATGGCATCTGAGGGTGGTTTTGTTGATAGTATTAATGAGATTTAATAAAGAATAAAAAGTTAAAAAAAATAAAAAAATAACAAATCGAAAAGAGTTGTTTTTTAAAAAAAAATTAATAATGAAATAAAGAAAAATAAAATAAAATAAAAATTTTTAAAAAAGGAAATTATTCCCCCCCTCTTTTTTTCCTCTCCTCTCCTCTCTCCTCTTTCTTGAGAAAATCTTGTGGTGGACTGTGAGTTATAACAAACAATGCCTGTGATGGAGGGCCTGAATTGGGGAAAAGTAATAAAGGGACAAAAAAGAGAGAAAGAAAAAAAAAAAAAAAAGGAAAAAAAATAAAAGAAAAAAGAAAAAAAAGAGAGCGTATGGACCCACAAAAAGCAAATAAGGAAAAAATTTGGGTCAAGAATAAAATGATTTGCTTTTAGGTGTTGGTTTTCTAAGAGTTATGATGAGAGGAATAAGAGGAAAATGGAAAAATGGGGGGACAAATTAAAAACTTACTATTGTATTTAGTGGAACAAGAACTAGATAATATGGAGAGCCAGGGATGGGAGCACTGCTAGTGAGTTAAAAAGGTGAAGTAAAAACCCCCCAAAATGCCACAAACATAGGTTTGAGTCCCAGATAAGATAATTTGTTTGTTATTGAGGTTTGAATGAGAGGAGATGTAAAGGAGAAAGGAAGAAACTAATATAGAGGGAGAAAAGAAAGAGAGAGAGAGAAAAAAAGAGGGAACCACTAAAAGAAGAAAAAAGAAAGGAGAGAGAGAGAGAAAGTTAAGGGTTTTGGAGTGCAACCCTCATAGAGAGAAAGGAAGAGAAGAGAAATGATAATGGGAGATGTAACACTTATGGGTAGTGTAGTTCAAGGAGAGGAGAGAGTAAGACCGGCAGAGAGTTAATCGGCCAAATTGGAGGAGGAAAAAAAAGTCTCAAGAATGAAGATAAGAGAAACAAACGAACAAATATAATAAAATGGGATAGGTTATAAAGTCTGCAGATTATTCTTGATTTTGAGAGGTTATCTTCTTGCTTTTTCTTTTCTCTCCCTCTTCCTGGTCGGTGACTCTGTACCCCGGGTTCTGCCCCTTTGGCACGCTCAGGTAGAGGTTTACAGTTGATAAGTCTCTATGGCAATGTCATGTATTGTGCTTTATTCTCGTTGGGAGTCGAGGCTCATTAGCATTTATAGGCTCCGACAGTGAGAGAGTCCGTGTTCCTGGAGCCTTTCTCCTAGTCTTTCCTTCCTCAATTAGTAGCCTGATAGTCCAGGTATGGGGTTGCTGCTGCCTCTTCCTGGATAGTAAGAGGCTCAAATTGCTGGCAACTCCCCACTCTATTTCCACTCAGCACAGGGCTCTGGGTAAGGCTCAGTCAGTCAGAGCTGCTAGCATAATCAGGCGGGCTTTCCGCCCACTCGAAGACCTCTGGCTCTGCCACTCTATCCGGTAACACAAGCGGGCGCCCACTTCCGGGGCGCTTGGAGGAAACTCTCACTCACTGTCTGCAACCAGGATATCCGGCCAGCAGTCTCACGCTCTGAGTGAAACCCCCAACCGCAGGGAAAAGTTGCAGCATTGGAATTGAGTCTCGCTCCGTCCCCGTGTGCGGCTTTTGCAAGGCGCTGGGGCGGCCCGAGATTCCGCTTTGGCCCACACAAAGGCCCCTGACTCTGCCCCTCTCTGCGATAACACGGGCGCGCACTGCCGAGGCACTCGGAGGAATCACTCACTCCTTATAAGCGCGCAAACCAGGATATGAGGCCGGCCGCGGTTCCCTCTGAGTGAAACACCCTCCAGCACGGAAAATCTCCACCGTTGGAATTAGTTCTCACTCCCTCCCGTGCGTGGCTTTCCCAGGGCGCTGGGGCTGCCCAGAGACTCTGTCCTCGGCCCACAGAAAGGCCTCTGACCCTGCCTCTCCGTGGGGCAACACGGGCACCCACTCTAGGGGCCTAGGAAGAAATTCTCGCCCACTAACTGTGCACCGACCAGGAGACCGGGTAAAATGGCCACTCCGCTTGTCTTTCTTTGTTTGGGTTTGGCGCGAGTGTTAGCTTGTATTGCCCGGGTTGCCACAGGATCAGATTTTCCTCGGCTTGGATCTGTGTGCCACAGCCTGGTTCGGCCGTTTGTGCCGCGGCGGCCTGGATCTATTCACCCCCTTTGCCCGCCTCAGTTTCTATATTCACAGTTACCAGAGAAAGCCGCCCTGTTTAGGTTAGTGAGGAAGGCGGAGCATTTCTTACTCCCTATTTCCTTCGGGGTTTGGTTATATATTTAGCCAATTTTTCACTCAATCATACCTTTGGGTGTATTGCGAAGCATCTGGAAGCTCCAAGTATAGGTTTTTCTGTTTCTGGTTGAAGATCTTGTTGAGTTTTGGGGGAGATTTATCGGTATCGCTTCCTACTCCGCCATTACTCTGACGTCATCCTCGCTCCGTGCATTCTGACAGCTGCCCGTGGTGATCAGGTTATAGTGAAAAACCAATTGCATGATTTTGTTCTCTATAAATAACATCAATAGTTAAGAGTACTAGCTAAGGTCTGACCAGCCAGTGATGCAGTGGATAGAGCATCGGACTGGGACGCAGAAGACCCAGGTTAGAAACCCCGAGGACGCTGCTTGAGCGTGGGCTCATCTGGCTTGAGCAGTGCTCACCAGCTTGAGCACAGGGTCACTGGCTTGAGTGTGGGATTATAGAAATGACTCCATGGTCACTGGCTTGAGCCCAGGGTCACTGGCTTGAAGCTCAAGGTCGCTGGCTTGAGCCCAAGCTTGCTGGCTTGAGCAAGGGGTCACTCACTCTGCTGTAGCCCTCTAGTCAAGGCACATGTGAGTGCCGCAGACCAGTGCAGCTCCTAATTCTGGGTTTTGAATGTGAATGGTGCGGAATTAAGAAAACAGACTCATTAAGAAAAAAGGATCAGATCGGGAGGCCTCTACAATGCTGATGACAATATCCGAGTGCCCCATAGCCCCAGTTTGCTTTATTATATAGCCATAGGCAAATCAAGGAAGTCCTTGTTATAAAGTTACACATCTGAGGCTAAAACAGGAACTCTCCCAAGGCAAAAACAGGAATCCCCCCACCATGCATAAGTGAAATCAACCAACATCTGAACAAACAAAGAGTAAGAGGAAGGGCATGTAAATTGCTTCCAGCAACTTAAGCAAGCAAGTGAAGTGGGTGCAAATACTCAGCATCATAGCCAATATGGAGGTGGAGGGGGGAGAACTCAGCCTTTTGCTAAGCCTCAAATCTACAAAGGCTTTTTGCCCTTTACAGTCCACAACATGTGAGAAAGCAATCAATGAATAACTAAGGAGACTAAGGAGCTGCAACAAAGAATTGATGCTTCTCATTTCTTCCCCTTTCTGCTTGTCTGTCCCTATCTGTCCCTCTCTCTGTCTCTGTCACACACACACACACACACACACACACACACTACTAGCCATAGTCTTTTTTTGAGGAAATTGTTTATATATTTTTAAAGGTGTATTTCCAGATGGCTTAATTTACAGTCCATAGCGTGTAGAGGAGCGTTGACATCATTTTGCTCACCATGCTGTTATCAGATCCTCCTCATTGTCACCATCACCGTCATCACCACGTGGGAGCTTGTTGGAAATGCAAAACCTCAGTCCCCACACCAGATCTACTGGATCCGACTCCTCATTTTACCAAGATTCCCCAGGTGGGGACACTTGCTGCACAGTTTAGGAAGCATTAGTGTAGGAATGGGTGAGGGAGAAGCAGAAACTAGTCCTTCAGAGTAAGCCCTCCTGTTAAATTATTGTAAAGATCACCATGTCAGAATAAAGGTGAATGTACTTGTCTCTTGAGGTATAATAAACAATCATTTTATAGGGATCTAATGGATGATTCCACTGAGTATGACCATATTGTGACCATGAAGGCTGTTACAAATTGAATTTTACCCCCCCCCCAAAGTCATACGTTGGCATCCTAACCCGCGTAATCTTATTTGGAAATAGGGTCATGGAAGATGTAAGTAGTTAAGATGAGGTGACTGCTAGCCTCATGAAAAGGGAGAATTTGGACACAGAAACACACACAGGGAAAACAACATGTGAAGGTGAAGGCAGAAGCCAAGGATTTCCAGCAAACCCCAGAAGCTAAGGAAGGGGTGTGGATGGGGCTCTCCCTCACAGCTCTCAGAGGGACCCAACGCCACTGACACCACCTCACAGCTCTCAGAGGGACCCAACGCCGCTGACACCACCTCACAGCTCTCAGAGGGACCCAACGCCACTGACACCATGACCTCACAGCTCTCAGAGGGACCCAACGCCACTGACACCACCTCACAGCTCTCAGAGGGACCCAACGCCAGTGACACCACCTCACAGCTCTCAGAGGGACCCAACGCCACTGACACCACCTCACAGCTCTCAGAGGGACCCAACCCCGCTGACACCACCTCACAGCTCTCAGAGGGACTCAACGCCACTGACACCACCTCACAGCCTTCAGAGGGACCCAACGCCACTGACACCACCTCACAGCTCTCAGAGGGACCCAACGCCACTGACACCACCTCACAGCTCTCAGAAGGACCCAACGCCACTGAGACCACCTCACAGCTCTCAGAGGGACCCAACACCACTGACACCACCTCACAGCTCTCAGAGGGACCCAACACCGCTGACACCACCTCACAGCTCTCAGAGGGACCCAACGCCAGTGACACCACCTCACAGCTCTCAGAGGGACCCAACGCCACTGACACCACCTCACAGCTCTCAGAGGGACCCAACGCCACTGACACCACCTCACAGCTCTCAGAGGGACCCAACGCCACTGACACCACCTCACAGCTCTCAGAGGGACCCAACGCCAGTGACACCATGACCTCACAGCTCTCAGAGGGACCCAACGCCACTGACACCACCTCACAGCTCTCAGAGGGACCCAACGCCACTGACACCACCTCACAGCTCTCAGAGGGACCCAACACCACTGACACCATGACCTCACAGCTCTCAGAGGGACCCAACGCCACTGACACCACCTCACAGCTCTCAGAGGGACCCAACGCCACTGACACCACCTCACAGCTCTCAGAGGGACCCAACACCACTGACACCACCTCACAGCTCTCAGAGGGACCCAACGCCACTGACACCATGACCTCACAGCTCTCAGAGGGACCCAACGCCAGTGACACCACCTCACAGCTCTCAGAGGGACCCAACGCCGCTGACACCACCTCACAGCTCTCAGAGGGACCCAACGCCACTGACACCATGACCTCACAGCTCTCAGAGGGACCCAACACCACTGACACCATGACCTCACAGCTCTCAGAGGGACCCAACACCACTGACACCATGACCTCACAGCTCTCAGAGGGACCCAACACCACTGACACCATGACCTCACAGCTCTCAGAGGGACCCAACGCCACTGACACCATGACCTCACAGCTCTCAGAGGGACCCAACACCACTGACACCATGACCTCACAGCTCTCAGAGGGACCCAACACCACTGAGACCACCTCACAGCTCTCAGAGGGACCCAACGCCACTGACACCACCTCACAGCTCTCAGAGGGACCCAACGCCACTGACACCATGACCTCACAGCTCTCAGAGGGACCCAACACCACTGAGACCACCTCACAGCTCTCAGAGGGACCCAACGCCACTGACACCACCTCACAGCTCTCAGAGGGACCCAACGCCACTGACACCATGACCTCACAGCTCTCAGAGGGACCCAACACCACTGACACCATGACCTCACAGCTCTCAGAGGGACCCAACGCCACTGACACCATGACCTCACAGCTCTCAGAGGGACCCAACGCCACTGACACCATGACCTCACAGCTCTCAGAGGGACCCAACGCCGCTGACACCACCTCACAGCTCTCAGAGGGACCCAACGCCACTGACACCATGACCTCACAGCTCTCAGAGGGACCCAACGCCGCTGACACCACCTCACAGCTCTCAGAGGGACCCAACGCCACTGACACCACCTCACAGCTCTCAGAGGGACCCAACGCCACTGACACCACCTCACAGCTCTCAGAGGGACCCAACGCCGCTGACACCATGACCTCACACTTCTAGCTTTCCGAATCAGGAAATTTCTACTGCTTAAGCCTGCCAGTTTGATATGGCAGCCCAAACAGACTAACATAAGAGCCTTGAAAAATTTTCAGGGGCCCTGGCTGGTGGCTCAGGTGATAGAGTGACAGCCTGGTGTGTGAACATCCTGGGTTTGATTCCCAGTCAGCGCACACAGAAGTGACCATCTGCTTCTCCCCCATTCCTCTCACCTTCTCTTCCTCTTCCCCTCCTGAAGTCAGTAGGTCAGTTGGTTCAAATGTGGCCCCAGGCACTGACGATAGCTCCATCAGAGCACACCAGCCACAGGTGCTAAAAATAGCTCAGTACTAGAGCATCGGTCCCAATGGGGTTGTTAGGTGGATACTGGTCAGGGCACATGTGGAAGTCTGCCTTACTATCTTCCCTCCTCTCTTCTAATAAAATAAAGAAAAAAGCCTGACCTGTGGTGGCGCAGTGGATAAAGCATTGACCTGGAAATGCTGAGGTCTCTGGTTCGAAACCCTGGGCTTGCCTGGTCAAGGCACATATCGGAGTTGATGCTTCCAGCTCCTTCCCCCTTCTCTCTCTCTGTCTGTCTCTCTCTCCTCTCTAAAATTGAATAAAAAAAAAAAAAGTAAAAGAAAAATCTTTAGGGCCCTCTAATTCATCCCATAATATGTGCTGTGATTGTCTTCTGTTGAAAAGTTACAGTGAACCTAGAAATAAAATATTTCTTTGGTGAAAAACAAATCAATTTGTGGGCAAGTGTGTTCGTCTTTGAACACATGAACTTAAGTAGACTTCAGTGCCGAGAGTCACACAATTGCTGAAACATACTTATAGTGACAATATTTTGGAAGTATATTTGTATGATGAACCCAGCAGGAGTCAAGGGTCTCTTTCCGTTTTGTTAATTCTTTTCACACTTTGGGACTCATAGAAGGGGAAGCTCTCACTACAGCATTTAGCTAATTAAAAATCTGGAGTTGCTTATTTTTCTAGCATTCTTCGTTATTAACTCAAGGGAGCAAATATTTGGTTTTCCGGAGCAGTCCAGAAAATCTTCAAAATAGTTTAGGTACACAATGAACATACTGAGGGTTTTATCATTGTGAATCGAGGGCCTGAATTTGGCAAGGTAAATGTTAAAAAGAATTGTCAAAAAGTAACAAGATGCAAACAAAATTTGTAAGAATATAAGTGAAAAACTGATTGTAGGCTTGGATCAGAGTGATAACATTTAAAATCAACATTGCGACAAATAATAAATGACTAAGAACTCTAAACTTTTTAAAAGTAATCCTTTTACTGAAATAGATTATGGACCATGAAAAAAAATATGCAAAGATAATAGGATCCTGAGTGAAGAAAATTTGATGTGAGATATTGTCCATGCAAAATACACAGAAAGCACAGGCTAAGTTTTATTGTTTCTACCTAAAAACAGACTGTATATAGTACACATTTAACTGTCCAATAATCAATTGTTTGATTAACAAATTAATAGTTTTATTGGGAAAGAAAATAAAAACATTGCTCACTTAACTGTGGGGTTGTTTCTTGAATCTTGCTGTAGCTTGAGCGGTTAAAAAGGGTTTCTTTACCTGTTTGGTTGGTTGGTTGAAATGTGGACCAAAAGGTGGGCTTATAGTAAGTGCAGTTGAAATGTCAGAACAGCCTTATTACCTTGTATAGGAAGGTAGTCAAAAACTTAGAGATACTAGAATGTTAGAGTAGATCCATCATGAGAGATCTAGCCACCCAGCCTAGGAGGGTGGTAGAAGCCACTAGGCCAAGTGGCTGGGAGAAATCAACGTAAGCAAGGAGCCCAGGCTCCTTGAAGAGCTGTGTGGTCACTCTTTGTACATCAGAAATTATAGTGGAAATTGCTACCGCTAACCTTGGATCCCTAAATACAGTGGGGCTAATTGGACATGAGGGTGGCAGGGGCCATGTGGCCACACTTAATCACCAAAGACAAGGTGGATGTGGTTAGCAAATTGGACGGAGGAATCAAAGCAAAAATCAGAATAGTCTGGCTCACAGAAACGTATGGTGGTGACTGATTACTGATCAGCAAGATAGGCACTTTACTTCATTTTTATCTAATATTTTTAAGTGAAAGTGTTTACAGGTCAAGCGAACAGAAGTTTAATTTGAACCACCAATACAAAAAGAGTAACATCTCCTCAATCAGTTCTCAGACTTGACTCAGCTTATAGACCCAGGGCCCCTTTAATGAAAAGGAGAGGAATTCTCTTAGAGGAAGAACCCCACCACCCTCCCCCAAATCTAAATTGTTAATCTTACTCAAGCTGTCCCTCAAAGAGACCTATGATCTTTTACCAGGGTGACTATGTGTTGTGAAAAAGAAAAAGTCATACTTTACGAAGACTACTGGGCACTGGCTCTGATCTGACACTGATTCCAGGATATCCAGATGTCACTGGGTCCACCAGTCAGAGGAGGGGCTTCCAGAGGTCAGGTGGTCAATATTCTTGTAGCTCAGATCCATCCCAAAGTGGCCCCAGGAGTCCCCAAACCCATCATTGGTTATTTCTCCAGCTCTGGAATGCATAATTGGATTAGAGACACTCAATCATTGGTTCCCTGACCTGTGAGGTGAAGCTTCCTACAGTAGAGAAGGTCAAGTGGAGACCAGTAGAACTGCCTTTACCTAGGAAAATAGTTAAATCAAAAAGGCAATACCACATACTTGGAGGAATAACAGAGATTGACATCACCATCAAAAACCTCAATTAGGTGGGGGTAATGATTGCAACCACATCCTCCTTCAGTTTACCTATTTGCATTGCTCACAAAACAGGTGGATCTTGGAGAACGACAGTGGATTGTCATGTAGTTAACAGGTGATGCCTCCTCTTGAAGCTCCTGCAATGCCAGCAGGACACCTCACTGTCCTACCTCAGGAGTATGTCAAGTCTCAGCCCGACATCATGGTTTAGTCTCTAAGGACCTTAACCACCTTTCCCGTCAACAAGGCATCATGCCAGTTCATTACTTTGGTGATATTGTTCTGGTTGGATCTAATGAACAAGAAGTAGCAACTACTCTAGACTTATTGGTGAGACATGTGTGCGTCAAGTGTGGAAATTAATCTAACCAAAATTCATGAACTGCCACCTCAGGGATATTTCTAGGGGTTCTGTGGTGTGAGGAATGTTGAGGTATCACTTCTAAGGTGAAGGATACATTGTTGCCTCTGACCCATCTTACGACCAAACAGAAGGCACAACACCTAGTGTCTCTGGAGTTCAGAGGTGACATCTTTGTCATTTGGGTGTGTTACTCTGGCCCCTTTACTGAGTGGTCTGAAAAGCTTCTGATGATGAGTGGGGCCCAGAACAAGAGAAGTCCCTGCACGGATCCAGGCTGTCAGGCAAGCCATTCTGCCACATTGAGCATATGGTCCATCCAGCACATTCAATGTTGCTTACATGTCAGTGGCAAATAGAGATGCTCTTTAGGACCTCAGACTTAAAGCAATCATTTCATTGAGGATGTTAACGTTTTAAAACTTTTTCCCTCAACATACTTCACTGATGTGGTGATTCATTTTATGTGTCAAGTTGGCCGGGCCACAGAGTCTAGATATGTGGTCAACAGTATTCTGGATGTTACTGCAAAGGAGTTTTTGATGAACATTTATACTGTAGACTTTGTGTAAAGCTGATTGGCCACTGCAATGTGGGTGGGCCTTACCCAATCAGTTGCAGATCTGAGTCAAGAGAAGAATGATCTCTCCTGAGCAAAAAGAAATTCTGCTGGAGACAGCCTTTGGACTTGAACTACAACAGCAGTTCTCTCCTGGGTCTGTAGCCTGCTGGCCTACTTCGCAGATTTTAGACTTTCTAGCCTCCACAGCTGCATCAGCCAGTTCCTTAAAATAAATATTTCTATACACTAACACAGCCTACGGTTTATGTTTCTCTGGATAAGAATACACCATGTTTCTTCAGGCTGTTTAGTAAATTCTGGTTGTCCAACTGACCACTCTTGAAAAGCAATACCAGAGCTCTATAAGACAGGTTAACCTGTGTTCTAAACCACTAAATATCACCCCAGAATCTTTAAAAGACTTGTTCTGTGTTGAGAGGCACTGGCTGGGTTTGGTCTCTGACTCCCATATGATTTCAAGAAAGAGGTCAATGCTGGCCAGCAATAAATTGAGTTGGTCTAAAGAGGAGAATGAAGGTAAATGACCAAGTTAGCATCGTCAGTGATGCCTACATATTTTCTAATTGATGCCAAATAAGTTAGGATGAAGCATTCTTGATTAGCTGTCCTCACTAGAAAGACGACTAGATAATGGTCAATTCTTCTCTTTACTGTTTGTTTCGTACGGTTCATATTACCTGATTTCTTGTTGATATATGAATAGTGCAGTTGAAATAAATTTTAATTTAATGTATTTAGCTTATATAGTGTTTTTATTTGAGTTTTATAAGAAATCAAAATATTTCAGAATGGACAGATAAAATACCACCAGCATTTATTTCTCTAGTATGTAAGAAAGATACAAAAACTTTAGTCCAGTTTTAAGATTTGAGCACTAGGTGGCGCTGACTAACTATCTCTCCTTTTGTGTCTGCCTTCAGTCCCTGCTAATTGTTTTCTATTGTCAGCTGGCAAATTGAAGAGAGGAAAAACATAAAGGCTATTTACTGATGATGTTGAACAAGATAGAGGTTTTATTAACAGAGAACCAAGCACATTTTGTAATTCAATTGCTAGCAAAATTATTTTCTTTATTGTCATACAGTATATCTGTATGGTTCAAAGTAGAAAATAGGATCAGCATTGAAATACATACAAAAAAAAAGAAAGAAAAAAGAAAAAGAAACCCAGCCAGGCTAAATGCAATCAACATTGACTGGGAATGTTTATCTTGATCAAATAATAAGTGGAGGGGAATGACTATAACGTAATACATCTGCTGAGCTGCTTTGAAAAATTGTTTTTGACCACATATTTGCATTTTCGTGATTACTGTACCCAAGGACATGTCTAGGGCTTGCAAATGTCAGGAGAAATTCTTTCTGCTGCAGACGTTCGCCTCAAAGGAAAGGATAAAAGGGTCCCTATAAGAAAATTGGCTCGGGGGCCCAGGATTTAAATTCTATCACTGCTTGTCCCTTTGGGTTATGTTTAACATGAGACTGGTCTAACGTGTATAAAACATTCAGGGCGCTCTATAATGGTCTTTCCGTGACGGCCTGCTTGCCAGCGGGAGCTACGATTAGGAATCGGGGGGGATGTGAATAATATTACGCTATTATTTTTTAAAACCTTTTCAGAGGCAAAATTATGAATTTAAAAATGCATCAGGATCTTTGATAAGAGGAGAAGAACTTGGGAATATCATCAATAATGAAGCAATCCAAAGGACACCTGTAGGCATTCCTCCCTAAAAGTCAAGATGAGGGGATATTAAAAACCATAAATGTTGAGCAAGGTATTCATGGGGCCTAAAACACGTGTTTGAGAACCAAGGAAAGAACGTATTGATGTTCAACAGAATGCTTCTCTGGAGGTTTAGAGACAAGATACGTGGTTAAATTTTGTAGCATCTGATGTATTTTTGAAGGCAGTTGAATAAGGTCAGCTTTAACAATCAAAGCGGGCACAACGGCTCTAGCCCAGGCAGTATCCAACCCTCAGCCTTCTCCTAGCATTTCAGCAGTGGAGTCCATGCTCGGGGTGTCTAAGGAGCCAACTTTCAAAATACTTCGAGAGACTCTGATCCCCAGCCTCTAGCCCCGTCCTGTTCTTTATTTATGGAGAAGCTTGTGTGAGGCTTTTTCTCTTCGGACTGATAAAACCCACGTCCCCCTGTGAGATAACATGAACGGAATAAATGGGTACACAACGGACGCTGTTTACCAGACGCCAAGTCTCTCTCCAGGTAGTAATTAGGAAAGAATTTTACAGAACATTTAGCAATGGTGCCCCGGAGTTTGCAAGAGTTAATTTCTCTCTTTAGATGATTACTACTGAAGGGTTACTTCTGCGAGGAGGGCTGTTTTTTGGGGATGTGAAACTAGAGATTGAATTGAGGCAAGGGCTGATGTGCGTTGTTAATATCTGGAAAAACAGAAAAGAATCGGACTCAAGAGACCCCCATCAATCAAAGAAAAGACCTTTTAAAGATAGTGATATGAGCCAGAAGGCACACATAGAAATCAATATTCTGAGTCCTTTGGGGACGGGGTCCAATTCTTTCAGGTTCCATGCAGCATCTGATGCTGAGATTTGCAGTTAATGGGTGCCTAGTTAATATTGTTTGAGTCAGACTGAATATTGGGCAAGTACACAACACACAGACATACACACAGGGCTGGTGATCAGTAGAACACAGCTGAAAAAGTTACTCATGCATCAGGTGTGGAGAAGTCATATTTCAGTAAAGGTCGCTTTATTTCCAGGACATTTGTGTTCAATTTTCATTTGAATAGTATAAAAAATACAGTATAAAAAAGTATTAACTTGGAGACTAAATGAAGGAATTCAGAAAAATAACGATAGTATTAGAATGAAGGCATCATTTCATTCATTCATCTACTCTGTGATAATATAGGCAATAGTCTGCCTGTGTCCTAAAGGGGCTTATAGTATTCTGGATGATTCTTCTCTAGCGCATCCATGCACAGAGGAAAATGACCAAGCCATTGTCTGAGGCAGGGTGGAGTGGGCCCCAAAGACCTCCTGTGTTAAATAACAGCCTCGCTGCGCTGGGTCTGAGGCTCTTCCTCTCAGCTCACCTCTCTTCCACACTCTCCATTGCCATTCCCTGTCCGAGTCTCTGCAGACCAAGTTTCCCTAAGCCAGATGGCTCCCTATTAAACTCTCCCAATAGGGGGCGCTAGAGAGAGACCGGAAGGCAGCCGACGTGAGGAGGAGGGTGCCCATTTGGTTGGCTTGCTGTTCCTCACAGCGCCAGACCAGCGCAGCTGCTTCTTTCAACGAACAGCCTTGTGCTGAATTTTCAGAAGCAGCCTTAACAAGTCCCAAGGAGATATGAACCGCAGCTTGGCCAGTCATCCCCAGCTCCCAGGAACTCAATCCCAGCGCCGTAGGCCTCACCTGCAGCCAGGGAGGCCCCCTCCTCCGTGGCCTGGGTCCTC
Source organism: Saccopteryx bilineata (assembly GCF_036850765.1). Classification (NCBI taxonomy): domain Eukaryota; kingdom Metazoa; phylum Chordata; class Mammalia; order Chiroptera; family Emballonuridae; genus Saccopteryx; species Saccopteryx bilineata. The sequence continues at coordinate 252,972,797 of NC_089494.1, forward strand.
CCTCCAGGGACGCCTTCTCTAAGTTTGCAGGTTCTATTCACTCCATCCTGTTCCCTGGGTTCCCCTGCCCGCAGGGTGGCAGCAGTTTCCTGTGGTTACTCTCTTGGTGTGACCTCAGTGTCCTCTTTCCATGCTTGCAGGCTTTGTCATCATCCGATACCTCGTCAAGCCACTCTTTGTAGGAAATTCTTGCTGTTAAAGTTGTTGATGTTTTCCGTTTTCCTAACCAGACCCTGACTAACGGCCTCCCCAGCCCTCTCCTTTTCCTGCACTACTTCCCATCAGTGCATTTGTGAGCCCCTGATGCATGTATAGTCAGTCTTCTTACTCATCATCCCACACACTCCATTTGAATATAAGCTCGTTGGGGCAGAGAATTGGCGTTTGCTTCCCTACCGAGCCCTCAGCTCCGGGAACACTTCCTTCTATGTAGTATGCCCTCAGTACATATTTGTTGCATGCACAAATACTTAAATGAAGGATGCTGAATGAATGAATGAATGAATGAATGAATGAATGAATAAAATAGGGCTATTATCAGCCTACTGCTCTTAGCCTTCTACTCCTACTCACCTATCCTGTTCCCATTCATCATTCTATTAGCTTCCCTAGACTAAACTTAGCTTTTTATTGTTTCTTCCCCCATCCAAGTACTAACCAGGCCCGACCCTGCTTAGCTTCCGAGATCAGACGAGATCGGGCGCGTTCAGGGTGGTATGGCCGTAGACTTATTGTTTCTTCCTGTGCTAGTTGATGCAGGGATACAACTATGAATATTGGATAGTTTAGGTCAGTAGTTGGGAATTGTTCCTGCAGGAGACATTTAGCAACGTCATGACTGGGAGGTGAAGGGCCTTCTGCATTTAATGGGTAGAGGCCAAGGATGTTGCTAAACATTGAACAATGTGCAGACCAGTCCCCCCAAACAAAAAATGATTTGATCCAAAATGTTACCAGGGCTGCTATTTAGAAACTCCTGGTTTAGACATTAACTTATTTAGAAACAATAGATTCCTCAGATAGTACTTTCAGGTACCTTTTGGTCCTATACATTTATTTCTTTGTCTATACAAGGTCAAGCATTCTCAATGAAAAAAGTTACAATTCACTTGATTATGGCCAAAGACCCAGATGGTTTTTTGTTTTTTTTTTAAATGGTATTTGGAATCCTCTAGACAGAATATCCAGGTGACTGGCTAAATATTTGGCTCTTTGGCAAGAGTCTTCTTAGAATTGTGTAGACAGAGCCTATGATTAAAAGTAGAGCAGTGATATAGTAGCCAGAGGGCCAGGGGGTGGGGTGGGGCCAGCAGGTTGTTTATGAAGGGGTATAAGGAACATTTAAAAGAATGGAGTGTCTTCTTTTTTATCAATTCAAATCCCATAATAGTAATTATAAGAGCCAGCTGTTTCCCCTCCCCCCTCTCAAATAATCCAGAGAACAGCCATAAACTAGAGATACAGATTTTTAAAATGACAGAAATCACTTGGGTATTTGCATTTTGAAGGTCATTTTTGGATGAACCAGGTGGTTTCCTCTTAGACTTCAATTATCAAAATCTATTTTCTTAAAAAAAAAAAATTTGACCCACTTGGGTAATTGCTATTCTGATGAACTCCAACCCTAAGCTGCTTCCTTTACTCCCACACTTCCTTGAACAAGTTCACTCTATCATGTCAGCTACCAAAATAGCCAGGAGGTACATTTTTCTTCTTAGAATATGGCAGTAATCCCATTTAATATATCAAATGGAATACAAAGTACTGTGCGACTGTCATAAATTTTTCCAGCACAATTCCCAGCGTCATTACTTAGTGTCATCCTCTTTCCCAACTCTACTTACTAACTTTTTAGTAAACACATTTGAACCTTCATCCTTATTTATCATCCTTTACATTATAACTCCACTAATCAGATAATTAAAGATGGTCATTAAAAAGATATTTAGTTGGGTTCACATCCTTGCTGCTGAAACGCAGTTGTTCAAAGGCATTAAAAATAACATTTTCCAGAGAGTATGTTTGAGGTTTGCCAGATCAACTAGAAATGTCCACTTAAATTTAAATATCAAGAAACCCACACTTTTTTTTCTTTCTTAATGTTATGAAGTAAATGTATTTTTATTTCTTTTTTATTTTAGTTAAGGTTTACATTCAATATTATTTTATATTAGTTTCAAGTGTAAATCATAGTGGCTAGACAATTATATAACTTACGAAGTAATTCCCCAATAATTCTAATACCTACCTGGCACCCCACACAGTTATTACAGTATTATTGACTATATTCTCTATGTTGTACTTTATATCCCCGTAACACCTTTTTTTTTTCCCAACATAGGTATGCCCCATGTAATATGTAGGACATAACTCTACTAAAAGAAAATTTGTGGTTTATCTGAAATTCAAGTTTAACTGTGTGTTTTGCATTTTTATTTGCTAAATCCAATGATCCTTGTGCCTGCCTGCCAAGGGGCCTACATTTTCGTAAACTGTTGTAATACAGAATTGATTTTAAGTGATATTAGTAAGGATACTTTTTATGTGATCCATGGACTCTTCTCTTTTAAAGGAAGAGTTGCTCACAGGTCATAAAAATCCAAGAGTGTCTGCCTCACTGGAAACAATGCAGTCATGAACTTGACTTTCTGAATATGGACCCACAACACCCTGGAAACAGGCTTGGCTCCGTGACACAACTGTTCACAAAGCTCACAGTTGCTGTCTCCTCTGTGCTGTAACGAGACTAAAACTCAGTCCCACTCTCCCTCTGTAATCACAGTTCTGGGGGGGAAACCCAGTGATCCCCCCTTTTGGTTGATGATCAGTGGACATGGCATGTGAAGAAAATAACTCCTGAGCCAGGTCACATATGGTCATCGGACCAGAATTAGGCTCAGCTGATCTGATTACCTGAGTTTTCTCCTGATTAATTCTGAATGACACAGAGAAATCAATCATGAGGACAGACAAAATAATCATCAAGTCAGTTGATTCAGTTCTATAAACTTGACCTTAACCTTCTCCTCTCAACCGATGCTCATTTCAAAGAGATTTCAACAGATACGAGAAAAAAAAAAAGTTAGGGACATAATGTTTTTCTCAGAATCTGCTGTCTAAAAAGCCAATCATTTTACCTAATTCCTTTAAACACAGTTGACTAGCTTTCGGGAGCCTTTTGTTTCTCTTCTTCCCCCCTTCACCCTACATGAGAACACACACTATAAAAATCTTAATCCCATAAAACGTCTGCCAAGTAATTCAGTCCCAAATTTACAACTCAAAACCGTTAAACAAAATTCCTTCTAACAATAGATTGGTGATTTGTATCAGTGAAATCAATATACTGTTAAAAAAAAAATAAAGGTAAATGTTTGCCTTCCTATATCTCCAGGCACGATGACAGAAGTTTCTTCACTCCTGGGTGAAAAATATGCCGGCTCTTCCTGATATAGATGCAAATATCCGCTCACTTTAAAATTCCGAAGGTCAGATTCCTAAATACCACTAACTTATGAACTCATGACCTAGTGTGTGAGCGCCTGCTGTGGAAAAGGCACTGTGACTGCCGGTGGGGATGCAGACACTCATGGGGGGGGGGGGGTAAGAAAAGGAGGAAGCCATGTTTTTACCGTGATCACCAAGTGTGCCGAAAGCCACAGTGAGGAAGGATGAAAAGTAGAGCCAACAGAAAGATTTAAATCATTACCCAGCCCTGGCCAGTTGGCTCAGCGGTAGAGCGTCGGCCTGGCGTGTGGGGGACCCGGGTTCGATTCCTGGCCAAGGCACATAGGAGAAGCACCCATTTGCTTCTCCACCCCCCCCTTCCTCTCTGTCTCTCTCTTCCCCTCCCGCAGCCAAAGCTCCATTGGAGCAAAGATGGCCCAGGCACTGGGGATGGCTCCTTGGCCTCTGCCCCAGGCACTAGAGTAGCTCTGGTCGCTGCAGAGTGACGCCTCGGAGGGGCAGAGCATCACCCCCTGGTGGGCATGCCAGGTGGATCCCGGTCGGGCGCATGCGGGAGTCTGTCTGACTGTCTCTCCCCGTTTCCAGCTTCAAAAAAAAAAATAAATAAATAAAAAAAATAAATAAATCATTACCCCCATATAAGGAGTCAAAGAAGACTCCTGAAAGTATTGTATGAAAGAGCAAACATGGGTGTGTCACCTCAGCCAAGAGAACAAGATATACTCATCACAAAAACAAAACCTAATAACCCGCCCCCCCCCAAGTGCCCCATGACACAGCACACATGTCGTGGAGGCATGACCTGAAACCATGCGCTTGGAGACTCCAGGCATCTTAGGAGGTCTGAACACCCAGTACCAAGCGGAGAGTGAGAATAAAGCTACGGAAGTGAGAAGGGCGTTGACCCTCCCTTTGAAGCAGTGATGGGTCACCTAAGAAAACCGAGGGGCAGCGCCTGAGCTGTCGAAGGGGTAGGACTGACTCACAGGAGCTCAGGGAATGGTAGTCGACGGCTGTCCAAGTGAAGAGAGAACGAGAAGCCTCTACAGAGAGGCATCAGCTTGCTCTGGGGCGTCTGGACACCACTCATTCATTCATCAAACATTCATATTGAGCAGCTCCCAGGAGAGCACCGGGCTGGATGTTCAAAGTGGAAGACAGTTACAACATCCTGTCTCCTTTTTTTACTTTCCTATCACTGTTTTAACAAATTACCACAAATGGTGACTTAAAACAACACCAACTTATCTCACCATCCCAGAGGTCAGAAGTCCAAGTGCATCTCGCTGGGCTCCACTCGAGGTGTTGGTAAGGCTGCATTCTCATCGGAGACCCTAAGGAAAAGCGTATTTTCTTGCTGTTTGCAGCTCCGAGAGACAGCCTGCTTTCCTTGGCTTGTTGCATCTGTGTCCATCTTCAAAGCCAACAAAATGGCTGCTCAGATCTTCCTCACATCACACTTCTCTAAACTATCTGCCTCCCTGTTTCCCTTTGAAGGACCCCTGGATAACACCGGCCGACCTGGACATTGCAGATTATTCTTCCCCTCTCACGGTCAGCTGATGCGTGAACTTAATTCCATCCATGACCCTCACTCACCTTGCCATGTAACATAACACATTCATAGGTCCCGGGGGGCTTAGGACTCGGACATCTTTGGGGGGGGGCATTGTTCTGCCCACCACACTCCTTTTAGAAGTTTACATTCTAGCACCAAGAAGCTCTGTGAGGATTTACCACCCACAGGAGTCACAAGAATCTTACGAGACAGGCTTAGTTTGAGGAAAACACCTGTTCAGAACGCAAGGCCCAATCCACTCACCAGGTGAGGTCAAAGCCAAGCACTGATTGATACCTTGCATGCTTCCTGGAAGAGAGAAGCAGACTAGTTTTGCTTTATTTAGGGTTTTTTCCTGTCAGAGATGGAGTACACAGCTAAAACCAGAGAGGGAAATTCACTATTAAATAGAGTAAGAATAAAAGATGAAACATGTGTGACGGTCTTTTCTAGGTGGGATGAACAGTGAACTCTCGGCGGACATGTTTTCCGGTTGCTCAGCTGATGGGCTGGGGTGGCTGAGTTGTTTATCTTTAAGAAAACATACCTATATCATTCTCCTTGACAACTACAATATAATCTGTCTGCGAGCTGTTCATCATTTAAGAAAGGGTGGAAAAACGTCTCTCCCAGAAAGTGTTCGCATCCGCGAGCCGAAATGATGATAACATCGTGAGAGGCATCATAATTTATCCGGAGCATGTAAATGGCGAGGGCCCCTCCGAGGGCGCTCTGAAATGATGAATAGCCCTGCGAGCTACGAGATCAACCTCAAGGAATTCTCCAGTGAGCCCTTGTCGGGAGAGCGGCCTCCCGGTCTCTCCCTGTTGGGAACAGGCAATGACTTAACCAATCTGTAAATTCAGTCCTTTAACCACTTGTTAAAACATCCGCTTTAAGACTTTCCCCACAAAAGGCACAGTCTGAACAATCAAGCCAGGACGCCGATCAGAGCAGGAGTCAGTTCGGGAAGCCCTGGCCTGCCACACACGTTTGCTTTCTCCACCTGTGGCTTAGTCAGTGTAACTCATCTTATAGGGAAATAACTCTCAATTTTCCGAGACAATAGGTCTCTCATGTGTCTGCATACACTTTCTGATTGATAAATAACAGTATACTGGTATCTATCACTGTATTACTCTGTAGGTGTGGATGATACAATGATTTTTTATTTTTATCAACCGTTATGGGCTGAATGTTTATGTCCCCTGCAAATTCTAATGCTGAAGACTAGCCCCCACTGTGATGATATTTAGCAATGAAGCCTTTGGGAGTTTATTAGGATTAAATGAGGTGGTAAGGATGGGGTACTCATGATAGAATCAGTGCCCTTATACGAGGAAGACAGATCTCTCTCTTTCCTCCCTCCCTTTCCCTTAGGTTAAAGCCCACCCTAATGAGCTCATTTCAACCTAATTACCTTTTTAAAGAACGACCCTTGAATACACTCCCATTCTAAAGTACTGGTGGTTAGGACTTAGACATGAATTCTGGGTGGGCACAATTCAGCCCATCACAGGGTGATTGAGGAGGAGGGGACTCCAGAGCTAGGCCAACATGGGTTCAATCTCAGCTCAAACCATGCTATCCCCATGCGCTGGACTCAAGTGTGTCCCTTCTGGAGGAGGGTGAATGAGACTACACAGGGTGGTGTATGCACTGAGAGCTAATGCTGGCAAAGGGCAGCCGATTGATAAGTGGTAGCTACACGAGGCCATTGCTAATGCTCAGTGTCACCAGGATAGTTCTGATGCTTCTCTGGACAGCCTCCACATTCTCTGCTGAGTTTCCTGTAACTGGAGAACTTGTACAAAAATGTTTACTTAGCAGATTCCTGCCCCTGTTATCGGGACAGTTGGGACAAGAAGTTTCCTAGTCTTCCTTCTGTCTTAGTTCCAGAGACTGATCCTGCACTTTTGTTAACCCCTCCTTGACTCTTACTGGAAATAAGAAAAAGAGAGAGAGAGAGAGAGAACTTTGGTCTTTGCCTTTCAGTAATATAATGGGGTCTGCTTCCTTGGGGTTTGGCAGAAAGAGGTGCTGGTGGCAACATGACAGGGTCACGCCCTCCTGCCCACAGGGGCTGTGCTCATTGAGGCCCTCCCCCCAAACACAGACTGGGGGCCCCGGGAGCCCACAATACAACCTGCCACCAGGCAGCCCTGGGAAACACAAATTGCATTTTGGAATAAAACAAACAAACATCAGCCTTTGAATACTCTCACGCCCAAGGTCATTAGTGTCACCCGCCTGGCCTGTGGGACCCTGGAGAAATATAAACCCAGCAAGCAGTCCTTTGATCTTGTACCTTCTTTGGAACGATTTAATCAATTAACCATGAAGTCCCTCCACTTCGCTTATGCAGGCCTATATATACAATGACTTTGGTCTGGCTGACACTTTACTGCATCTGAGATCAAAGATTGAAGCAAATACCGTATTCAGCCGGAATAATTCTGAGGCTCCCCCCCACAGCACACTCCTCCCCCAGCTCTTAGAAGCATTTTTGTCTCAAGGACAGGAAGGGGAGAGTTTAGATGCTGACAGACACACACACACAAAAAAGCTTCATGGGGATTTAAGGAGCTCATCAGGATAAGAGGCGTGGTGAGGGCCTGCTGAGGACGGCGGGGTCAACTAAGCTAAAACAAAGTCCATATTAAAAGGTAAAACTGTGGGAGGGAGGAGGGAAAAAAAAGAAAACACACTTTCTGAAGGCATTTTGAGAGTAGCCTCCTGTTTAGGAAATCAGGACATCACTGTGAGATTAATTAGATACATGAGAGCAGGCACTCCACGTCCTGGACTCAGGACTGCAGTCTAACCTAATCACCTGCTATTAATGATATACGATGCTGTCATTCTCAGAATAAAACTGCTTTTCAGGCATGTGTGCACCAGCGAGTGGATGTGGGAATAGAACGATAGTTCCCCCCATTTTGCCACAAGAGGAAGAGTTGAAAATGATCATTTGTGAGCAGCCTACTGTGCTTGAGGCCAGCGCTCGGAACCTCATGTATTACCTTGATGTCCATCATCACAACAACCCTGCTAATGCACAATGTGCTATCAACATGCGCCGATAATGAACCCCACATTCTGAGCAGTTCCCAGGCTTGCTGATGGTCAGACAGAGATTCTGAAATCCCAGATGTTTGATAACAGGCACTTACCATCCCTCGCTGGTGGAATTTTTCATCTGTGGGCTCCACCGTGTGACATATTGGTTCCACCACACACCCCAACATAATTTATTTTCTTGATTTCGAGTTCGGACATCTATAACTGCTGATCATAGCTTTCAGTCAGCATGAGCTAACCAGTGTCAGGACCCGGAGCTCATAAATTCCTGATCAAAATGGAAGGAAGTGCAGACTCCATGCAGGAAAATAAATTATGCCCTTCTCAAAGATTGAAAATAATCATAACTCTTTATTAAGCACATCTCGTATGGCAGTCATGGTCCTGGGCACCTTACTCATCTGTCATCAATCCTCCTCATGTCCTGTGAAATAGACATTTCTGTGCCCAACTCACAGACACAGAACCAAGGCTCAATCAGGGCAAAGACGTCCTCGGTCGTTCTCCACTAGGAACTGGGAGTTGAATCTCGAATCCCTTCCACATACATATACAGCTTCTGGACCCTTACTAACTGTCATGTTAGAATATTGGGGTTTGAGAATCCAGACTGGGGAAGTATTGGTGTAGGAACTTCTATTCCAGAATTAACAACATAGTGATATTTTAAAAGGTTTCTTCCAAAATTGGAAGAGTTCTGTGAGATGCTGAGACCCCACTGACTCACTCTGGTCTAGCCTTAGATCTGGAGGTGGACGCCCCGTGAAATGTCAACACATGAAGCTCCATGAAGCCGACACCCACACACTCACTGGGCTGCGAAGTTTAATTCTTATTTCAGATCGAAAAGTATTTCCTAATGCTGTTTCCGACAGAAAAAGCAAAGGGTTATTAGAAGCTTTTTCAAATAACTGGCCCTGACTACTGAACTAAGCAAAAGAAAAATGACAAAATAACAAAGTAAAATACGTTTTCAGTCCAATTCTAAGAAGAGTCAAGAAGCTGGAAGTAGATGCAGAGTCCCGAAGGGCAGAGTTGAGCCGCCATCATCATGGGAGGCAAAGTGGACAGCTGGGGTGAGGTCTGGAAAGGAAGAGGGCCATGGCTGTGGGGCTGGGGCACCGTGGTCCTGAGTGCCAGAGACGGAAAGAGTCCCCCGCACCGAGTCACCCTTCAGAGCGTGTGTGGTTCGAGACCAGGGCTGGAAACACCAAGTGGACAAGAAGAAGCAGATGTCTATGGGGTCAACAGGGCAACGGAACTGACCAGAAATTCTAAAACCCAGGAGGGTGGCTTGGATTTATGGTCCAGGAGGAAACCAGGGAGTAGAGGTGGTGGTTCCAATGTAGTAACCGAAGCATTAATGAGGCTGCTCTCACATGTTCTGGTTGGGTTTGGAATCTCCCTTCAAAGAATAGAGTAGCTATCACAAAAACCAAACCAAACCAAACAAAAACCCACCCCCAAAATCACTCCACTTTTTTTAGTATAAACATTCCACATAGCAAATGAGACAGGATCACTGACAATAATAGCTAATATTTGTTGAATGGTCAATAAGTGCTTAGGTTAAGTATGCCATATAGCAGGGATCCCCAAACTACGGCCCGCGGGCCACATGCAGTCCCCCGAGGCCATCTATCCGGCTCCCGCCGCACTTCCGGAAGGGGCACCTCTTTCATTGGTGGTCAGTGAGAGGAGCCTAGTTCCCATTGAAATACTGGTCAGTTTGTTGATTTAAATTTACTTGTTCTTTATTTTAAATATTGTATTTGTTCCCATTTTTTTTTTTTACTTTAAAATAAGGTATGTGCAGTGTGCATAGGGATTTATTCATAGTTTTTTTTTATAGTCTGGCCCTCCAACGGTCTGAGGGACAGTGAACTGGCCCCCTGTGTAAAAAGTTTGGGGACCCCTGCCATATAGTATGTAATTGACCCTCACAATAAGCCTGTAAGGTGGGTGCTATTCACAGATGAAAAAACTGAGTCACTGAGGAGTTAATTGACTGGCCCAAGGTCACACAATGGATGTATGCTGGAATTGGGTGTTGAAAATTAGACCTGGGCATTAGAGGTCAGCTGTTAGCCACCATAGTACAATGGCTGCCCCAGGGGAGAATAAACTGGAAACCTGGAGTTCGGGAACAAAGCAGCCCAGTTCTTAAGGAGAACTCTTAAGGAGAGCTAAGTAACCTGCCCTGAGCCTCTCCTGTGCCCCAAGCACCCAGGTTGGGGCCCTACCCTAGCTCTATAAGGCCATCCGCCCCGAGTCAACAGGAACTGGAAAGCATCTTCACTCCCTCCAGATGGAAACTCAGCTGTATTTGACCTTGGTGGTATTTGAACTTAAACACTGTAATTTACACAGTTACTGGTGCCTTTTCCATGTATTGTGGTGCCTCTAAACTTAAGGGAAACTCAAAACAATGGAAGTCTTCTAGGTTCCAGTGAGAGGACAGGTCCTCAGTAGTCGGCTCTGCGATGCCTACTACAATACATATGAACTGTGAGAAGATGTAAGTTCAGTATCCAGGGGTGGGAGGTGGGTAATGAACGAAAGCAGAAATCTCCAAATGTTTTGATCATGTAAGTTAAACATTTTGAGCGTATTTTACCAATACAGGTATATTCATATATTAATAAATCATACGCACGTAGCAAAGGCATACAGAATGTGTCCATTCATTTTTGTGGATCTTGGCATGTTGTCCCTGAGTTGAGTTATAATCAGAATGCTGTTTCACTTGGATTTCATTTTGTTAATTCTTAAAGAATTGGGTGTTCACTCCCCCCCCTACTCCCTCAAAAAATTTTGGTTTTGGTAAAATGCCCCTGAGGGAAATTATAAGAGATGGTTCTAGAACATTTGATACTCATTTGAGGGCTTTGGTTGAGAATGCGATCCACTTCCTAAACCACCATCCCTTTCCGAAAATTTCTCCCAAGCTTCAGTGTCAGGAAATTCTGGGTTTCTTCGGACAACGAATCAGTCCTTCTGTTCCAGGCATGAGCTGTGATTGTGTTTCCCACCGTTTCAGCTGCTAGTTTCTCAGAGTTTGCTGGGCCTGTCTCTTTTCCATTTTTCAAAACGTGAAGACAGTCGTGTTAAATACTTTGTCTTTTGTCTCTCTCTCGTTAGTAGTCAAACCTCATTTCACCTTCCTCTCATTTATTTATCTTATGAGGCAAATCACATCAGAAGAGCTACTATGTATTGAGCTTGTCCTATGTACCAGACATATTTGGGGTGGGCCTTTACTTGTAGTGTGTCTTTGTAACAATTAGTAAAGTATACACTACACTCCAATTTTACAGATGAGGAAAACCAGAGTTGCTTGACTCTAAAGGTAGTACTCTGTTCCCACTTCTGTTGTAGATATAACATGGTAACCTAACTCAAGTCCATTGAGGAAACAGACCGATAAGTCAACATATCAATGACAGACTCTGATTCTAAACTTATGCATACCAGCAGTGCCGTGTGAACTCCAGATAAACAGAAACTCCCGTGTCAACCCCCCCCCCCCCACTCTGAACAAGGACAGTTGATTGATGTGGGAGAGAACTAGCTACCCATTTTCCAAAGAGAGCCCTTCTAGAACAACAGAAAGGAAAACTTGGTTTCTACTCTGAGTCACAGGCGAATTCAATGCATTGTTAGGCTCATCCTCTCGCCCCTCTGTCCAGCCTTCCACCTGTCCCTCCGGCTCTCCTGCTTTTCAGGACTTGGAGCTCCGACACACCCATCAGCTTGAGCAGCCCTTCATCGGTTCTAACAGGGCTCTCGGTCATTCGGCCACACACAGCTCCCTCAACCCGCTCAGGTGCGAGGCGGTGCCTAACGTTTACCAGCTTGTTGTTCACAGCCCTCACCGTTATGCAGAGCTGTGCCCTCCGCCAGAATTTCTGTAATGATGGAAATGCTCCTCATCGGCACCGTCCAGCAGAAGAGCCGGCGGCATGCATTAATAATCGCCATGTGAGCCTGACCAGGCGGTGGCACAGTGGATAGAGCGTCGAACTGGGACACGGAAGACCCAGGTTCGAGACCCCAAGGTCGCCAGTTTGAGCACGGGCTCATCTGGTTTGAGCAAAAGCTCACCAGCTTGGACTCAAAGTCGCTGGCTCAAGCAAGGGGTTACTCAGTCTACTTGAAGGCCCGCGGTCAAGGCACATATGAGAAAGCAATCAATGAATAACTAAGATGTCACAACAAAAGACTGATGATTGATGCTTCTCATCTCTCTCTGTTCCTGACTGTCTATCCTTCTCTCTGTCTCTGTAAAAAAAAAAAAAAAAAAAAAAAAAAAAAAAATTGCCACGTGAAGTAGAAAGTGGTGGAAGCTGCTGGGAAGATACATGTTTGTAAGGCCAGTAGCCACGGCCACCATCACAGCCACCTGGCCCATGCAGGTTCGCATTGGATTCGGACAGACAGTAATGAAACAACGGAGCCAAGAGCTGGTGGGCCATTACCTTTAATTCTAGCTCGCACCTGAAATACAGTGGGAAAACACTTCCCTTTCCACTCAGGGCTCCCAAAGCCACGGACTTATCCGAGTTTCCTAGAATCAAAGTTTTCTACCTTACCAGCCTTATTCACCTCTGTTCCCCATCTCCTTCTCCCTGCACAAACTGGCTTCTCCTTCAGCACTCCGCCATCTTGGCTGCTTCTTCTCTCCTTCACGTGTCCTTTCTCTGCTCTCCTCTCTAATGCTAATCTCAGGAAATGAGAAAGAGCAAGCTCCCAGTCTGCCCCATTTTATAGTGTAGAAATCAAAACCTTTAATCCAATATACAAACAAGGAAGTCTCTGATACAAAGTCACTTATCTGAGGCATAATGGGATTCCACATGAGAGTGCACCACCCCCTATCATGCAATCAGTCAAGGGCAGGGGTCCCCAAACTTTTTATACAGGGGGCCAGTTCACTGTCCCTCAGACCATTGGGGGGGCGGACTATAAAAAAAAAACTATGAACAAATCCCTATGCACACTGCACATATCTTATTTTAAAGTAAAAAAACAAAACGGGAACAAATACAATATTTAAAATAAAGAACAAGTAAATTTAAATCAACAAACTGACCAGTATTTCAATGAGAACTATGGGCCTGCTTTTGGCTAATGAGATGGTCAATTTCTGTTTCTATATTTGTCACTGCTAGCCGTAACAAGTGATATGACGTACTTCCAGAGCCATGACGTGTGTGTCCTGCGTCACCAGAAGTAGTACTGTACGTGAGCAATGCCCGCGCTTTGCGGTGCCGCCACATACAGTACTCACTGACCACCAATGAAAGAGGTGCCCCTTCCAGAAGTGCGGTGGGGGCTGGATAAATGGCCTCAGGGGGCTGCATGTGGGCTCGCGGGCCGTAGTTTGGGGACTCCTGGTCAAGGGTGTGGGGAAAAGCTTAGTCTTAAAACTAAGCCTTAGGCTATAACCACCCTGCCTGCTTATAGCCTGTCCCCCACACCCAATACAAAGTTTAAGCATAAGCAAGCAAACATATATATCATATTTATAAACTTATTTGACCAACAATGTTATTCTTGTATTTCCCTCTCACAAGTGTGATTTCTGAGCAAGCTTTCCAGGCTAAGAAAGTCAGGGGGATGGGGAGGCATGTCTGAGTCTCTGTGTCTCTGATATGGGAATGTTCTGGAATCTTAAATATATAATCATCAAATAAAAAACCATCACTTCACAAAGACTAACTCGGGTGCCAGGAGCTGTTCCAAGCACTTCAGGTGCTTTAATCAATAGCCTCAAAAGGACCTGGAAGGTAGCTGATATCCTTATCTTCAGTTTGCAGATGAGGAAACTGAAGTGCAGTGAGTTTGAACAACTTGCTGTAAAGCCACTTGCCGCGGCCACCATCACAGCAGCTTGGCCCATGCAGGTTCGCATTAGATTCAGACAGTCGGTAAAGAAACAATGGAGCCAAAAGCTGATGGGCCATTAGCTGTAATCCTAGCTTGCACCCAGCCGGCAAGTAAAAACACACACTGGGCTCCAAAACCCACTCATTCAGTGCTCACAAAGCTACTGACTTATCCAAGTTTCCTAGAATCAAGGGTTTCTAGCTCACTAGACTTATTCACCTCTGTTCCCCATCTCCTTCCTTCTCCCTGCATAAACTCTGTACTAACTTCTCCTTCAACACTCTGCCATCTTGGCTGCTTCTCCTGGCCTCCTCCACATGGCCTCTCTCTGCCCTCCTCTCTGCTCTCCTCTAATGCTAATCTCAGGAACCGAGAGAGAGCAAGCTCCTGGTCTGCCCCACTTTATAGTGCAGAAATCCAAACCTTTAACCCAATATACAAAATAGGAAAGTCTCTAATACAAAGTCACTTATCTGAGGCATGATGGGATTCCTCATGAGAGTGCACCATCCTACATCAAAAAGGGTGGGAAAGGCTTAGTCTTAAAACTAAGCTTTAGGCTATAAGAATCCTGCCTGCCCACAGCCCGCCCCCAACACACATTAATATAATCACGCCCATCACCTGGAAGACGGGTTTTCACGTGGGCAGTGCCAGCTTTAACAAAGTGAGCATAATATATTTTATCTGCCCAACACCTGCCCATGGTCACATGTTCAGGACAGGCAGGGCAGAGATCTGAACCCTGGCTGGGGAGCCTCTGACCTTCTCCACGATCTCAATTCTTACCAAGGCATTAACCCTCTGATAAAATTTTCATTTTCCATTAAATATGTTGACACCTGCACTTTCCCAAATATTTTCAACAGCTACTCCAGGCCAGGCACAGAGCCTGTCACGGAGACGATACCCCTGGCCCGCACAGAACTTGGGGACTGGAATAGAAGAAAGACAGCTATACTTCCAGTTCCAATTCAGCTAGGTATGCGGCATAACCAGTGCTAGGATAAGAATAACCCTGAGTGGTAAGAAATGGCTGATTTTTACATCCACAGTGAGCTGCAGTTTACAGAGTTTTCATGTGTAAATCCCTTTTAATATTCACATGCAAAATAATAATAAGGAGGTAGAGAGGACTGGGTTAATGTCCCTGCATAATGAGATGGAGAAAAATTTATTTAACAGGATTTATCTTTTGAAGGTGTTGGGCAGATAAAATGTATTATGCTCACTTTGTTAAAGATGGTGCTGCCCACGAGGAGGCCATCACCCAGGTGATATTAATGTGTGTCTCTGTGGGCAGATAGAATCCTTGTAGCCTGGGGCTTGGTTCTGGGATTAAGCCTTTCCCACCCGTTTTGATGTGGGGCGGTACAATCCAATCATGCCTCAGAAGTTACTTTGTATTAGAGACTTCCCTATTTTGTATATTGGATTAGAGGTTGTGAAGCTACAGTATAAAATGGGGGTAGACTACACGAGAGCTGGCTCTTGGTTCCTGAGATTAGCATGAGAGAGCAAAGAGAGTAGAGCCAGCAGCGGAAGGAGGCCACGTGGAGGAGGCCAGGAGAAGCAGCCAAGATGGCGGAGTGCTGAGTGAGATGCCAGTTTGTGCAGAGTTTGTATCTGGGATAAGGAAGGAGATGGGGAACTGAGGAGAATAAGGCTGGTGAGCTAGAAACCTTTGATTCTAGGAAACTCGGATAAGTCAGTGGCTTTGTGAGCACTGAATGTGAGTGGGTTTTGGAGCCCAGTGTGTGTTTTTACTTGCCCGCCGGGTGCAAGCTAGAATTAAAGAGAATGGCCTATCAGTTTTTGGCTCCGTTGTTTCTTTACCGACTCTCCGAATCCAATGCGAACCTTCATGGGCCGGGCTGCTGTGATAGTGGCCCTGGCCATGGCTGCTGGCTTTACAGAAGGGTTTTCATTTTGTAAAGGAAACAGATTTAGAAGATGCCCCAGACAAGGGGTTTAGGTAGAGGGGGGACAGTTTTGTTCCCCTCTGGAGAGGGAGTCAGAGAGAGTGGGGTGGGGCGGGGAGAGGGATGGGAGAGGAAGAGAGGGAAGGCGGGAGCCCCGGGGAGGGCAGTGAGAGATAACTAAAGGGGGTTCTGTAATGTAACCTTCCCCGTGAAGCCTCAGTGTTTGTTGCTAAGTGTCCCTCAGACAGGATTTCCAACCACAGACTCCAGTCTGCATAATAGTAATCGTATGGGAAATGCATGCTGGTATAAACCAGGCCCATGAGCCAAAAAGTTACTGTTTACATTGTACTGTTTTTCCTTCTTAGCTTTATCTTCTGTTAAACAACAACACTTAAACATGCAAATTTGAAGATCTAGTTGTTGTTTTTTTTTTAAGCAATTGATGAATCCGGCAGCATCCCATCCAACCACAGAAAGGATGCTCCTAGGAACCTTCATAATCTAAGGGTTTTATAGGAAAAAGGGCGGGGCCAGGACACTATTAACAAAGTAAAAGAGAGGATTATTTTTAGGCTGGGACCTCTTTTCGAGGGAAGAGAAGGACAAGGGTTTTTATTATGCAGATTGCCTCTTCTGTCCCCTGAGAAATGGAAGGGCCCCACAGGACACATTCTCTCACTGGTGTTGACCAGAAAATTCCAGACTGGTTGATTAAGCTTATATTTCTGGGAAGAGGTTGAAATAGCAATTAGGTCAGAATTGAATCTAGGCTTGGTATCCTGGGCTTTAACACAAGTGACATCGTTTTCTCTTTAATAATTCACATGTTATGGTTCACAGTTAAGATACTATTTCTTATGCTATTCTGTTGCCTGCTTTTCCTCAGTTAATATGTTGTGAGCATTTCCCAAAATGTCTCAGTATCATTTGAATATTTGTCCCTCCCCATGCATAGGAAATATCATAGCTTTCCTTGATATGCCTTGGCCTTTGTTGGTCAAATAAGTTTGTAAATATGATATCTATGTTTGCTCCCTTATAGTTTGCATTGTGTGTGGGAGACAGGCTGTAAGTAGGCAGGGTCATTATAGCCTAAGGCTTAGTTTTAAGACTAAGCTTTTCCTCACACCTTGACTGGTTGCATGATAGGGGGTGGTGCACTCTCATGAGGAATCCCATTATGCCTCAGATAAGTGACTTTGAATCGGAGACTTCCTTGTTTGTATATTGGATTAAAGGTTTTGATTTCTACACTATAAAATGGGGCAGACCTGGAGCTTGCTTTCTCTTGGTTCCTGAGATTAGCATTAGAGGAGAGAGCAGAGAGGAGCAGAGAAAGGCCACGTGGAGGAGGCCAGGAGAAGCAGCCAAGATGGCAGAATGCTAAAGGAGGAGCCAGTTTGTGCAGAGAGAAGGAGATGGGGAACAGAGGTGAATAAGGCTAGTGAGCTAGAAACCCTTGATTCTAGGAAACTCGGATAAGTCAGTAGCTTTGTGAGCACTAAATGAGTGGGTTTTGGAGCCCAGTGTGTGTTTTTACTTGCCGGCTGGGTGCAAGCTAGGATGAAAGCTAATGGTCCACCAGTTCTTGGCTCCTTTGTTTCATTACTGTCTGTCTGAATCTAATGCAAACCTGCATGGACCAGGCGGCTGTGATGGTGGACGCGGCTGCTGGCTTTACAGCCTTTTACAAATCATCCTTGATACAGTTTATTTGAGCAGAATAAAAATAATAAACCAGGTACAAGACAATTGTAGGGTGGGACCTGGGTCCCAGGGTGACCTTCCCACTCCTAGCCTATCACTTGTCATGAGGTTCAGACCCTCCCCTGACCTTTCCTCTCTTGGCATGTCACTAGTCGTGTGGTAGAGCACCTTAGAAGAACCACAGGGGAGCTGGACTCCTGTACAAGCCCTCGCATAACCACTCCCTTAAGCAGTAAGCCTTCAGGATCACGATGTTCTGACCAGCATCAAAATAATCTTAGGAACAAAGCTTCAGGCCTGTTGACCACAGAGACTGAGCTTTTGTCAAACTAAAAGTAACATCTAGACCTCAGTTGTGTTTCAACTCTAGGATCAGAAAGATAGCAAAACCAGATGGAGTAGCCCTGGCCGGTTGGCTCAGTGGTAGAGCGTTGGCCTGACGTGCAGGAGTCCTGGGTTTGATTCCCGGCCAGGGCACATGGGAGGGGTGCCCATCTGCTTCTCCACCCCTCCCCCCTCTCCTTCCTCTCTGTCTCTCTCTTCCCCTCCCGCAGCCAAGGCTCCATTGGAGCAGAGTTGGCCCAGGCACTGAGGATGGCTCCATGGCCTCTGCCTCAGGCGCTAGAATGGCTCTGGTTGCAACAGAGCAACGCCCCAGATGGGCAGAGCATCACCCCCTGGTGGGCATGCCAGGTGGATCCCGGTCAGGTGCATGTGGGAGTCTGTCTGCCTCGTCGTTTCCAGCTTCAGAAAAATACAAAGAAAAAAAAAAAAAGAAAAAAAAAGATGGAGTGACACCATGGCTGATACCAGGACCAGCTGCAATGACTAATGAACTCCCTTCCCTGGCGCCAACCAATCAATGGAGATCATGACCTAGAGAGGACACACCTGGAAAGCTGGTAACTGTTTTACTGATAGCCTCCCCTGAGACCTTCCTGAAAATCCCCACCTTTAAAACCCGCAGGTCTGCCCAGCATGTCCTCTCTCTAGAGCATTCCTGTGCGTCCCTCACTCCTTCCCCAGGCATGTTCTCTCTGCCTTTTTCCTAAACTCCTAGGCCCCCCTTTTTTTGCCTCTGTACTTTTGTTTCCTGAGCCCACAACAGCCCAGCTGGCTCACCTTTCCTACCTCTGTGACTTTTGAAATAAACTTTGTACTGTAATTTGAGTGCCTTGGCTATGAATTCTTTCCCAGTCAAACTCAGGAACCAGGGCTGCCGAACGGAGGTCCAGTGACATTCTGGAGACATTTCACTGCTAACATCCTTAGTTGGCTTCCTCACTGGACTTCAGGATAACCTCTTGGAATTGGTAGGGGCAGCTCGTTCTTCTATTGCCTAATCAGTGAGGAAATCTTGGTCTGTTGTCAACATTTTACCTAGGCTACACGATGGTTACACCATTGCTGCCTTGGTGTCTATTTTGTTTGGATAAGCATCCAACAGGGACCTTAAATTGATACTAGCCCTCTCATGCAAATGCATACCCTAGATCAGTGGTCCCCAACCTTTTTTGGGCCACGGACCGGTTTAATGTCAGAAAATATTTTCATGGACTGGCCTTTAGGGTGGGACGGATAAATGTATCATGTGACCGGAACAAGCGTCAAGAGTGAGTCTTAGATGGATGTAACAGAGGGAATGTGGTCATTAAAAAAAAAAAAAATGGCCCTGGCCGATTGGCTCAGTGGTAGAGCGTCGGCCTGGCGTGCGGGGGACACGGGTTCGATTCCTGGCCAGGGCACACAGGAGAAGCGCCCATTTGCTTCTCCACCCCCCCCCTCCTCTCTGTCTCTCTCTTCCCCTCCCGCAGCCAAGGCTCCATTGGAGCAAAGATCGCTGGGGCGCTGGGGATAGCTCCTTGGCCTCTGCCCCAGGCGCTAGAGTGGCTCTGGTCGTGGCAGAGCGACGCCCCGGAGGGGCAGAGCATCGCCCCCTGGTGGGCGTGCCGGGTGGATCCTGGTTGGGCGCAGGCGGGAGTCTGTCTGACTGTCTCTCCCCGTTTCCAGCTTCAGAAAAATACAAAAAAAAAATAAAAAAAAATAAATAAAACATCGTTCAGACTTAAATATAAATATAATGGAAATAATGTAAGTTATTTATTCTTTCTCTGCGGACCGGTATCAAATGGCCCATGGACCGGTACCGGTCCGCGGCCCGGGGGTTAGGGACCACTGACCTAGATAACCGCCTGCAGAGTAACAGCAAAGTTCCTGATAAGACTTCCCCAACAATCCTTGTGAGCAACAGTCTCCCCCACCTCCCAGGGCCTTTGTGGTTTGAATCGACTAAACTGAACTTGGCACAAAAATATCAGAGCATTTTACCCATAGATTCTAATAAAGGCACGTGTCTCAGGTCTGTCCTCTCTCTCAGCCTGAACACGGCCTTGACCTCCCCGGCTGACCCCTCAAGAAACACTGTGAACTTCCTCCAGGACCTGTGAGTAATCTACTTCTGTATTTTAATTTCCCTTTTCTCTCCTACTCACCATCCACCCTGTGTTCCACTTAACACTTAATTTAATGAAGCAGTAACATCTGTCCAGGTTAAACAACTGACTGAAGGGTCATAGGTCAGTTAGAGAGAAGAAGCGAGCTCACGCTATCCCCTTAAGGTGTTTGAAAACCTGGTGCTGAGAGCATCCATCCAGGGTGTGTATCTAGAGTCTACACAAAATCAACAGCTCGCTATAGTTGCACAAAATACACATATTGTCCTAGTTTCAAGGTTGTAAATAAAGAATTTTGCCTGGACACGATGATTAGAAATGGCAAGGTAGACTTTACTTAAGACTCTTGCATCAGGGGAGAGAGCTTGAACTCAACTCAATACCAGAGGAACATGGAGTGTTTTACAGACAGTGGCCAGGGTGAGGTACTGGGGGAGAAGCACCAAGAGCAGCTTCCTTCGGTATTAAGGGGGGTGGGGATAAGAGGAAACTTGATTGGAGATCGAGGGTGAGGGAAGAGAGGCTAGATTGGCTATCAAAGGTGGGGGAGGATCTTGATAAACTGACTTAGTAGGATTCTTTGCTAAAACTGAGCTCAGCAAGCAAAGGACGAGCCCTAGTCAGAAAGAGGGCTCCAAGGAGTCTGGCTAAAGTTTGGTTAAGAAAGGAGTCCTTGTCATGGCCACTGCCACGAGGTTCAAGTAGCTCCTGGACTCCCCTCTTTTCTCTCCAGCTGAGCTGGTGACTCTCCTCCTTTCTCATAGCCCTTGGTCGGTCTTGGAAGCGAAGAGGTTTGCAGCCTGGAGCGATCACTTCCTTTGGCAGCTGCTCTATCTGTCCTGGGCTGGTCCTGGGCCAGGCAGAAGAAGAGTGGAGGTGGAGACGGTTGAGGGAGGCTTGGGAAAGGGGAGGATTAGCTGGGACTTTATCCATATGGTGTAAATAGCCTTTTCTTCTTCTTCTTTTTTTTTCTGGGAAAATACTTCCTGAGTTCTGAACGTCAGGGAATTGACTCCACAGAGTAGGAAGCTGCTGTCGTGCTACCAGGATATCATCTTAATGAAAATACGGAGACTGAAGTGGTTCTGTAGAAACACTTCCCATCCAACGTCCTATTATGTTTGCGTATATTTACATGAAGTCATAACCCAGGAGAGAGAGCTGCTACTGTCCTGTAGGTCTAGATGCCCTGATGGTGTGCGTAATGGTAAACATCAGTACTCTGGCCTCGTTTGGGGACCGTTCCTGTGACTTTAAAATTCAAGATATATCACTTTCCCAGCAAAGGCAGCCTGCATGCAGACACAATGCCTTTGGGTGATTAATGATTGGAATCCCTTAGGAGCAAGCTCTGAAGGAGCCAGACAAATGGAATTAAAATGTTGCATGTTACTTAACATTCCCTCGGAGGGCTTGGAAACTCCCCGCACGAGGGTCATCTGTTATAGCCCCCAGAACATCAGGTACACTTCCAACTAGCCGAAAGTTCAGTGAGAACCTTGATTGGAGGTAGGGTTTCTTTTTTTCTTTCACCTAAATGATGATTGCCTTTAAGATTAATGTTCCATTATTTCCATGGCCTTTGTTTCTGAGCAGGAAAATAAAGATTTGGCTCCATGTCTATAAGAATGCTGTAAGAATGGATCTCCTCGTGGAGGGCCTAGCACACAGTAGGTCCTCGATACCAGTAAGCATTGTTACCGTTATTACATGTCATGAGCACTTGGTGTTTTGCTCTGTCCAGAATCTAGTTCCTGTCAGTCTTGTATTGACAACTCTAATGCTTTTCTTCCCTATCATGCCGAGATTGTACCTCAGCAGAGAGTAATAATAATAACAACTAATTATTTACCAGAATTAACCAGCTGCCAGGTGTCCCAGTAGGTCCTTAGTCTACGTCAATCAGGCATCCCCGATTCGACTTCCCCGTGCAGTGGGACACTCCTGCTCCACAGCAGGGCTGGTGGCCTCTTCAAGACTACTCTTGAGGCGGCTATGAGGATGCTACTTATTGGTACTGGGACCAACTGCCACCAGAGAAAACATATGACCGACACACTAGCTGCAAGAATCATAAAGGCAAGTTATTACTCACAGATCCTATGGCGTGTCTGTCCTTGGAGACCCATGGAGGGGTGCCCTGGGGTACAGCTTAATGGGGCCTGGTCGGCATGCTTTTCTCGGCTGTCCTTGGTCTGAGCGGCGTGGAGACTGTCCACATTCAACGTTGGAGTCTGGACAATTGACGGCAGCTGGAGCCCCCTCAGCTTAAATACCCTTTCTGGCATATTCCTTCTAACAGGTGTTAATCTATGGGATTATCACATCAAGCCACTGTTAGGGAGTTCCTCACAGGGAGCTCTTTCTATCTACATATCATCTCACACACACACACACTGCGGGGGCCATGCGCAGAGGGCGTGGTCTTGCCTGTTATACCTGTAGACACTAGATTAGTTCCCACCCAGAGGGCGTAGCCCTATTCGCTTGTCTCGATCGATGGCTTTTAATATTATGTCCTAACTTATTTCTATATATTTTTCTACATTTCTCTATATTTAATTACTCTAACATTATATTACTGAACACCAGGCGATGTTCTAAGCACTTGACACCAATGGTCTCATTCTCCATCCACGGAGACCCACACAGGGTACCCTGGGGAAGGTAAGGAGAGGTGCTGTTACGAAGGACCCCAGAATGGAGCGGCTTCCGAGACACTGAACCATGTTTCTCTCCCGTGCGATAGCGTGAAGGGAATGGTCCGGGCCGCTGGCTCTGCTCTGCTCTGCTCTGCTCAGGGAGCCACTCAGAGGCCCGGTTCCTCCCATCTGGGTTTCCCGGTCATTCCTCCCCTGACATCGCCTTGCTCTTTGTCCCTGTTGTGGTTATGGTACTTACCACTTTATGGGGCAATTATTTGATCATGTGACCGCGTCTTGACTGTGACTATTAGTTTTTCCAGAGCAGAGAACAACAGTTTCCTTATATTGTATCCCAATTACCTAGCACAGAGGTCAGCAAACTGTGGCCTGTGGGCCTAATTTGGCTGGGTGCTGGTTTTTATACAGCCTGTGAGCTAAGAATGGCTTTCACATTTTTCAGTGTTTG
Organism: Saccopteryx bilineata; assembly: GCF_036850765.1. Lineage (NCBI taxonomy): Eukaryota > Metazoa > Chordata > Mammalia > Chiroptera > Emballonuridae > Saccopteryx > Saccopteryx bilineata. The sequence continues at coordinate 252,995,989 of NC_089494.1, forward strand.
AAAAAATTCAAAGGAAGAATACTATTTCATGACACAGGAAAATGAAAATTATATGAAACATAAAATTCAGTGTCTATAAAGGAAGTTTTATTAGAGAGCAGCCTCTCATCATTTACATATTACCTGTGGCTATTATTTACATGCGAACAAGGGCAGAGCTGAGTGGTTGTGAAAGAGACCATATGGCCACCAGGCTGAAAGTATTTACTGTCTTGCTAGGACAGAAAAAACTTTGCAGAGCCCTGATCTAGCACATTAACCTTTGTTTCAGCAAATTGGGCTGGCGATGACTTCAGGGGCAGGAAAGGTCTTGGTCTGGAGAAGAAAGGGGGAGGAAGTCCCCGCAACACTCACTGTGGGAGAGTAACTCTACCTTTAGGAGGCGCTGTAGTTGGTGGTACTCATGGGGTCTCTGCTGAGGAACAGGGAACAAGGTGCACAGGCCTGGCTCTGGCTCCTCCTATCCCCAGAGGGAAAGACAAGCCTTATTCTGTCACCAGCTCCATAGTGTTCCCAGGGAACACTGAGCACACGCAATGCCGCCACAGACCACAAGTGTCTAAGGGGAGAAAACAGATCTATAGGGTGGAGGGCAATGAAGGACAGGTTGTGTGAGTGCTGTGTGTGTGTGATATGTATGCATGTGTGTGATGTGCGTGCATGTGACGTGCATGCGTGCGTGTGTGTATGGCTGTGAGCATGTACGTGCGTGTGCATCAGGGCCTGGAGGAGCAGCTCTGGGGCTGCCTGAATGGCACTGACCGGGCCTCAGTCCTCTGCATGCTTGGCCTTGGAGTGTGCTAGGTTGTGGTGGAAGTTGCTACAACACAACTCTTCATTCTCAGACTATCTTTTTTTTTTTTTGATAGAATTGTGGGTGTTAATTTCCTAAAATGTGGAAACCTTTAGAACAGGGGTCCCCAAACTACGGCCCGCAGGCCGCATGCGGCCCCCTGAGGCCATTTATCCAGCCCCCGCCGCACTTCCGGAAGGGGCACCTCTTTCATTGGTGGTCAGCGAGAGGAGCATAGTTCCCATTGAAATACTGGTCAGTTTGTTGATTTAAATTTACTTGTTCTTTATTTTAAATATTGTATTTGTTCCCGTTTTGTTTTTTTACTTTAAAATAAGATATGTACAGTATGCATAGGGATTTGTTCATAGTTTTTTTTTTATAGTACGGCCCTCCAACAGTCTGAGGGACAGTGAACTGGCCCCCTGTGAAAAAAGTTTGGGGACCTCTGCTTTAGAAGAAAGGGGCGAAGAAGGGGAAATGAAGTTAAATGAGGAGACAAAGGCATAGGGATTCCATTTCATTTTCAGCACTGCAAGGCCACCATGCTTTTCCTGCCAAATGACATGCGACTTATTTCCTAATCAAACAGAGCATTGTGCATGTCATTCAGAAACGTGTTCCTGCTCATTTCACAGCTCCAAAAAGGAGTTGACAGGCATCAGAAGAGAAGAATTGTAGCTAACGTAGGAAAAATAGAAATGAAAAAAATCAATGTGGAGATGTAATTGAAAGTAAGAACTGCTGGCCAAGGTAATTGAATGATAATATTGTGAGCAGACATCAAGTAGGATTGAGTAACTGCAAGATTAGGCAATTCACAGATGTGTGTCCTCCCCCACGCTGGACTCCGCCGGCCTCTGAGACTGTGGACAGAGAGGTTAGCAGGCACGCTCATTGAAAGAGAAGTTCCGTTCCAGTTTATTTCTATGTCTTTCTTTCTTTCTCTTTTTCCTTACAGAGGATGCTTTGAGACCTGGCACGAGTCTAAGGCTGTAACTTTGCAACTGCTCTAACTAGACCGGGGCATGTCCGAGCCTGTCCTTGTGACTATCTCAGCAACAGAGCTCAATGGCTCCCTGTCGACTCGCTCAGTCGAGGCACACCTGACCAGCCACGGAAAACTCATTCCATCTCCCCAGTCTCAGTTCCTGGAGGAAAATTCCAGTTAAAAGTGCTATTTATTTCCTTTACCAAGTGAGCGATAAAAAGAAGATTTTCATGTGTTTTCAGTGGGAAGGTCAGTGCTCTTTATGGGCATTTTTCTTACAGAACCAAAATGACTCCCTGTGAGCAATGTGTGTTTCTCCAGCATCACCTCGTGAGGCCCTCCGCAGACTTTGCCAAGCAATTCCAGTGAAATCAATATTGCATTATGGCTGGAGTCAGGAGATTCGGATTGTGTGACCTTGGGCAAGTCACTTAATCTCTCTGCCACAATCTATCTGAACAAACTGAAAATAATTCTAGCCACTTCAAGAAGGGAGAGTAAGATTAATGACAGCAACATTTTTAGCCAATTGTCTCTGTGGCAGTTTCTCCCACTCCCTTGTTGTGTGTGTGTGTGTGTGTGTGTGTGTGAACATTTGATTTTCTTTAGAATCCACATTCAATCACCTACATATTGACACAAAGACAAAGCTACTTCCAAATGCAGAATGGCGATGCCTCCACTCAGCTGGATTTTCTATCTCTGGACACAGGTAGCACTTGAAGGGTTCCTCCAGGTCCCCTTTGTGGGAGGAAGATGAAGGCAACAGAGAAATCCATTCGGAAATAACTCTTGTGTATATGTTATTCTCTTCACTTCACTGGGGTGACTTGGTGGCTTCTTGCTCTCGGGCATCCCGTTTCCACAACCCCTCCGTATCTGGTCCTACATTTTACCTGCCATTACTGTTCCATGAGCTCATGGAATTATTGACCCTGGTCGGTCTTCCACATGGGTCTACTCTATCTAGAACATGCCCCATGTGTTTGCCTCGCACTTTTGTGGGCTGTGACTAGAGGTGATTATGGACTCACTGAATGAGAGCCCTGTGACCTCACCAACTCTTCCAGCTGCCATCCTGACTCTCCTCTTTCTTCGCTCTTAGACTTAGGAGAGGGCAGTCTGTCATCACAACCTCCACTCCTCACCCCTGGTTGCCCAGCTCCCACCTCATCACTCCATTCAAACACTTCTTTCTTTACCTCTGTTCTGGGACCCCTCCACTCCAGAAATGTGAGCATCAACTAAGGTTGAGTTTTGGTCCTCTAATCAAGTTCTTTCTTTTGTGTCTCTAAATTAGCTCATCCATTTTCTTGGCTTCAGCAACCACTTCTAAGTGCATGAATCTTATATTTACCATTTTAGAGAACTCAGTTCACAGTTTGTTTTAAAATATTCTTTTCTACCATTGGTCAACCAAAAAGCACATATTGAAGGCTCGAGAAGGTCATATTGGGATGGATTTGAAATACCAGACTGAAGAGTTTGGATTTGGATTTTATCCTACAGAGGGAGTCAATTAAAGACACTTAATTAAAGATGTTTAAAGATGTTAACCCTTTGAGAAGTGAGTTTTTTTCATGCTTGCTGACCCCCAGGAGTGAGTTTTTTTTCCAAAAAATAAAATTAGTTCTAGTTACAGTTTTATTAACTTAAAATCATGTTTGTTTGATAACCAGTTTATGGAAACAAGAAGAACATACATTTGCCTTCTTTAAATGTTGCCTTACACATTTTTAAAATAAAATTTTTTGTCTGATCGTACTCTGGGTGGTCAGGAGGCACAAGGACGTACATGAACGTTTGTACTACTCAAAGGGTTAAAGACATGATCAAGAGGAATGTATTGTTTTCATTCAACAGTTGGAGGATGAGTTGAAGGAACAGGGCTGGAGCTTCCTAATCAGGGACTCTGAGCCTCAAGCTGTTTCCAGCCTTCTGCAGTCCTAATGGTACAACCACACCTAGATTTCGATTCTTGTGTGTCAGAAAGACAGAAGCAAACAGGCAAGCTCCAAGCAAGGAGTTACACTTGATTTCTCCTTTCTTTCCAAGCATATCCAATGTCATTGTGAATTATTAATTCTTCCACTATAACAGTGAGATCTGTGTAGTCTCTTCAAATTCATTTGACATTTTCTTCCTTTTTTTATTTATTTTTTTATTCCTGGCCCTTATCATTCTTTAGACTTAAGAAAGAATCTCTTGATCTATTCATTTTAAATTCAGCAGTCATCTTAAATTCCGTACTGCAGGTCTGGACAAACCATTCTCCTACTCAGACAATCTTAACAGACTTCTATGCCCACTAAAGAATCCTGAACTTCTTAGCCCCGACTCCCAAATATAATCTGTGTCTTTCCACTGCCATGCTTTTGCTCAATCCATTTTATTAGCTTAAAAATGAATTATTATACTTGATCTGATTTTCTGTACTGACAAAGTACCTCCCTCTTTCTATCATTCTAAGCATGAATTGTTGCCATGCCTCTTCTCGGCCTAACCCACATCTATAATAGCTTATTTATAGAGACTGCACCTCTCAAGGTTCAGTGAAATGCTATTGCGTTTCCCTACTATTTCTTGCAATTTTGGTTTTATTGATGAGACTGATGTGTCCCAGTAGATGAAGAAAGGTTTACCTGGTCAGTTGGAGGCACAGCTTTCTGGCATCCTCACACAGTGGCACAATTAATGCACAGATATCTGGTGGTTCTCCATGTGACTCCCTTCCTGAGTCTGTGGCCTTGGTGTCCAGAGAAAGGAATGTATCTTATGTTGAGTTTCAAAGCAATGGGCTGGCCAGCAGTTACTGATTTCAATCCAGCTGCATCAAAATTTGAGCTCATGAAAACTCCTCTGAGATTCAAGATACATAATTCTTTATATATTATATATAAGCATGCATGTAAGAAAGGGAGGGAGAGACAGACAGGAAAGGACAGAGATAAGAAGTATCAACTCATAGTTGTGGCACCTTAGTTGTTCATTGATTGCTTTCTCATATGTGCCTTGACTGAGGGGCTACAGCAGAGCAAGTGACCCCTTTCTCAAGCTAGTGACCATGGGCTTCAAGCCAGCAACCTTTGGGCTCAAGCCAGTGGCCATGGGGTTATTTCTATGATCCCAGGTTCAAGCCAGCAATTCTGTGCTCAAGCTGGTGAGCCCGTGCTTAGGTTGGCAATCTCAGGGTTTTGAACCTGGGTCCTCTGAGTCCCAGGCCGATGCCCTAGCCACTGTACCACTACCTGCTCAGGCCCTATTACCTATTTTAACCTCAACTCCAACTGCAGCGTGTGTGCTCTAAAATGGCAGAAGAGACATGTTTCATCTGATGCTGTATAGAAAAGTCATGCATAGTTTCTTGCAAGTGGTAGAAGACAGGAAATAGAAGTGTGTTTTTAAATGGATGTTGAGTACACAGTGATGATTAAGAATGACAAGATCTTATGTAATTTACATAAATTTTTATATGTTACATAAGGCTTCATATACTTTTTATAGCTTATATTTTTTCACAAACATTTTATGAGGCAGATAACACCATAATGCTCAAAATCTTTTAAGTCATGAATCAACTTCAACAGTCTTTCAATTTCTCCAGAAAGAATTGCTGCTGACAAAGGAATCCTTCAAAAAAACAACAAAAAAACCCCCAAAACACCCCACAAAATGCTATGAGCAATTCTAAAGCTGGGTTAGTTTATAATTGTTTAGAAATAATTTCAGGAAATCTGAAAAGATTATCATTATTCAATGAACACATCTTAAACGCATGTCAAATCCCCATGGCATTTCCCGATGGTACCTCACTAGTGTGAGAATTTAAAAGTAAACACATTAGTGATGTTTAATCACTCTATGTTTCCAAATTACAAATATACATTATTCTGTATAGTTTCTTTGATTCTGAAATGGGCAAAATGTTTTTATAATGAATTGGAGTCTGTTGGAAATACTCTAGAATAGTTAGTTTCCTTCTCAATCTTGTGGTCAAGGCTTTAAAAGTAAGGAGCCTTTTATAACATGAATAATTGCCCTTGATTTGTCTCCTTTGCTGGTAATTATTTGGCTATTAGATTATCTCAAAGAAGGGCTCAGGCATGTGCAGAAAGCAGTCCCATCATGAGGCGAAGAACCCCCTAAGAAACTTGCTAACTCAACCCAAATTTCAGGCAAACAGAATTCTATTTTGTGCCTTTATACACAGAAAGGAAGAAAGAAGACAGTCTGGAAACAACTAAGATTTCACTTCTTTGTTCCTTTGAAAAAAACAAAAACAAAACAAACATCTCTAAACTAGATTACTTAAATCAACATGATCAATAGAGAGAAAAACTGTGCAATAGAAATAAGGTCCAAAGGGTTAGAAGAACCTTAGGAGAGGGCTGTGGGCACTGAGCTGCTGCCCGTGTCTCTCGCACATGCGTGTAGAAATTTGGCGCCTCTGAACTGGGCTGTTTGTGCCTGTGTAACCCAGGGAGCACTGCAGCTCCATAGGTTTGCAGTCAGAGTTGAATGAGGTATTTCATATAAAGCTCTTGGCATAATGCCTGGCATATAAAAAACAGTAGCTACTAAGATAGCCCATACCTGTAAACACAAGTCTAAACCATGTCTTCCTTGTAGATGCTTCTTGGCTTAATGAATGATCCGCAACTCTTGAGAAAAAAGAAGCAACCAATGGGAATAAACAAATGATTCACAATGACTATATACTATTTATATATTAAACTGTAGGTATTTGAGCCTGACCAGGCAGTGGCGCAGTGGATAGAGTGTTGGCCTGGGACACAGAGGACCCGGGTTTGAAACCCCGAGGTCGCCGGGTTGGGCGTGGGCTCACCAGCTTGAGCGCAGGGTCACTGGCTTAAGTGTGGGATCATAGACATGACCCCATGGTCACTGGCTTGAGCCCAAAGGTCCTTGGCTTGAAGTCCAAGGTTGCTGGCTTGATTCCAAGGTCGTTGGCTTGAGCAAGGGGTCACTGGCTCAGTTGAAGCACCCTCCCCCTGTCCCCCTATCGAGGCATATATGAAAAAGCAATCAATGAACAACTAAGGTGCCGCAATGAAGAATTGATGCTTCTCATCTCTCTCCCTTCCTGTCTCTACTTGTCCCTCTCTCTGTCTCTTTCATAAAAAACAAACAAACAACAATAAAAAATGCACTATAGATATTTTAAACAAGAGTGAATAAATCATTGGACCATAGAGCCTGTGAGACTCTGTGTGTGTGTGTGTGTGTTTGCGTGTGTGCGTGCGCGCACACACACATGCACGATTTTCTTACAGGAAAATGAAGAAATCTTAGCATGGCGGGTATTAATATGCCAACCAGTCAATGTTGTTTCCCTGTTCTGGATGGCACTGTGCCATTCCTAACTCCTGCCTGAGAGTGTCTGTGAAGAAAGGAGCCCTTGACTTTCATTTGCTTTCCATCTGGTTCTAATTGAGGGAAAAAGAACAAAATAAAAAAAATATTCCATTTGTGGTTTAGTTAGATTTCACCTCTATACTTTTTGGGAAATAAATTAATTGAACATGCACTATTTTTTCCCTAGCACAGAAGGTATCCTTTTACCTATCACTTCCATGTGGTCATTCCAAAGTCCCCAGATGTGACCTTATGCTAATTGCAAACCAAATTCTGACAACAAGTACGGGTTTTCCTCTCTGTTCTTTCCGTATCACTCCGATTAAAGAATCCTTAAGGAGGGGACTCTAAATGTTGTGCAATTTTTAAAAAATCACCAAGCTGTTAATGCAGTAAATATCTGTTTAATTTACAAACATCAGTAGTGTAACTGATATTAGTCTGGAGAAAGACAAAGCACAGTGAATTATACATGTACATCTAATTTTCTTTGTAGAAAAAGTTTTTTTGGAAAGAAACATCTGCATCTTTACAGGGTACCCTGGGACTTGAAGGAGGGAAGAGCACAGTCCACTATAAATCATTATCAATTCTACATTGTAATTTAGCAGCAAACATGTTAACATGGGAACATTAAGGTATCATAAAGGAGCTTTATTGCTTGGGGGGAAAAATATCACAGTTCTTGACATTACTGCCTTTTCTCTCACCACCCCCTCCCTCCCTTCCCCAGCAAAAGGGCCAAAAAAGGTCAAGGAAGTATTAATTTGTAAAAGATCTACTTTCTAGTGTCCATTACTCCACACCATCATTTCTGTTCTGTGAGGACAGGTGGCAGAGGGGCCGCTTCTTTCTGTACAAGGGCCACCTCACACATAGGCTTGACACACTCTCTCTCTGCAGGTGTCCTGAGTGAGGCCAGTAGGTCAGTGACACCAGTGGTCAGATGTCAGAGTAAACAACAGACCAACACATATTTATCCCAAGATAACACCCTATGTTAGTACTATTGCCAAAAAAAAAAACACCTCCTGATTTTTAAGTATGAAAAATGTACAAAAATATCAGGACAATTATAAATTAATATATATTAAAGCATCAAGAAACAGCAAAAAGGGTGGCCTAAAATGTTAAGTACAATGTACTTTGATACAATAAATATTTCTCATCGAAACTGAATACTGTATAGGGCTGTTTAGAACTCATAGAAACAAAAAAAATTCATATTATTACTAATTTATTTATCAATAATCTATTGGTTCTTTATCATCTCCTTTATCGTTTATATTACAAAAAATTAATACTGGAAAACGGTAGATAATAAACACTTCTGTGTGCTTCTTCTGCTAGCATGCTGACGTTGACAAAGAAGATACAATTTTAGCACTCCCATCTTCTCTCAGGAATGGAACCCAGCTTTTCAAGACATTCTATACTTTGCACAAAATATTTCTCGTCCGTTTGTTCTATCTGTGAGTCCTGAGTTCCACTCCTCTGCCTCGCATGCTCACTCACACACGTGTGCTTGGTGTGTCCCCGAGAACCGCAGAGGCGGCCGAGGGCTACGCTCTGGTCAAGGTCACGTTAGCGCGCGGGGGCCCCGCTCGCTCCCTGGCGTGTGCTTCCGCTCGCTGGTCTTCAGCAACTCGCAGGGACGAGCCCGAGCTGCCACTGTTCCCGCTGTGGTTGTCCTGCCTCCGAGGTTATCTCCCTTCACGCTTCTCCAGCGTCGGGGAAGCTGTAGTTCAAGCATTTCTAGTCTTGTTTCTTATTTTTCCAAATGCAGAAAAAAAAAGTCTTTATTCTCATAATAAAAATAAGTCTGTTTTGTATTTTACAATATATTTCAAATATTTCCACTATGAAGCATTCGTGAGTCCAATGTGGTCAAGGAGGAGGCAGCATCTTCCAAAGACAGCGGCCGCCAGGTTAGGAGGGGCACCTGGCGCAGCCGCACTTGACCACCTTCTCGACCTCGTCTACAAAGGAGGACCCGTCAGTGCATTCGAACGAGTATTTCCGCCGCTTGCTCCGCAGGGGCCCGCAGCACTGGCCGCCCGCGCACCCGCCGCGGCACTCCAGCCGGGAGACCTTCTTGGTGGTCTGGCACGCCGCGTAGCCCTGCTGCTTTTGGTAATAATCTCTTATCCGCTCCCCTTGACAAGAGACTTCTAGGGAAGAACACAAAGCACGAGCACTTTAAGTAAAGGCAGTCACTGTAAATCATGCCCAGTGACCAAGAATCCACATCTGGATCCAGGAGATGGCGCTTTTGCTTCCTGTTTGCAACTGCTATTGTGGGTGTTATGCTTATGGTATGTATTAGGGACTGGTGGTACAGTGGCCTGCTGTGCTTTGAAAAAGAAAATGCTTCTTTTTGGCATTTTCAGCAGAGTGAGTACTATAAATACTATAGTTATGAACTATAAATATATAATATGGCCATTGGACTGACAAGAAAATTAGATTCCTAAACCTTTTCCTTTATGGCAAAAATACACATCTTCTGTTTTTTACACTCCCAACAGCTGGTTCTGTTTACTGCAGGGAGCAGTTTCAGAGAGGATGCAATTTAATTTATTAGACCTGGGGTTTAATATCATTCAATCTGTTACTTAATACAAGTAACGTTCCACTAACTTCTTAAATTACCCTGGTAGGACCTAGTTCAAAAAGAGCCATCTGCTAAAAGCCTCCATGGGCACGTTCCTCTTGTGTCATCTCCCCGGTACACTCAACAATACCTGCGCCAGCTGGCGCGAGGGCGTTCTGGTCACGCGGACACGGGGGAGGGGAAAGGTGGGTGGGCACACCAGCCTGTTCCTGTCCCTCTCGCCTGCATGGTGTGCTGCGTGTGATGCACCAGTTTGATTCTAAGATCTGATGTGATCTTATCCTAAAATCAGAGCGGAAGTATCAGCTCCTTCTTCCATGTGTCAGAAGACAAATTAATAATGTATTTGGCGAGGACGTCAGGGAAAGGTAAAGACGGAGTCAAGTTAAGGGTGTTTCTACAGAAGGCAGAAAGGAGGGTTTGCACAGCAAATCAAGTTGTGCGCAGACACTGAGGTCCGGGTAACGTTTTGCAGTGAAGGTTCAGGACAGTTCACATTGGCTGCCTTCATGACATTGGGAAATAAGTCAGCAGCGGCAACCACAAGTCGCGCAAAGACCTGGCATTCCCCCATCGCTCCCCTCTCTCTGGTTCCCATTCCGCCTCCCTTTCTCTCGCTCTCTCTTCAAAGATGAGGCCCCTCCTGCTTTCCTAAGACAGGGCGGTGCCCAGCGGGGCTGGCTTACCTCGGTCACAGCTGTCCCCAGTGTACCCACTGCTGCACTCGCAGTAGGGCTGCCCCAGGCCTGAGAGCCTGCACTTCCCGTGCTTGCACTTGATGGCCTGGCAGGGGTTGAACAGATCCTCCTCCTCATCGCAGAGGACGCCCCCGTGGCCCTCCAGGCACTTACAGCTGTAGGAGAAGGCGTTGATGGGCAGGCAGGTGCCATGGACGCATCTACAGTGAGGAGGAACGCGGGAATGAGGGTGGGTTAGCAGAAAGGATAAAGATGGAGGGATGATGATGGAAGAAACCTGGAAGAGACAGTTTAAGGGGCTGACTTCCTTCCCCTCCTTCCTTCCTTCCCTCCTTCCCACCCTTTCTTCCGTAGGGTTTGCTTTGAGGGTGGCAATATGGGGGTTTGTAACTAACAAGTAGCCCGAACTTACTTGTTTCCGAGACAGGGGTCGTTGGTCCTCTGGTCGCAGAGGGGTCCCGTCCAGCCTTCCTCACACTCGCAGGTGAAGCCCGACTGGCTGCTGGCCTGGCATGTGCCGTGGGCGCACAGCTTCTTGTGGCACGGCTCACAGCCGGGCAGAATGCCGGTCTGCATGGGCACCTTGCGGAAGTCCTGCAGCTCGCTGTTGATATAGAGGTTGCGGATGCAGCCGTGGAAGCTGGTGCCATTCTGCCCGGGCGCCTGGCGCAGCGCGGCCGCCACGTTGTTCTTCCCGGGCATGCCTGCGGGGGGCGACAGCGAGTCAGAGGTCAGGACCCTGAGGGACTCCTCAGTCACCTGCCACTCAGATGCTCTTAGCTCTTCCAGCAGGGTGGCAGTCTGTGTGACACTTCTGTAGGAGAAACTGATGTCATGAGCACCCGGTCACGTGGGTCTCACCCCGGATGCATGTTAGAACCCCACGGGCTCTTTGAAGAAATACTGAAGCTTGGGACCTCAGCCCAGACCTCACTGATATAATTTTCTGGGCAGAGCTGGGGAGGGAGAAGAGATGTGTGTTTCTTTGCTTTTGTTATTTAGAAGATGCTCTGGGCAATTGTAAAGCACAACTAGATAAAGGACCCAGTTCACGGATGGTCACTCTTTAATTTTTAAAATGTGTTTCAAACCAAACCTGATACAGAGGCGTGACCATATAAAACCTAAAAGCACAGCTACTGTCCCTTAAAGCCGGATTGGGAGGGGAAGGGATATGCTGGCTCCTCTTCCCACACTCAGCTCCTCAACCTGAACACACCCCCCTGGAGGTCGAGAGATCCGCAAAGCAAGGTTAGCAATCCCCTGACCAAGCCTGCCTCTTAAAGATGAAGGCTCCAGGGCCCCGAAAGCTCGGGGGAGGGGTGAGGTACTCAGTGTCACCCAACAGGACTGAGTTAGAGTAGGACAGACTCTAACATGTCACAGTGCAGTCCACCCAGATTCAGAGCGTGAGAGCCAGGTGCACAGTGACCATGTCCCCCGGTCCTGTCGAATTCTAAGCTAGCGACTAACCGGGCTCAGTTTGCACTCACAACGTCCCCGGAGCACAGTGGCAGGGGTCGGGGCCTGAAAACCCCCCGTGCTGGCTGTCAGCACAGCGCCTCGTTCACATTCGTCCTTTTCTTCTTGCTAATCGAGAGTGGAAGCATCCTCTTCCAAGAAATCGGAAATATAAAAGAAATTCCTCCGAAACCAGAATTTGCAATCTTCGTAGATATTCATTCCACCAGTGACAGTCGTCTAGTAACCCGCATTTGGCAAAACGGAGGAATCTTTCCACGGCCGAGGCCAGATCCTGAAATACTTCCTGGATGGGATCCCAGGACAGGCAGCCGCCCAGGTCGCTGGCACGTTGCTGACGAGGGAACTGGGTCTCGCTTGGTAAACAGAAGCAGATTGGTGGGTTTTTTCCTTTTAGCTTTTCTTCCATGCCATGGGCCATAGCTGGAGGTCAGCCAAGTTCTGCATGTATTAAAATGACAATCAAGGTATCCAGTGTCCAAGCCGGGGTCCTCTGTTCAAAGGTGGCATTAGGAGACTTGTGAGACATGGAGGGGGCTCTTTATGTGCAGGTCTTAACTGTTGGTTTTTAACCCCATCAGGCAATATGACACGTTCTGATGGGGTTATTATACAGAAAAGCGTAAGATTAGATTGCTTGGTGTCGAGCGAGGCCTATATGGTGTTATCGATAACCGGAGGGAAGGCAAAGCCGCCTCCCTCTTTTGCCTAGAGAACACTTCCGCAAGGGGCCTAAGACACGGTGTCATCATTGAGGAGTGTCCCCATTTTTGAACTGGGAGAAAAAGGAGAGCTTGTTGACCTCTCTCTCCTTTGTTAACTCCGGTGTTCCCGCTGCCTTTGCCGCACAGAACCCAGGGCTGCGGGTTTATGATCGCCTCGTATGTGTTTCGTCTGAAGAGCCCTTGCACTCGGGGTTGGAAGGAAACGGGCCCACTCTGCTCCCTGGCAGCGAGCGGGGTCAGAAGTGCTTTCCCTCAGGCCTGGACGGACGCTGCACTGCATGGACATCCAGCTCCCCCCCCCCCTAGAAAGAGTACCACTGTCAACTTGGAATTCAAACCATTATTTTTGAAAATGTTGTGACCCAGGCATGCTGATTTTGTAATCATCCCCATATTCTAAGGGGGTCTAAAACAGTTAATAAAATGGTTGCTAATGGAATCAAGTGAGGACCAACTCCGGGAATAAACAGAAGGCCGCGGACCTCAGGCTGCTTCCCCTCGTGCTCTGCGTTCAGGAGCGAGCGGCAGTTCAGGTGGCCTTGGGGGCAGACCGCCCTGGACTTAAATGGGGCATCTCACTTCATAGCTTTGTGAACCTGGACAAGTTTTATAGCGTCCCCAAGACTGCGTGTCTACAAGGCTGTGAAACAACCACAACAACAAGTCCTACCTACTTCCTGGAGTCTCTGAGGAATGAGACTGGAGAAGAAGCACTGTGCTGGGCACGCAGCCTGTGCTTAGGTAATAACATTTCTCTCACATCTCAGGTTCGTCTGTGCCCGGCTTTGCCCAGCCCCGGGCAACAGCTGTTCAGGGTAGCACAGGCACACAAGGGGAGGCTTCTGTCTTTTAATGAATCTCACAGTCGTGATTCCCATGAAGCAACGAGATCGGTGAACTTGCAGCACAGACTTCATGTGTGATCCATTCGATTACTTGAAAATGTGTCTGCCTTCCCCACTCCCCTGGGCACAGAAGAGAATTTTTCTTTTTTTTTTTTTCTTTAACTTTGTATTCTTCGAGCATCTATTAACCTTGTCCTCAACATATGGGAGATACTCAATAAATAGTTACAGAGTGAAGCCAAATACTTTGAACTGTTCCTAATAAATAAAAACTCTATCAGAGTGCTAAGATTTTCTCTTGCAGAAATTATTAAAAATAAAAGTGCGTTGGACATTCAGGACAATTCCAAAAAATGCTGTCGGGAAAGGCTTTGAGGGGTTGAGAAAATTGTGTAGCAGCCGAAGGTTATTATTTTGAAGGGAATCGTGTGAAGTTCATGAAAATAACCTATCATGGTGAGGAGATCCGTTACACTGACCTAGTGAAAAGCTTTAGCTTATTAAACTGTAAAATCAGTTAATTTCATCAGTCAGTTCACCTTGATTCAGTGTAATTTAATTCAATTCAATATCACATGCTTTCTTGTTCCTTTGTCTGAAATGAGAAATTCTATGTCTCTAATATCTAGAATTATATTATATTTATTATATTATATATACATTATATATTTTATAAATATATATTTATAAATGTTTATAAATAAGTACATATAACTTATAAAATATATTCATATAGTATATATAATACTATATTATATATACTATATATTATAATATATTATTTTATATATAATATATATAATTACATTATATTCTCCAGATAGAAGAGTGGAAGCTCTCTCCTTTCTGGATCCTCCCCTGGGGGCTCCTTCAGAATTTTGCTCATACTTTTCCCCTCACCTTATTTACTCCTGCTTAAAAATAAAGTCCAGAGTCTTTACCACTCCAAGCCTGAATCCACCTTCCCAATCCTTCCTCTTGTTCACCAACATTAAGGTTGCAGCTAAACAGAAATACTTTCTATCACCCAGTACAGTTTGTACGTTTAGCTCATTCATTCATTCATTCAATTTCCTTGATAAGCACCTGTTAGCCCACATATTCCAGCATGGTAACGTTTCACTGAAGCTGGAGGCATTCCCCTCCTCGAGGGAGCTGGGGTGAGGTCAGGCACCCCACAGTGTACCTCCAACCTGTGGTGTCATTTTTTTTTTTTACTGCCTGATTTGATCTCTCACCACTTTCTTTTCCCATAGACCAGACCAAACAACAAGGTGAAATTCTACGATGTGTAAATCACCTAGCATGTGACAGACACAAAGAAATACTGTAGTAACGTCATTCTCCACCGCAACGACACATTTAGTTCAAACCGGAGCTGGGATTACAAAATTGGCCCTTAACTGCTAGAGAGGGCTCTTTCTCTTCTATCCTTGCTGTGTGTCTTTCAGAAACTGACCACTAAGGGTCAGTGACCATGGCACCAGGCAGTAGGCACCTGCACCTTCAGATTCAGTCTTGCATGAGCATCACAGGGTTGAGAGGGACACCGGATTTGGAAGAGTGCTTACCTCCTACATAGAGTGGGGAGTCAAAATTCAGAGTGGACTGCTTTGACAAGTTGGTGATGATTTTGGGGCTCCCTCCATCCACGGAGAGGGAGAGACTCTGATCCAGGGCGAGTAGTTCCACGATGTGAAAGTTTCCATCGTTGATTGTCTCCACGCTACAAACAGACACACACACACACGACTTAGATGGTGCTTTCATATTCTTTATATTAAAGAAAAGAAGTTACAGTTACAAATGCCCATAAACACTTCTTGGGGGAAAAAACACACTGCTATCTAACATTAATAAAGATAAAAACCACTAGTTGATTTAAAAATAAAAGATATTTTCAAGGTGATAAAATTTCTACTCTTAGGAAGAGATAGATGTAAGCTTTTTCTTCCATTAGGGGAAGTGGAGATGAGCACATTTGATCATGTTCCTGTCATTTTTCCCTAATATATAAGAATTACAAAGGAGACTCCATGTATTTGTTTTGAAATGCCACGGAAGTTCTACCCACAGGACAAGGAGCCCACAGCTGTGTCAAATATCTTCTACAGACATTCATGTCAAGAGAGAATTGGCTTCTGCTCTCTTCAATACTGCACCTAAGACTTACTCGGGTCCAACCTACACGCAAATACGGGAAGAACCAACATGGTCAGAGCATTGCGCTTTTTAAAGCTTGTTCATTGATAATACACTCTTTCTTTCTTTGCATTTTGCGGAGGACCACCCGTCAGATGACACTGCTATGAAGAAGTCCACGCTCGGGGAGTGGAGGGAACGACAGATTCAACAGCAAGCTTAACAGAGTCACTGCTAGGAGCCCAGTGAGGATGGTGGGTCTTCAGTTTCTCTTCTATAACTTTATATGGCCTGCCTGGTCCAACAATTGCTCTAGAAATTTGGAGGGCATATATGAAAACTCATAAAATGGATAAAAATACAAAGGTTAAGAAGCAGAGGTAAATGGAAAATAAGAACTGAGGGTAAGAGGAAGTTAAGCGCAATCGGTGAGTAGGTGCTTTACTGTTTTAAAGGGTGGTTGTGGGTCTCACGGGAGCAGTGCAGCGGGCGGAGATGGAAACAGGACCGACGAGGAGCGCAGGAGCGAGGCACAGCGCATGTCAGGAGCACGCTCACCTTCCGCCACACGTGCAAAACAGGCCGCACGCACACTGGGCCCCAAAGCAAATGGTGACGATTAAAGAGTTAATATAGCATTGTTTGGACTGGAAAGTTGTTTTTCTTTTCTTTCAAAGGCTCAAAAATAGAATTATGGGAGCATATGTTAGAGAGCTTGTGAATACCTAATATTTGCTATACAAGGTGTTTCCTTACATTTCCAGGCACTGATATCTAAATTTGCAAATAGGTTGAGCCTGGGAAATTACAGAAAAGTGTACTGACATTTTTGTATAGTTCTCAGCACAGAAGTTTAATGTTATCCTTTTATTTTTTTTCTTTTTGCCTACCTGGGATAGAAAGGTTTTGTGAGTTGACAGCAATATAAAGCATTCTATTTGACTTGGGGTAGTAAACACACAATACAATATATAGATGATGTATCACAGCACTGTATGCTTGAAACATATATAACTGTATTACTCAATATCAGCCCAATAAATTCAATACAAGACAGGAAAAGAATATAAGTATTCTGCAGAACTTATTTTAAGTGGTTAAAGAAGCCCATATGTGTATGGAATCTGTGACAACCTGTTTCAATAATTTTTTTTTAAATTTTTTTTTTGTATTTTTCTGAAACTGGAAACGGGGAGAGACAGTCAGACAGACACCCGCATGCGCCCGACTGGGATCCACCCGGCACGCCCACCAGGGGGCGACGCTCTGCCCACCAGGGGGTGATGCTCTGCCCCTTCTGGGGCATCGCTCTGTTGCGACCAGAGCCACTCTAGCGCCTGGGGCAGAGGCCAAGGAGCCATCCCCAGCGCCCGGGCCATCTTTGCTCCAATGGAGCCTTGGCTGCAGGAGGGGAAGAGAGAGACAGAGAGGAAGGGGGGGGGTGGAGAAGCAAATGGGCGCTTCTCCTATGTGCCCTGGCCGGGAATCGAACCTGGGTCCCCCGCACACCGGGCCGACGCTCCACCGCTGAGCCAACCGGCCAGGGCCTCAATTATTTTTTTAAAAAAGCTCATACACATAGACAACAACAGGTATAAGAGGGTGAAGGGGGATGAATGATGATGGAAGGAGGCTGGGCTTGCGGTGGTGAACACACAAGGCGGTGTACCGATCACGTGTTATGGAACAGTACACCTGAAATCTATGTAACTTTATTGACCAATGTAACCCCAGTAAATTCAATTAAAATGCATTTTATTTAAAAATTTGGATCTTTCCGTGGCCATATCATGAGGGATGATGCTGGGAGATAAATCTTGTTCCGCTTGTCCTAGGTCTCACGAGATGTGTGACACTGGATTAGTGACATCTGGTCATTTTTCTCTGCTTTATATCTTCCTCATCAGGGAAATGTGAGGAATAGATTGAAGAACTGTGCAGCACATACTGTGAGCCAGGTACTCTTCTAAGAACTTTACATGCATGACTCATTTAAGACTCACATCCACTCTAACATTTGGGCACTTAGGGTATTCAAGGTGGCACAGCCAGTGGCTAGACAGGTTTGAAGTCGGGTTGCCTAGTTCTAGAGTATGCACTTTTAATTATAATGCATCACTTTTACACACACACACACACACACACACACACACACGACCTTATACAATACAATCAACATGTGTTATCACCACTAATAGGCTTTTAATAGATTATTTCTCTTGCAAATAGCCTAGGAATAAAGTCCTTATAAAAAGAATCAACCAGCCTGACCAGGCAGTGGCACAGTGGATAAAGGATCGGACTGGAACTTGGAGGACCAAGATTTGAAACCCCGAGCTCGCCAGCTTGAGTGTGGGCTCACCAGCTTGAGTGCAAGGTTGCTGGCTTGAGCGTGGGATCATAGACATGACCCCATGGTCGCTGAATTGAGCCCAAAAGTTACTGGCTTGAAGCCCAAGGTTGCTGGCTTGAGCAAGGGATCACTCGCTCTGTTGTAGCCCCCCGACCCTGTTCGAGGCACATATGAGAAAGCAATCAATGAACCACTAAGGAGACTAAGGAGCCTCAAGGAAGAATTGATGCTTCTCATCTCTGTTCTTTCTGTCTGTCTGTCTGTCCCTCTCTCTGTCTCTTTCACACACACAAAAAATAAATCAACCACATATGATGGTCTCATAACTTGTACATTTAGCACAACTTGTACATTTACTAAAAATCAAGGGGTTGTAAAAAAAAGAACGTAATACTCTTATAATGAAAGTTTGAAGATTATGAGAACATATCTACAGGATACAGATATGACACTTGGATTTGGATTCAATTTTCCCAGTTATAAGTCAAGTTCAGACTGATGAGGTTGTTTTCCTCCCAAACTGTAAGTGTCAATCAGATCTGATCACTCCAGAACCTGATAACATTTACCACTGAGCTTAAGTCCATTCCATTTCCCTAGATTTAAGGTCTCTCTCTGGCCTTTTAACAGATAAGTACTGTGAAATTAATATTTTTAGATTGTTTTCTAAGATGGTATTGTGTGGATGGGTTTCAAGAGAACAAGTCAGAGCTAAGAGTATTCTGAAATGGTGTTTCATACTCTCTTGAAAAGCATGCGATAAACAAGGGAATGTCCAGGAACGCCCTTTTGAAATAAAAGCAGTGACCCTCACACCAGCTGTTACACAATAGAAATGAGTCTTCATTGATTTTACTGTCTATCAGTGGAACCGCCTCCTACCTGCTCTCAAAGCATAACGTCCTTTGAGTTCTGAGAGGTATTGATTAACTCTCTCTCACTCCTCCCTAGGGAGCCATCCATGTGCTGACTCACAGAAGTCACAGGTGAGCCACTTAACGTGGAGTCTTGCCATTGGAAACACACATTGCATTTACTACCTTTATTATGTAATTCAGGTTTGCTACACTCACCTGTTACCTGAGATTTCATTTCCTTGAATTTCTAAACAGATGTACAAGAACAAAGCAGTGACTCAAGTGTGTCTTGTGGTCTGCTACAGAAAAGGAATTTAAAAACTTAAGGGCTTAAGAGAAGAGAGGCTTTAACTTGTCTCGCATTTTCTTACTTTATTCAGGACACATTAACGACCTTTATCTTTCTATCTGAACCATATGTCTCAAGCTATTTCAGTCTTAATAAAGATAAACAGTTCATTTTGCTTATGCCAGGTCCAGCTTTTTGCCTTAAACATTTACAGTATCTGTTGGCCTATGTTGTGCAATGGCAGAGGAATCGAGAGCCAGACAAGTTCAGCTGGTCACCTCATTTTGGTATCTCTGGGCTGAAGACACTTCAGCTGTGAAGTGGGATGCTAATAAAAACTTTTCCTGACTTTCTCTTTGAGTCAAAAGGAATGGGTATCACCTATTATTGCCTTAGTGTGCTGGAGTCCTCGAAGAGTGAACTGCTGACCTTCTTTACTGACTGTGGCCCCCTATGGCATAGTCAGTCATGGGGTTAGTGACATGCAAAAAATAAAAGGAATAGGAGACCAACTGGGATTACAGGATTTGTGTATACGTATAAGAGTTTTCACAAGGACATTTTATAAAATACTGAGTTTATCAAGCAATGTTATATTTCAATCAGTATTTTGGAAGCAAATTTTCTAATTAAAATACACTAAAATAAAAAAGTGACTCCTGCATACAGTAAGAATCACATGTAAGACAATAACATTTGCACTTGAGTACTGATTCTTCAGTACCCGGGGAGTCGAGCATGAAGAGCATCTATAAACCACCATCTTTACCAATTATTGTGAGCCTACTCTGTGTCTAGCACTGAACTAGGAGCTTTACACTTGTTATGCCCAATTCTCCCAAACAGATCTAATTCCAGCTGCTCACATTAGAAAATGTAAGCACAGAGAAGGGAAGTAATGGGCTCAAAGTTATAAAGCTGGTCAACCGTAGTGTCTTCCCAAACAGTATGTATCCGGAAGGGCTGAGTCTTACTTTGGAAATGAGAAGACCGTATTGATTCTGTTTCTCCAATGAGACCCAATTCAGTATTATTATTACTTTTTTTTTTTTTTTTTTTTTTTTTACAGTGACAGAGAGTGAGTCAGAGAGAGGAATAGATAGGGACAGACAGACAGGAACGGAGAGAGATGAGAAGCATCAATCATTAGTTTTTCATTGCGCGTTGCAACACCTTAGTTGTTCATTGATTGCTTTCTCACATGTGCCTTGACCGCGGGCCTTCAGCAGACCGAGCAACCCCTTGCTGGATCCAGTGACCTTGGGTCCAAGCTGGTGAGCCTTGCTCAAACCAGATGAACCTGCACTCAAGCTGGTGACCTTGGGGTCTTGAACCTGGGTCCTTCCGCATCCCAGTCCGATGCTCTATTCACTGCGCCACCACCAGGTCAGGCTATTATTACTTTTAATCTAAGTCTGTAAATTGCATAACTCAGAGGCTATGTAGTTAACCAAGCCTAAGAGTCAGAGGAGGAAATTCCCCTGAACGTGTGCACGTTCCCTAAATAACAAAGCCGATTAGCATGGTGCAGTCCTGCACTTCTGGAAGACAGTTCTCTGATTTCTTAGTTTCTAAACAGTAGTTGACTATATTTCCAAAGAAGCACTTTATTGGGAAATGACATTAATTTGAATCTAAAGAAAGAAGCTTACGATTTTTATTAATTTTTAAAATTTTTCTTACTATCTAGATGAAAACAAAGTCACTTTGGAAGGCAATCAATTATAACCTGCTAGAGAAATAAAACGAGTCACTCCGTTCCTGTCTGAGGCACCGCTGCTGATACGAGCTTTAAGTTCATCCATTCATTCACTCACTCACTCATTCATGGCACTACTGCCAAGTCCCTTTTGATGCTCTTCTCTAAGCAGTTTAAAAGTTAGGCACATACGCGATATTCTATATTCATTCACTTCTTAGGCAGTTTATGTCATTGCTGTTGTTGTTGATTAGATCCCTGAGACAGCAGGAGGCTGGCAAGTGTTCAATAATTGGCTCTCTAAAACAAGAAAAAAGAGCCTAGATTTTTGCTGATTTCTGTGATGGAAGTACTCCCAATATGGCTGGTTCCAAGGCCAACAGGAAGCATGATGTCATAGGACTTGGATATGAGATGCACACCCCCCCAGAGCTCTCAGAGCACAGCTCAGATACATTCCTGTTATAGAAGTGGTTCTGAAATTGCGGTCCCTGGAGCAGAGCATTGTCTGGGAACTAACAGAAGCAAAATCTGAAGGTCTAGCTGAGATTTGAATCAGAAACTAGAGGTGGAGGCCCATAACCTATACTTTCGGACACCTTTCAGGTGATTCTGATGTACACTATTTGAAAACAATTGCTCCACCCCACAGCCTGCAGGTCTGGCCCTGTTAGCAGTAAGCATAGTCTATAAGAAACCACAACCTTTTGAAGTCAGATGTAAGAAATAAAATGAGAAAATGTGCATGCCACTACAGCTCTACTGGGAAAAGGAATAATCACTCC
Organism: Saccopteryx bilineata; assembly: GCF_036850765.1. NCBI lineage: Eukaryota > Metazoa > Chordata > Mammalia > Chiroptera > Emballonuridae > Saccopteryx > Saccopteryx bilineata. Next base: position 253,017,638 of record NC_089494.1, read on the forward strand.
TTCTTGGGTTTTCTTAATGCTATTTTAACTGTTCCCTCTAGACATAATTCTATGAGATAATGGTTCTCATACAGATTCATTTGAGACAGTAACTGACGTCTTAAATGACACCTTTCTAAAACAAACAAACAAACAAAAAAAAACAAAAAAAATCCTACAGAACCAATAACTTAATGTGATTATTTTCCCCTAATTTTGTCAGATTTTATTTTACTAAAGTAAAATCCATTTCCATCAATGCTGAAAAAAAACCATGCACCTAAAGAGATGCACCTGTTGTAGAAAACTATTCCTGTATGCGATGCTTCAATAGCACATTAAATAATGCATGAAAAGAGTTTACCAAAGTCATCTTTTATAATGTGAAATTATGCAATTAAACTGAACAAATTCCCCGAGGTAAGAACAAATAAAAATAGCTCCTTTAAGGACAGTAGTGTAGTGTACTTTTCTAATGTGAAGTAAAGGGAAAACACATTAAGATTTAAAAATCTTAAATTTAATTTCACCCAGCAAACTCTGCATTGAGCAACAGTGTCACGCACAGGTTTTGCTCTAAGGACGGGGAAAGAATACCTTTCATCACAGTTCACATTCTGGTAGTGCCCGAGCAAGGTCAGAAGCATCTGGAGAAATGCCAGACAATTAGGAGAAGCAGAGTTAAGACTTGGGACAAATTTCAAGTTGAAGGTGAAGAGAAGAAAAAGATGAAGCATAACTCCCCTCCGCCTATAATGCCTGAGAAATTGGCACTACATCTCAATGAAATCAGGGAGATGACAGGGACCCAGGTTTAGGTGAAGCAAAGGAAATGAATTTAAGTTTTGGACATTCTGAAATTACAATCCCAATAGCTATCATTTTTACTATTTGTTCTAAATATTTTACATGTTTCAAATGATAAAATCCTTAATACAGGTCCATAAGGATGGAACTATGACATGTTACAACCACTTACCAGGTGGGGCCCAGAGAGCTTACTCCATTTGCTCAAGACACACAGTTAATAGATGGCAGAGCTGAGACCCGAGTCAAGGAAGACTGTCTTTAGGGAACCTGCTCTTTTTCATTACTTCAGTTTCCTTTTTTTTCTTTTCTTTTTTATTAAGTGAGAAATGGGGAAGTTAAGACAGACTCCTGCATGCACCTTGACCAGAATCCACCCAGCAAGCCCCTTACTGAGCAATGCTCTGCCCAGCTGGGGCCGCTGCTCCATTGCTTGGTAACTGAGCTATTTTAGTGCCTGAGGTGAGGCTATGGAGTCATCCTTAGCACTTAGGGCCAACTTGCTCCAATTAAGCCATGGCTGTGGGAGTGGAAGAGAGAGAAAGAAAGAGAAAAAGAGGGGAGGAGGAGGGGTGGAGAAGAAGATGGTTGCTTCTCCTGAGTGCCCTGACCGAGAATCAAACCTGGGACTTCCACAGGCCAGGCCGACACTCTACTGCTGAGCCAACCAGCCAGGGCCTATTTCAGTTTCCATTTTGAGTAATAATGACATTCAAATGGTTCAAAATAGAAGTGACAGAACATGGTATTCATAGACAAGTCTTGCTTACACCCAGTTCTTTCCTCTCTATCCCTTGTTTGTCTTTATGCAAATATATGGAGATAAAAAATACAAAAGCATTACCTATGTTTGACACTGGTCTGCCTTATTTATATATTTATTTATTTTGAACTGAGCAATACACGTTGGATATCTTTCAGTATAACACACAGAGAACCCCCTCATTCTCTCCCTCCTTTCTCTTCATCTTTTTTAAGAGTACATTCCATTTAGTGGGTGTACCACGCATAGTTTATTTAGATAGAAACTTGGGTTGCTACTTAACTTTTGGTTTTACAACAATGCCATGGCGAATTATCCTATGCACATGTTATTTCTACGTCTTTGGCTATAGCTGTAGGGTCAATTTCCAGAAGAGGGATTTTATGGGTTAGAGAGGAAATCTATGGGTAATTTCGATAGATATTTTCAAAATGCTCTTCTCAAAAATTGTAAACAAGCTGTATTTCTGGTGTTAAGAAGGACTGAGGGTACACTTTCAACTCTTCTGCTAAACTTCAGAAAACGATACCAGAACAATTTTCCTGTATTGCTAGAAGGTAGTTTAGAATGATGACGATGTGAGTGAGGAGTGAGGACAGAGTTGAGTTTGCAATCGATATTCTGAGAGACCTTATGGATTAGGTGCTATGTTGTTATTTACAGAAATAAATTCTGAGGCACAGAAAATTAAATCCCTTGCCTGAGTCATATCCTAGTAACTGGCCAAGCCTAGATTTGAACACTTATTTTAGCCACTGTGATTCTTACGTGTCAAATACTATATTCTCCTAGTGTGTTGAAATAATGGTTTTCTATGGTCTTGACTTCACGAAAGCACTTTTCTCTTCCAAATTGGAATATTAATATATTCATATTATATATAGATAGATATAATCCATATTAATCATCAATTAATCAAACTATCATCTATGTGAATTCTAGGTCATTGTTCCTTCTTTTCTTTTCCTTTAAAATATGTAATAACTTTTCTTGATTGCTGCACCACAAACTAAAGAGCAAGAAATAGTTAAAAGCTATGCTTTCTAGACTTCTGGTTCATATTGAAACGTGTACCACGTCGTATTATTTTATTTTTTATAAATGCCACAGGGTCTATTGTTTGCTAGGCAAAAATGGTAACGAACAGAAACTCAAAGTAAGCTCTTTATAGTAAGTCCTCATTTGGATATAATTATCTGGGCTTTTACAACTTATCGAGAAATGCTTTAAGTATATTTTTTTTTGTTGTGAATACTAGCTTTAATAAACTGACCTCAAGAAACTTTATTATGGTTTCTGAAAGTTCTCTGCTGTTTCATTGCATGAAATAAAACAACAAAAAAAGTCAACCCCTAAAAATGAACCACAAAATCAATATTCTGAAATCTTTTTTATGGGCTGCATCAAATTGAAGCAGTATGATTTAAGGCCGACAATATCTACAATGTTGGCACTAATTCATTACCATTGGGAGATGAAATGACGATTGCATTCCACTTGGAAACCAATAATTATGTGTTTGTTTCCATGCTGTACATATTCCCAAGTGGGTTAGCTCACCACCAAAAAGATTCCATTTATGGTTACAACTGGCATCGACTTCCCTGGACCTTTTATGAAGGTTCAAATAGGATGTGAAGGCTTTCAAAGCACATTGACATATATACATATATAAGAATAGTATCAACAATACAGAGGTCAGTATCTCCACTTAGTCCTAATCAATGGCCACAGATTTGCTGCCAAGCTTTTCTGGCTGAGAGATGCCTTATGCTCACCACAAACGCTATTTTTAAATAATGTGAGTCAACATGTAAAGGAGGGAAAAGTATATAGTTTAAAAAAAAATCCTGACTTCTGCCTTTGCTAGAAAAAGCTGGAATTCTAGCAAACCCACATTTTCATATGGCGGCATTCAGGGAGAACTGAATAGATGTTAGTCTATTCTTGTTTGGACGAAGATTACAGTCGCAACCACTCCTATTATAGTGCCAACACCAATCCTCTATTTGTAATAGAGGAATAGGTCTCTGAGAAGCTAGATCTCTTCAAAAAGAACAGAATGAGAACATAATCTTTTCTTTCGTCTGACCTGTTCAGTTCATTTCAGTTACCTGCCGGGAAAGACTGACCGCAGATGACTTTAAGAAGAGCCTACTCCATTTCTACATGTGAAGAAATGGACTGGGTAACTTCTCTGCAGGAGAAGTTAGTGTTGGGGCCCAACGGAGGGGCTATGAAGATAAGGGGCTTATGCAAAAAGCTCGCTTCCAGCAAAATCTATACCCCACGAAGACAAACCCTTTCACGTCGCCAATACATCATCAATATCATTATATTATTGGAAAAAGAAAACTTCCAAGATGAATGATAAGGTTACCTATTGCATACTGTATGCATCCATTGGTTTATTACAGGGGTCCCCAAACTACGGCCCGCAGGCCGCAAAAGGCCCCCTGAGGCCATTTATCGGGCCCCCGCCACACTTCCAGAAGGAGCACTTCTTTCATTGGTGGTCAGTGAGAGGAGCCTAGTTCCCATTGAAATACTGGTCAGTTTGTTGATTTAAATTTACTTGTTCTTTATTTTAAATATTGTATTTGTTCCCGTTTTGTTTTTTTACTTTAAAATAAGATATGTGCAGTGTGCATAGGGATTTGTTCATAGTTTTTTTTATAGTCCGGCCCTCCAACGGTCTGAGGGACAGTGAACTGGTCCCCTGTGTAAAAAGTTTGGGGACCCCTGGTTTATTACATGGAAACTCTCTCCCGGCAAGGGTTTTGTTTCTGAACGTTTAGAACAGGGCCCGGCACGTAGGGGCTGCTCCATCAATAGGTGTTGCGTGAATTAATTTTAAGTTACTCCCTGTGCTGAGCGAGCTTCCCTTGCAGCTGTCTCTCTAGAGCTACTCTGCACGGGTCGTCACCCTGCTCCGAGCCCGTTACTGAGACCAGTAGACTCATTGTGCTCAGGCATCTGATTTGGGCAAAAGGGAGCACCGGGTTGGAGACCGTTGGAAGGACAGCGAGGCCCTGTCTTTAAAACCCTGCGTCCTTCCCTAGGTGCAGACTCCATTGCAGGTCCAGCTCCTGTCCAGCAGCCCTCTCCACAGTTCCCCTTCGGGACCTGGGTTTCTGTCACTGCTTCCTCCTCCCAGCCCCTCAAGCATCTGGGTGGGGGAGTCCCTGGTTTCTAGCCCCAGGTTAATATGCCATCCCTACCCAGCCCTGTCAATACACCTACGCCCTACTTTTCGGAAGTTCACTTTATCATCCGTTTGCTTTTACAAAAGATACTACACTGTATTGCTTTCCCCAACTAAAGGAATCTGTCCGAAGGGATTTGCAGATAACTCTTGTTTTTCGTTGAGCAAAAAATAGCATTTGTTTCCCAGTGAGCTTCAGAAACAGAGGCAGTGTGCACCCAGCGCAGCAAGACTGTCACCACCTCGCTCCGGCCCCGGGAAGCTCACTCGGCCTCTCGGCATCCGGCCACGCTGGCCTTGAACTGTGTCGGCGAGCACCTGTGCTCACCCTGGGAGTATCTGGTGCATCTGTTAAGCAGGTGCGTCCTCAGGGAATCGCTTTTCTGCCGTACTCCGTTTCGGTTTATGGAAGGTTTTGCAGGAACGCTCCGCTTTCCGGCAGCGTGGGGGTGGGTGGGGGGCTGCAGTCTTGTTCTAAGTTTCTCCTGCCATTATCCAACTGGAGTAGGCCCTCTGCTCCTGCCAGGCCCCCAACACACTTATGCCAGGGGCTGCTGTCGCCAGTTTATTCCCTCCCCCACGACCCATGACAAACAACAGAAGCAGTTCTTCAGTAAACAGTTGTTTTCACCTTGACCAGTAACCGAGAGACCGTCACCTGTAAATGGCAGAAGCTGGGTGAGAGCCGGTGTCGTAGCTGGCACGCACACGTCCCCGGTAGAGTTCGACGGCGATATGGTCTTTGTCCCCCTTATACAGGAGGATTCCACTGTCTTCGTCTGTAGCAATCTAGGAGGAAAAACTCGTCTATTAGTAGGATGTACAGTCATCCAAACATCATTCATCAACAAGAAACAAGACTGCTGCTTCAGGAAGAGCTTTTGCTATGGTTTATTTTTTCCGTTTGGCTGTGAGAAAACACTAATGCACACTGCAAATAAATTCCTAAAGAACTTCAAAAACTATGGGTTTTTTTTATTACAGTCATAAACGTATTTTTATTCTTTCTATACATATCGGCAATGACAAAGCTTAAAGATGCATGTCCCATAAAATATGCAAAAACAAGGAATTTACATACATAATTTATACTTCAGGAAATTAAAGTTGAAAAATAGTTTACACGTCATTAGAGTACACGGTATTTAAAGTAAATCAAGCTTTCCCTCCTTAGGTTGCAAACTCTATTTTCTCAGCGGAGAAGGATAAAACCTCATCAGGAATAAAATGGTCAGGTGTCTGTTCTGCTAAAAAAGAACAATAACACACACTTAAGCAAAACACCACTAGATGTGCTTAGAAGTTTCTTTTCTGGAGCTTTTCACTGACCGGCTCGTGTTGCTTCTGTGATGGGCTTATTTATGACGTGTGTGCAATGTGACTGCACTGAGCATGACTGATTTTCACATTTCATAAAAAAACAAAACAAAACAAATTCTTTCTAGTAATGGCATAAAAGGAAGAAAATCTGTTTTCTTATCCTTCCTTCCTTTCTCTTTCTTTCTTTCTTTCTTTCTTTCTTTCTTTCTTTCTTTCTTTCTTTTTTCTTTCTCTCTCTCTCTCTCTTTCTCCTTCCTTCCTTCCTTCCTTCCTTCCTTCCTTCCTTCCTTCCTTCCTTCCTTCCTTCCATTTTTTGTCTCTTTTCAGCTTTTGAAGAATCCGTTCTGTAAAAGTCATTATTTAAGCCCAAATCATACTGGGCACAACGCAGTGTGGCAAATGTTGGAAGGCAGAGAGACAGGCCTTTTAACAGGAAGGTTTCTGCCTTGCAGTGTCCATTTCTCCTGAGTGCCAGGATGAATCGAATACAGACTGGGGTCCACGAGAAAGGGGCTACACCCATTTAAACTCAATCCTATTCAGACAGTTCATTTACCAGATAAATAAACATGCAGCTCCCTTCTGCTCCACGTCACCTATAATCTATGACCTTTCTCGTCTAACCTTGTTGATAGGGATCTGAATCACTGACTCTAAGGGACAAACAAGGGGACTTGGTGGAAAGACTAACAGTAAATCTGAGTTTGTTAATTCCGTGTCTATTCGCAAAGGTTTGGGTTGAAAAGTTAAAAGACACACGCGGAATATTGTGACGAAGTGCGCCCCATCTCACCTGCCCTCTGTTCAGCGGCAGGTTCTCTGAGAAAAGCCTCCCCCTGTGCAAGCCTCAACTGCACAGTCATAAAAATAAATGAATAAAAAGCCTTTAGTCAAGCACAAAACAAAGATATATATTTTTACTGTGGTTGTCTGTTTTGTTTTGAAATTTTCAAACAAGCAATGAATACAAATACCTGGTTCCCATTTATATAGTTTGGAAAAACACAAATGATGGAGAGGAGACTGAAGATTTCATCCAAGGGGTGCTGTCTGTCACTGTGTTCTGCAGTCTGTAACTGTCTACGTAAAAAATAACGTTGCTCACAAACCACCATGAATGCTTACGCTTTAAAGCTAAATTTGGCTTACAATGAGGTCAGGCTCTTTGCTAGAGGGAGAAAGTTTACCTGAAGTGAGATGTTCGTCTGAGGCCGAACTTTGGCCGAAGGGATTTGAAGATAGGACTCCTTATTTACAAAATTCACGCTAACCAATTTTTCACATTTCTCCCCCTGGTAGCCCGGCAAACACTGGCATATTGGCTCGTTTATTCTGATGATGCACTGAGCTCCATTCTGACAGTCGAAATTATCACAAGGGCTGGTTCGAGGGAGGACCATGGGTGGAGAAAATTCACAGAACAAGCCACTTAAAGAAAAAAAAAAAAGGAATGTGTTGATTAGATTTCACTTGATTGCCAGTGTGAACTGAATCTTGTGAGACCTACCTCTACACACAGGTGTATACTTCTCCTCTTACCTGTAGCCGTCGGGGCAGACGCACGTGTAGCCGTTCACCGCGTCTGTGCAGCGGGCTCCGTTTTTACACTTGTTGTCTTGGCAGTCGTCGAAGTCCACGTCGCAGTGCTCGCCTATGTATCCCGGCGTGCAGTCACATCTGTTTGAGCAGCAAGCAAGTCAACGGTTCAGACCCCACTGAGCCAAAATAAGTAAAAGAGTTGCATTGCCTCTAGCAAAAAAAGATGGCCCCATCTTTTAAAAAAACTTACGGAGGCCCTGGCGGGTTGGCTCAGCGGTAGAGCCTCGGCCTGGCGCGCGGGAGACCCAGGTTCAATTCCCGGCCAGGGCACACAGGAGAAGCGCCCATTTGCTTCTCCACCCCCCCCCTCCCGTTCCTCTCTGTCTCTCTCTTCCCCTCCCGCAGCCAAGGCTCCATTGGAGCAAAGATGGCCCAGGCGCTGGGGATGGCTCCTTGGCCTCTGCCCCAGGCGCTGGAGTGGCTCTGGTCACGGCAGAGCGACGCCCCCGGAGGGGCAGAGCATCGCCCCCTGATGGGCGTGCCTGGGTGGATCCCGGTCGGGCGCATGCGGGAGTCTGTCTGTCTCTCCCCGTTTCCAGCTTCAGAAAAATCCAAAAAAAAAAAAAAAAAAAAAACTTACCGAGACACGCTCACAGAGCCCCCCAATGAAAGACGCTTAGAAAACAGTACTGGTCTGCAAAGTTCCCGTGGTTGCTCGCTGTGCTCTGTCAGAGCATCGGTGATTTTATCTCCTGACGAGCGTGAATACCCACAACCCAAATGCGAATAGAGTCCTTGTACCAGGGTTCCTTCCCTCCATCTTGTTTGCTTTCCTACTTTCTCCTGCCTTCCTCTGTCTCTCTCCATCTTGTTTGCTTTCCTACTTGTTTGCTTTCCTACTTTCTCCTGCCTTCCTCTGTCTCTCTCCCTCTTTCCTTCCTTCCACCCTCCTCTCTTTTTCTCCCTTCTCTCCCCATTTTATTTGCCTATAGCGTCCTCTATTTTCAGCTCTGATTCATGTGAAGAGTTGCGACGATGAAAGTGTTATGTGGACAAGTTTACTAAAAATATATTAAACATACTAGTTTAAAAACATGGAACTAGAGAATAAATAAATATATTGGAATCAAATATATTTACATGAAAAAAAAATATGTTAACACCAACTCATAATCAGTCCAGATGATCAGTATGGCGGAAAGGGGCTGGCTGAATGGAGCGGGGCAGCGGAAATGCACAAAGCTCGGGGCCGTTCCCTGGACAGCTCCGCACTCCGCCTGTTCTGGCGGTGTGTGGGGGCGGACGGACTCCCAGCGGCACTGACGGGGCCGAACCAGGGAGAACCCACAGCGATGTTCTCTGAATACTTCCCCAGGGCCAGACCCTGTCCTATCCACTTGGCTTATGGATTCACTGAATGCCTTCCACATCCTTGTGACATTGGTGCTCCCCTTAACTGCACTCTACCGGTGAGCAAACTAAAGGACGAATTGTTTAAATACATTCAGCTTGTGAGTGTCACAGCCAGAAACTGAACCCAAACATTCTGACAAGAGAGCCTGGATTTCTAACCACTATGCTGTTAGATAATTAATTCCGTAGAGTTCTCTTTATTTTATTCTTTTCTTTTTTTTTTTTTTTGTTAAAAATTTATTTTTATTTATTCTTTTTAGAGAGAGAAAGAGAGAGAAAGAAAGGGGGGGGGAGGAGCAGGAAGCATTAACTCCCATATGTACCTTGACCGGGCAAGCCCAAGGTTTTGAACTGGCGACCTCAGCGTTCCAGGTCGACGCTTTACCCACTGCGCCACCACAGGTCAGGCTATTTTCTTTTTTTAAACATTTTTTTTTTTTTTTAATTTTTAAGTGAGAGGAGGGGAGCTAGATAGACAGACTCTCACATGCACCCTGACCGGGATCCACTGAGCAACCCCTGGTAAGGGCTGATGCTCAGACCAATTGAGCTATCCTTAGCACCTGAGGCCAATGCTCAGACCAGCCGAGCCCCTGGCTGTGGGAGGAAAAGAGGGAGAGAAGGGGGAGAGGGAGGGGAAGAGAAGTAGATGGTTGCTTCTCCTGTGTGCCCTGATCCAGGGATTGAACCGGAACGTCTGCACACCAGGTTGACACTCTGTCCACTGAGCCAACCAGCCAGGGCCCACAGGGCTCTCTTTAAAACCTGTCATCCTCTTGTGCTGACCACTGGAATCTCTACTTATGACATGAAGGACCCAGGACTTTAGAGTTGCTTTGGGGGAAAGCAGCGAGACTACAGGGGACCATGGAAGCCAACGGATACCGCCATGGCAGGGGGCTTGGGGGGCTTCCCTCCACCCTCCCTCTGCCTCCAACATTTTCTTATTTTTTTTAAATTTTTTTAATTTTTATTTTAATTTTTTTGTATTTTTCTGAAGCCGGAAATGGGGAGGCAGTCAGACAGACTCCCGCATGCGCCCAACCGGGATCCACCTGGCACGCCCACCAGGGGGCGATGCTCTGCCCATCCGGGGCTTTGCTATGTCGCGACCAGAGCCTAGAGTGCCTGGGGCAGAGGCCAAGGAGCCATCCCCAGCGCCCGGGCCATCTTTTGCTCCAATGGAGCCTCGGCTGCGGGAGGGGAAGAGAGAGACAGAGAGGAAGGAAAGGGGGAGGGGTGGAGAAGCAGATGGGCGCTTCTCCTGTGTGCCCTGGCCGGGAATCGAACCCGGGACTTCAGCACGCCAGGGCGTTGCTCCACCACTGAGCCAACCGGCCAGGGCTCCAACACTTTCTTGTAGCAATTTATTTAGTGTTACAAACTGGCCTTCCATGAGCATTTTTGTTTGGGGTTTAAAAAAGGGCTCGCTGACTTTCAAAAACAAACAGACCAGGGAGCTCCGGTTTAGCTTTGCAGAATGTGGACTTCGCCATCAGACAGAACTGGGTTTGCATCCTGGCTTCTTCCTTAAGTGTATGTCATCTGGACTAAGTTACTTAATCTAAGTGTTCATTTCCTCATCTGTAACTTATACAAGATAAAAATCATTTCTCACAGGTCTGTTAAAAGATGAAATGAAAACACTATCTGTAAAGTAATTAGCATAATGTTTGATGTAGTATAATGCATGATCAATGAATGGTAGGTATTTAAAAATAATTCTATTAAATCTTTATACTTCTATAAAAGTCTTTATGGTTAGGCTGTAGCAATTACCCACTTTTCTGTTTCAAAGCCATCAGGGTTTAAGTGAAATGAGGATAATTAAAAACACCCAAGTGAATGTGGACATTACTGCATGCTGAGGGTTTTGTCTGTAAATGCAAAATCAGGATTTAAGAGTTACCTGAGAACTGATGAATTAAAATAAATAGGAAAACATGCAGACCTCCAGCTCCGCATGTGCGAATTAAGAAATAAAATGAGCTCACTGCATAAGCTTGCCTGCCCTAGAGCCAGTGGTTTTAGTGATAAATCATAACAATGCAAAGTACTGTAAACAAGTCTGAAGTTAAATGGATCCTAAGTGGCCCCAGATACTCTCAAATAGATGGACAAGCCCCAGAAGAGAGCTCCTATCCATGCTGGTGTGAGCACCGCTAAAATGCCGAGCATTCAAAGAAAGAAGAAATGCTTTGAAATGCTCTGAATTATTTATCTGAGGAAAGAAATCAAAGTAAAAGATAAGAGAACCCCACATTCACCACCGTGGCTTAGAGCTAGTTTATATTCTCGTCTCTACAAATACCATTTTTCAAGCCCATTAGAACTTGGAGCCACATTATGACCAACATTTTTGTTTTGTTTTATTTTTCTTTGTTTCTCAGACCTCGTTTTAAAACAGGTAGAAAATATTTAATCAGGAATTCTTTCGAAATTGTATCAGTAAAACCTATCATGTCTCCACTCCATTATCTGACAAGAAGTGAGGAAGAAGGCAAATACTATAAAACATACTGTTTGGAAGCCCAAAAGCTAAGTAAGACGCATGCTTGAAAAGACTGCTTATGGCATATCGTGGTCTAAAAATATCTCAGAGCAATTTAGGAGATTTATGAGGTATACAATAACACAAGAGAAGTGAAGCCAGCCTTCCTGGCTTGGTAAGAAGAAGATGAAGCCGAAGTAACACTGTAAGTTTTCTAAACGACGTTCGTCAGTAGAGATTTTTCTTTAGCAACCTTCGTATGGTTTTGGTTTTTAAATCCATTTTCTTTTTGCAACTCTCCTCCCCACAACGTGCAGTCCCTTATACTAGGGGAGCTCCCGCATACGCTATGACTTCACCTGTTTTCTGCGAAGCTACATCCAGCTGTAGAACAAGCTCACGTGTTAGCGCTGAAAACCAAGGGGTTCCCAAGCCAGCCCACCCATAATTTAGTGAGATGCGCTTTGAAGATTGTGCGAACTCAGAAAAATTAAAAACAGAACTATCTTATGATCCAGCAATTCTCCTTCTGGGTATTTATCTGCAGAGATCCAAAACATTAATTTGAAAAGATATACATACCCCTGAGTTCATGGCAGCATTATTTACAATAGTCAAGATATGGAAGCCACCTCAGTGCCCAATGGTACATGAACGGCTAAGGAAGATGTACTGCATGTACACAAGGGGTACCACTCGGCCATAGAAAGAATGAAGTCTGGCCATTTGCTACAACATGCATGAACCTAGAGGGTGTTATGCTAAGTGGAGCAAGTCAGACAAATACCATGTGATTTCACTTGTACGTGGAATCTAAAGGACAAAATAATCAAACGGACTCATAGATACAGAGAACAGACTAATTGATGCCAGAGGTGAAGGGATTAAGAAGGACAAATTGGTAGTTACAGAGCAGTCACAGGGATGTAGGGAACAACGTGGCAAATCCAGTCAGTAACACTGCAATAACTATGTACTGTGCCAGGTGGGCACTAGGCTTATTAGGGCCACTTCATAAACTATATAAATGTCTAACCGTTGTGCTGTACACCTGAGACTGAGATAAAATAATATTGGATGTCAAATGTAACTGAAAAAAAGAGTGGGCAATCTGATTGATAGTAAGAGAAGGCACTAAATAAAAGATTTGTCTTTTTGAAGATGAACTTCCTGCTTTTGTAATGATTTCCATGACTAATACTTTATCTTATAATTACGTTGTACAAAGTCCTGTGAAACCTGTACAAGCAGATAAGCTGTTGTGGAAAACCACCTTCTTTACGGATGGATTCATCTGAAAAATGGTAATATTTCTTATGTAAATGATAGACTATGAACTTCCCACGTTCAATTGTAAGGTGTTTGAAGGTCAAATAATTCATGATCAGTATTTAGATGAACAAAAATGCAATGCAGAATTTTGTATAAAATAAAGAGTTCGGTAAGATAGTTTGGTTTTTGCATAGGACTGTAAACTAAAATACGAGAATTTAGAACAGTAGAATCAAAGGTAGCCTTTTCTTCTTCAGGAACTCATCGGATGGAGTCGGCAGGCATTGCAACTGTACCTGGCTGTTCTAAAATGATGAATTTTAAACCAAGTGGCATCAAAAAATTACATAAAACTTGAGAATAAATATTTTATTCAGATTGATTTCTAAAGGCAGTGTGTGTGTGTGGGGGGGAGGGGTCAGGGGATCTTAGTAATACTGACCCTTACCTCCCATCCAACATGGAATAGCTGATGATCTGTTGACAAATTCCAGTATGTTAGAGTCCCAGCTTAAATCCCATCTCCTCTCACTAACCTGTTCCTGACCTGAGTCATTTTAAACTCTCTGGATCCTGCGGAAACTGAGCCTGAGTCATTTCACTAGACGGCAGAGTATGTGAAACTGAGTAGCTCCAAAATAGGATAAAGGCCCTGGCCGGTTGGCTCAGTGGTAGAGCGTTGGCCTGGCGTACAGGAGTCCCGGGTTTGATTCCCGGCCAGGGCACACAGGAGAGGCGCCCATTTGCTTCTCCACCCCTCTCCCTCTCCTTCCTCTCTGTCTCTTTCTTCCCCTCCTGCAGCCAAGGCTCCATTCGAGCAAAGATGGCCCGGGCGCTGGGGATGGCTCTGTGGCCTCTGCCTTAGGCACTAGAATGGCTCTGGATGCAACAGAGGGATGCCCCAGAGGGGCAGAGCGTCGCCCCCTGGTGAGCATGCCGGGTGGATCCTGGTCGGGCGTATGCGGGAGTCTGTCTGACTACCTCCCCGTTTCCAGCTTCAGAAAAATGGAAAAAAAACCCACAAAAAAAAAAACAGGATAAAAATGTAAGATGGGAGCATTGCCACGTGCCCCGACCCATGGCAAGTGCTCAAGAAACATCCTGTAAATAAACAAATAATGTAATTTCTTGTTGTCTGACGGAAGTACAGCTCAACTCCTGAACCCAACTGTGTCATCCCTGAGAACGCAGCGAACCTTCCATATTAAACCAACTGCAGTGTTCATCAACGACAAACTTCCTGGAGGTAACCTGTGTTAGAAAAATCACCCAGCTGGGAAGGATTTTTCTGACCTACAGCTCTGCCAGTGAATGACCTTGAGATTTTTGGACGGCCACTGGCCACTCTGGACCATGGTTTCTTCACGTTTAAAAGGAAGAGTTTGGACAGGATGCTGTATAAACTAGTGCCCTCTCTAAGAAGGGAAGTTGCTGTTGACAGACCCTTAGGGTATTTTAGGATTGTGGCAAAGGTGTAATTTAATTGGAAACCAAACTTATTTCAGGAAGATCGTTGAAGAAGACATAAAAAAGGATTTTGAAGTTCTGAGTTCACTGAGGGAGCCCCCCAGCTAGAGTGACTGCATTCCCATCCCACACAAGACATAGGAGAGTTGAAGGGAGCACTATCCATAGTTACATGGAGACAATGGGCATAAACTGGGACTGCCCTGGGGCGACCTGGGACACGGTCCTTCTGGCTTCCTCACCTTGGATAGTTAGAGCATTACCACGATCAAAACATTTTCAGTGACATTCAATTGAAGTCCTTATTTTACCAGACTGTACAGTCAGAGAACAAGGCACCTACCAGATATTCCAAATTTATTCGGCCGTCAAATAAATTTTGGTAAATATAGCCAAAGGCAACTTTATTTCATACATACCTTCTTAGGAAGAGTCATGGAAAAGAGGAAACTCTTATCCTTTTTTATTTCTAGTGTACTAAAGTCCATGCTATTTATGAACACTCATACAAATGCCATTGAGCCTAGCAAGTACGTCCCTTTAATCGCAAGCAAAGGTGGGGGGCTAGATCCCGAAATGCAGGTGGAGAAGAGGAGTTCCTTAAAAGAAGCATTCCCCCCACTGTGAGCACCGAGGCAGCCCCTGACTTACTTGAATCCCTTCGGAGTCAGGATGCACTTGGAGTCATGCTGGCAAGGGTTCAGGTCCTGGGCACAGAAGTCCAGCTTCTCCTCACACAACTCGCCTGTCAATACGGCAAACAGCGTTAGTTCATAGAGAAGGGTTAAGGGGCTTCCAGCCAGCTGGCTGTGTCATGGGCCTGATAGCTTTAGTCCAGCTTGTGACTGGGAAAGAAACAAACAAACAAAATCACAAGACATAGAAGCAGAAGATCCAAAATTTTGGTTCTGCGAGTAAACAGTCTTATGATTTGAGATGACACAAGTCTTGTGATCAGTAACGAACACCAGCCCTTTTAGAACATACCATTGGAATTAGAAAAAGGCTATCTGAATGCCTTTCATTACTATTGTTATATTTATTTTATTTTGGACTTTTTATTGAGGTATAGTGTATTCCCAAAGGATAAATGAATACCTAATAAATATTCACAAACTGAAGCCCAGTCATGTAACAGGCGTCCACGTCCAGATCCAGAAACACCACCATCTGCCAGCATCCCAGAAGCCTGCACGCTGGGGTAAGAACCACTACCCTGACAGTGCACAGACTAGCTGTGCCCATGTTTGAGCCTGACAGAGAAGTAGAATCATTCTGTTACGTATCCTTTTATGTCTGGCTTATTCTGTTTTATGTCTGAAAAAACAATCCTCAAATCTTCATAGTCTCCAAGGTCTTATAAGTCTAGAGTAAATTTTTTTCCCCCACTTATGACTTATTGCAACAGCTCCAGAGAATACTCCTTTAGCTATATCCACCGAGGTAGACAGGAAAAAGCAAAGGGAAAATCAATCTTGATAGAGAACACAGAGCTTTTTTCTGAGTCTCAGCTAGCTCATAAGGAATAATTTTTATCAATAAAAGGGAGCTAAAAGCATAACCACGCAGAGTCTAGACACACTGTGTTAAATCACATGCCTGATTCTCTCTTAGGAAATTTCTTCAGATACAAATAACACGGTTATATTTTATTTTCAGATACACTCAGCCAAATGTGATTTTCAGTGAGAAGACTTCCCCACTCGTGTGTGAGATACTAAGGGGACTGGAAAAATATAAAACAAAAAATTCTTTTCTACCTTACTTCTGAATCACTTTGTTTTATTGACACAGCTACAGGCTGATGTTTATGTCCAAGGAACTATTCGAATTTCTATTAGTTCAAAGTGTGTGGATTTAAGCAGCACTGGTTAAAAAGCCAGGAGTTTGCAGCATACCTTCCCCCTTTTTTTTTGTATTTTTCTGAGGTTGGAAACAGGGAGGCAGTCAGACAGACTCCTGCATGCGCCCGACCGGGATCCACCTGGCACGCCCACCAGGGGGCGATGCTCTGCCCATCTGGGGCGTCGCTCTGCCACAATCAGAGCCATTCTAGCATCTGAGGTAGAGGCCATGGAACCATCCTCAGCGCCCGGGCAAACCCTGCTCCAATGGAGCCTTGGCTGTGGGAGGGTAAGAGAGAGACAGAGAGGAAGGAGAGGGGGAGGGGTGGAGAAGCAGATGGGCGCTTCTCCTGTGTGCCCTGTCTGGGAATCGAACCTGGGACTCCCGCACACCAGGCTGACGCTCTATCACTGAGCTAACCGGCCAGGGCCCAGCATACCCTTTTGTTACAGGACTATCCTTTGCTTATTGGTAGAAATAGTTGTTTAACAACTAAACACGGCATATTATTTATATTTCTAGGATCTTTCTCTCTGATACAACTATTGAAATGTACTCATCTAGGTATTATATCAATTTGAAGAGCTAGGTATTTTTTCTGTCTCTTAAGAAGAACTAATTGCACTAAAAGTCTCATATATTGCTTTTATAAGAAAGTTTTCTGTGATATAAAAAGGTTTTTACATTGTATATATGATGGGATATTTTTAAACAGGGTTTATTTAAAACTTTTCACTTTTAAGTACTACACCTTGATGATATGTATTCGTTATAATTTATTGGCTCTCCAAAATGAAACATCACTTTTCGTTTTTAAATCAAATCTATTTGATTAAATTCAGGCACTTTACAATAGTCTATATACAAAGCAGTTTGTAAAAATTGGTGATAGAGGGACGGTTTGAGATACATAATAAATACCAGTCTGGGTGGTTTTCGTGTTATATCTAAATTTAAAAAAATTGTTTTAAAAATAAGAAATGGGATATGTTATACTTTTATTCACTTTGAGCTGATTGCATTCAATCCAGCCCAATGCAATCCATTTAAGCCAAGCTAAATCGTAGGTCGTAAGGATTTAGTGTGTGATGCTCTGTGCTAGAGGCAGCGGCTACAAGGATGGATGTGATGGACACTGTCCTCAGTCGGCTCCCAATCTCCCAGGAGGGGAAGTCTGAGCTGGAGCCAGAACACAGAGCAAGAACTTCAGCTCTCAGAGAAGAAAATAGAGTTGACTCCCTTATCCTGCACCAGGTATTTCTCCATAAACTTGGTGTGGAAAGAAAGTGAGAAAGGAGATGGCGCTAAGTAACTGTTGGCTAAACAGATGGTCAAGAGCGGAATCAATCACAACTTTAAGACTAAGCATGCCACCTTGAACAGGAAAAGCTACATCAGTGTCAAGTATTTCTTGTTTTTCTTCTTCTCCCTCTTTATTTTTGGTATGTGTGTAGTCAGAGCAAGATTTGAGTTAGTGAAAAAATGAGGAAAAAAAATATTAAAAATAAGGGCCTGCCTGAGATAATGTCATCTCAGTGGCTGTCTCCCTTCCTGACATGGTCAAATGTGAGGTGACAGCAAGGAAAAGTGGCAGTGTTCTTTATGTACTACACATGGTTAATGTCATATTCTATTATCCTGTAAGCAGGTCTTGTTTTTAATATGGCAGCAGCAAATATCGGAGAGGCTGCGGTCAGTGTGATGGAATATAGGTTAAATGTCAGTGTCCACGAACCCTTCCAGAGAGAGGGGTCAGACCCGGACTCCATACTTTGGCTCCCACTCAGGAAGTCCTCTTTATTTCCTTTCAGCCCTAGATCTTCAAAGGTCCCTAGTGACAAAGCAGTAGTGTGGCATACCCTGGTGGCCTGGCATATGTGATTTCACTTCTAATCAGACAAGAAGAAGAATTTTTCTTGTGCTTCTAGTTCTCAGCCTTTTTTTAAAATTCTTTTTTATTTTTTTAATTTATTTATTCATTTTTAGAGAGGAGGGAGAGAGGGAGACAGAGAGATAGAGAGAAGGGAGAGGAGCTGGAAGCATCAACTCCCATATGTGCCTTGACCAGGCAAGCCCAGGGTTTCGAACCAGCGACCTCAGCATTTCCAGGTCGACGCTTTATCCACTGCGCCACCACAGGTCAGGCTAGTTCTCAGCCTTTTTGATGAGAAGTTACAAAGGTGTGTGTGTGTGTGTGTGTGTGTGTGTGTGTGTGTGTGTTGCTTGTGTTTTCAAGAAAGAGAGAGTTAGTCAACCAGGGAGACTGATGGCACCTCTTCCGGATGTCAGAGTTAGTGAATGATGTGCTCCAACTTGTGAAGAAAAAGTACCGCATGTCCCAAACAGAGGTCAGAGGTGTTGTTTTTTTTTGTAAAAAAGTGACAACTCGGAATCACTTCCTTTTGAACAGCCAGGTAAATACGGCAGAGAGCCAAACTCTACAGTTGCAATGTACAAGCTGGGAGGGAGCCGGGCAAGGATGATGCCCACTTCCCTGAACGGAGGTGATGCCTCAAAGCCCACTCCTGATGTGGAGCTACTGTTTATTATTTCCTGAACACCTGTAAGTGTGGTTTTTCTGAAGAATTCCATGGAGGGGTGGTGTGACCATACATCCTGGCTTGCTCAGGACAGTCCTGGTTTACAGCCATTGTGCCAACGTAATTATCGACAGAGCCCCCGTGCACTCACATGGATGGCCCCGATGTGGAGGGCAAACAGGGTGGTCACCTCGTAGGAGGAGCGGTGAAAGCTGAACCCTTGGGGTCACTGCTCTGTGTGGAGTGAGGTGTGAGCGGGCGCAAAGGAAGAAATCATAGGGAGAAACGACTCTTCCCGGGAGAAGTGACAGTCGGGTGGCTGAGTTAGGCCTTGGAACGGCCTTCTGCAACTCATTCAGTATCAAAGAGTGGACCGGTTGCAGAGGAGTGAACTATTTTATTGTTCTGGGCCCCAGTTCTTCATCGGGAAAATGAGGTTCAGAAATGAATGTGTACCAGGTCCACTGAAGCTCTAAAAATTCTTTTAAAAGAATGCTCTATAAAGAGACAGATAATGCAGATAAGTTGGCAGAGGGAGCAGCACGCTGAGCTGCACAAAACAACATTATTGCATCCAGTGGTAAAAACAAAGTGTCAGCATTGCCCGGGGCCCCCTAAGGCACCAATATGGGGAATATTACTGCAATGAGGCAGAAATCTCAGCGTGCGCTGATGGCTCTTCCGGGAACTTGTACCTGCAGGTGCCCTAGCCGCCTGTTTCATTTCAGATCTGTGACCCTAACTGGGGCTAATAATGTTCCTTTGAAACACAGGGGTCCCCCCCGCCCTTATTTCTATTTGTGCTTCCGGTATCTTTTTGTTTACATTTCTTATTAGCAAACATATCAAAATAGTTTTATACCTGTCCTACAAACTTCTCTCATGATATCCACGGAGTGATATACCTATAACATTTTCTAATGATTTTTAACTTTATCCCGTATTTTGAGGGCCAATTATGACGTGAGGGCCTGTGTTCACGCTTGGAGTCTAATGGTGGACCACAGTGACCACAAATAACGATGTCCCTATTCTCCTGGAGCTTACACACGAGAGGTGGAGGAGAAGAGAGAGAATAATCTCATGATTTCACAGGTGACTTTCAGTGTGTTTGCGTGACCCGTGCCAAGCAGAAAGAGGTCACGGTGCTCTAGCAGAGGAACTGACTATAAGGGAGGTTACCTGCAGTGAGACGTGGATGTGAGGGACTGGGAGGATGGTGGCAGCAACAGCAGGTGTCAAGGAGAATATGAGCCTGGCAGACGGGGCGTGAGCCCAGGGAAGCCTGCTGCCGCAGGAGGCCACACAAGTCGGCAGAGGCCACCTGCTAGAACAGCTTTACTCTCTGAGCAGTGGGCACCACGGAAGGGTCTGAAGTTGGATGATGGGCAGAGGACGTCTGCACTTGGAAAGGCACATTGTGGCTCCAGCAGAGGAGGGATTAGAGGGGAAGAGAGAAACGCCCATGAACAGCGGCTTCTCTTGTACTCAGATGGGGGTGGAGGAGATGTGGGTGGTCTGGAGAGGTGGTCAGGAGGCCAGCTAGACAGGAATTTGCAATGAATTGGATGAGGAGGGGGTTGAGCAAAGGAGTTGTTAGAACTCACAGGTTTCTGATGTGTATACTTTGGAAGTACTTTGTAGTGACAGAGAGAACACAGAAGACCACGTTTTCTCGTGCAAAGATCAAAAGTTTTAAATTATAATGATGTGGTGTTCTGGGTTGAATGTGTCCTCGTGTGTGTGTGTGAGTGTGTGTGTGTGTTTCAGTCCTTCAGTACCTTAGAACGTAAACTTATTTGGAAATACTCCTTTATAGAGTTAAAATGAAATTGTAAGGGAGTGTCCTACTCCAATCTGGTTGATGTTCTGATAAAAAGGAGAAATTTGGCCCAGAGGGAAGAGCAACCAGGAGAGCGTGATCAGCTAGAGGCCAAGCAGGGAAACCTGCACTGGGGTCTCCCTCATAGTGCCCCAGGGGCCAGCACGGCTGACGTGATCTCAGCCTTCCAGACTCCAGAGCCGTGAGACAAAACATGTCTGTCGTTTAAGCCACCCAGTCTGTGGTACTTTGTTGTATTAGCACTAGCAAACCAACACAGGTGGTAAACTCTAAATTAATCAAGGGTTTGGGTGGGGAATAAAAGTTTTAACTTATGATGCTATTTCCTTCTTTCTTTCCTCCCTCCCTCCCTCCCTCCCTCCCTCCCTCCCTCCCTCCCTCCCTCCTTCCCTCCCTCCTCCCCTCCCTCCTTTCCTTCCTTTCTCTATTATGTCTCTTTCCTTTCTTTATCCATTCCATGTGGTTATTCTCTCCTAACTTCAAATTTTCTTCCAGGTCTCAGAGCTTCTTGAACAGAGTCTGGAATATGCCAAGAAAGGAAAGGGCGTGGTCCATGGCCATGACCTCTGCATTCCAAAAGCAGCAAGGACTAAACAGAGTACAGCAGAGTAGTCTGGCCTTACTTCTGTTTGCTGCTGGGCCAGAGGGCTCTCTGCAAAGCACTGTGAGTCTCCGTTGACTTGGACTAATAAACCCTCAGCCCTCTCTCCAAGGGGAGCTGGTGTTACCAGTTAGGATTTGCAGGACGGACTATGCAAACAGTGATTAGTGCCAATTATGTATGAATTAGGATATTAAAGGTGACAAAGGCAAGAGAACCACAAACTTTGGTGCCTTAGAAGGGGAGAAAAAGGTATAACGCCTCGTTCTACCAACTCCAGTATAAATTTGGAGATTGGCTTGAACTTAAAATAACAACTAGACTAAAAATAACTACTCATGTCTTTATTACCCTAGTTATAAAAATAATAATCTTGAAAGTGTTTTATAAACTTAAATTATGTCAAAGACATTAACACTCAACACAAGTGGAGGATACCCGAGTTGAATCCTGCCATCAATATGATTTACATTTCCCCCACACACACTTGAATTTCTTAAATAATACTGGCTTAACTCATGACACTGTTGCAAATTCTTAACTATAGTGACACTTTGGAAATGAATAATGAAAATTCCATCTAGCCCGTGGCAGTCAACATTAAATGTTTCCTGAAACTAATAATACTGTAAAAAAAAATTACACTTGTAATAGTAATCATTTATATGCACTCTGGAGTGAGAAATTTTCATTTGACCAAAATAGAAAAGGTGCTTTAGTGTAATAATTTTTATAATTCAATATTAGGGGAAAATATTTTTATCCTGCCCAATAAACAACAAAAGGGTGAGCGTGACAAAGTCCTTACCCTGGAGGTTACAGTCTGGGTAATTTAGAGAAATAAGATGCCACATTTTCCAGCACCTCTTACAAGTTTTATTTAGTGACTGGACTATGGACCATTTAGAAACTGGATGAATGCCTTATTATTCTTTTTATTTATTCTTGAAAACTATACTACACAGTCTCCAAATTCATTATTATTCTTAAAGAGATTTGTTCAATTTGTAAATTGGGCTAATCAGAGGCAACTTTTGAGGAGTTACTGGGTGAATGATTAATTGCTTTCTATCTACCAAGAAATATGGCCAAGCATGTCTCACGTAGACTTATTCAGTCCCCAAACCCTGCTCAGTGAAAAGAGGTGCGTCATTTTGTCCCTGAATTAGGATTTCTGGAATTTCCCACTTCGAATCAGTCTCTTCAAAGCACTCATTTGTTTCACAGTAATGGAGGTACAGGAAAGGGCAGATATGAATTAATAAGTATTTCGTCTGAATCTTTCCGAAAGTTAGACGTATAAATTCAGGTTGGACATTTCTATCTACAACAAAAATGATTTTAGATATGGGTAACATGGCAATGCTGGAACCTTTAACTGTTGCTCATTTCTGCTAATATAGCCAGATTAATTTCTTTTTTCTGTGAAACGGAAAAAACCTCAGAGCCCATTCGAGGACTCATAGATAATGATGGGGGTAAGAAGGGTTCTGGGACTGATGTTGCAGCCTGTCCTTGTTCCTATTCATAAACTGCACCAAACTAGTGTTTTGTGTGTTTTTTTTAATACAAAATGATCATTGGTATTGACAATAATGAAAAGGGAAATTTATGACAGCAATCTGAATACCTGGATCAGAATTCTAGTGTTAAAGCTAATCTGTTATGACATTTTCAAATATACTTGCAACAAGGGAGGAAATCTGGTTGAATTCCTGACAGGATTCCCAAGACACCAATTTTTGAGGGTTAGATGCATCATTCTTCAAATATCTGAAGGACTATAGAGCTTTTACTTGGCTCAAGAAAAAACCTAACTGAATGGCACCAGTTATACTTACTCTACTTGCATTGGCACAGCAAGGGGGGTATCAGAGAGCAATCCATTAAATAAAATAAACAAGATTTAATTTCTTAACAGTACAGTGCTTGGGGACAGGGGACAGATACTTTTACTTATAGTTATATGTTTGTACCTCTTTATTCTCATTGCATTAACTAGTAAATTATCTGGTACAAACTTGATACCTGAAGGCTGCTGAAAAATGTGGAAGAGAACACTTATTTGATTGCATCTTAAAGGAAAATGTTTTTTGTTGCTGTTGTTTATTGTTTGTTTGTTTAATGGAAGAGATGTTTTACGTGTTAATAAAAGAGACCCAGCTGGCATGAGGGACAATGTGAGGTAGCAATGAGGGACTGTCAGGAGCACTGGCAGCAGATCTGTGCTGTGACGTCGACCCGAGGTACACGCCCCCGTGCCGGGTGGGCCAGGTGGGCAGCCCGTGGACTCAGACATTCCTGCAGTGTTCGTGCGCCAACCAGGGACAGTCCCTGGAGGAAGTGGCGCGGATGAACCGCGAGTCCAGGAAGAGTGCGGCTGAGGCCTTACGTGGCGTGTTTGAGAAAGGGGAAGCTAAACGGACCCGAGTCATTCTCATCGTCGAATTTTAACAATTCCATCCAACTCCGATCAGAAATTGTGTATGTCCCATTGGTCTCCTATTTGTGTCGAGCAAATCACTCGCCCTCCCTCCTCTTCCCGACCTTGTCGTGTAGCAGGGGGAGGGGGACGTGAGCAGAGGGTGGACACAGCTGATGGGATCATGGGAGCCACCTCAGGATGGGTTAATTGCATTGGACTGGAAACAAAAGTATTTCTATTCTCTTCTGCTAACCCAGGCCAGAACTATTTACTACACGCTCTGCTCAAGGTTGGAATCCCAAACACCACAGCATGTGAGCCTGGCCAGATGCCCCGTTTCCTATCTTGTCCTGCTGATGGGAACAACTGGCTTTCTTTCCATTACTAAGGAAAGGATTATTGACAAAGAGGGTGTTTCTATTTCTTATTTGTTAAAAGAGTCAACTCTTCCTGAAGATTCTTCTCCATAACCTGCGGCTTTCTTATTTGTGTTGACTGTCTTGACATGTATCCTGTCAATTAGAAATAGCTAACCGACCTTCACCATATGATCAATAGACGGTCCAGGCCACACCCACTTCTTAAAACTGAATTAAATCCTCATGTCCGTATAGAAATACAGGAACCTGGTTTTGCAGGGCCATGAATTCCTGAAGGTATGCAAGCCACTAATGTCCTCTTGGTGTCAAAAGGGTGCAGAATGGCGCACGTGCACAAGCAGGGCATAGGCACAGAGCGACCTCATGAGATGAAGGTAATCACAATTCAAAACAGGAGAGCTCAAGGAATTGTGCTATAAATGCAAATATTAGAATGTTCCCGATAAGGACAATTATTGTATGTTCTCACTTTTTGTTCTAAATGATATAAAACGGATTGCTCCACTATGTTTGTTTGCCAGAAAGTATGATTTGTCTCCAGAGTCAGAACAATGTTTCGCTTTGCTTACCGATTAGCAGAGTAACTATATTATAACATTAACTTTCTTCAGATATGAGAAACGATGACTTTGTACTGGCAAAATAACTGACCTAGTATGAACTGGCAGCGAGAATGGAAGCCAAGGATTTGGCCTGGTAGACGAGGATAATGTTTTATGCATTTTTGTATCACTTTGGATGCTTAGCACAGTGTCCCGCATAAGGTATTTTCTCAATAAATATCTTTTAAATTTTTTAAATGGAAAAACCTACCTCCCCAATAAATAAACAACAAAAAAAAGAGGTCTTTTCAGTACTTCCTCATTGGAACATTAATAATGGAGCCAATAAATAATGCTCTAAATAATGGAGCCAATTCCAACAGCTACTGAAACTACAGAAATATTTAAATCCATTTTCAAAATAAATAAATCCAAAGGCTTGGTTAAGCTAAAGTGTTGTTCTGGGCTCAGTGGTCCCTACCTATTAACTGAAGAGCAAACAGGATCATTAAAATGTTTTCCGAGATTCAGAGGCATTTAAGAAGGCTTTGAAAGGTTGGAAGATGAACGCAAACCACACAGTATCATTAGGCTGCCAAAGTATTCTCTCGAGTTAAAACAGACTGCAGGTATGTCTGCAACTATAGTGACTTTGATAGAAAGACCTTATACATCTCCAGGAAGAATTAATAACAGAAGGAGTCACTATTTTTAAGAGATCATAAAAATCCAAAAATATACAAAAAAAAGCTAAAAAAAAATGCAACCAAATCCAAGAGTTTTTCAGCTTTTAATATTTCCTTGCACTTCAAAGTAGAGTAAAGGGGAAAAGAGAACCAAAGACTTCACCCTAACTAAAGTCTTTCCACTTGAAGTGAGCATATTATAAAAACATAATTTTTTTTTTCCAAAAAATATAGTACTGAAAAATATGGGGAAAGAAACTTCCTTCACACATATACTTTCCTTTGGGTGAAATTTTCTGTATCAAAATAACTATGAAAGCTCTTATGCCATCGGGGATGACATCAAATCATCTAAATGATGCCAATGTAGTGACGATGATTGGAATTAAATGATGCAAAACGTTTACTTCTGCCATATAGGACAGCCCCTGATATTTCTGGAGTATAGACAGGTGGCATTTTACAGCGTTTTCCCATATATTCTTCCACGTAAGTCTGAGACATCTATGTGAGGTGAGACAGATGTCATTACCACTGTTTCACAGGGGGAAATAAAAAGATGAGAAGAAGTCCCAGATTTGACCGAATATTAGGGTCGGAGACCTGAGCTTTTCCCATTAGCTATAAAGATTCATCAGTATCCCACCTGCCCTAAGTGACGAAAAGTGTCCCAGTCATCAGGACAATTAAATTAATTAATTGCACAGGCATTGGTTAAACACTTTTTAGGTAGATAAAATAGATGGCTTGCCTACACTTGATTTTGGGACCACCTTGACTCTTTTCAAATGCATTTAAGAAACCATTGTGTGTAGCGTGCTGAACAGAAGGCAGAGGAAAAGCCTGCTTGGTATCACCATTTAGTAGGAGCCACTGTGGGACACACAAGGATTCTGAACCTGGAAGATGGCAGCAGATAAGAAGGGACTGGTCCAGGTCAAGCTCCCAAAGTTAGAGTACATGCCGTGGGGCCTGTTAGACACGGGCTTGCACCTGGACTCCTGTTTACAAGGTGTGTATTCTGGGTAAGGGCTTTCTCATTGTTCTATACAAGTTATTGTTTAATTCCTCATTGTTCAAATCGATGAGGATTTAAAAAATTAACCATATGTCAGCTAATTTCAGAACTTCTTTTTATTTGAGAAAATTACCCTCAGTGTTATAAAGAACCTGAATTTTCGTTTCTAGTCAAGTTTTGGACTGAAGAATAGAGAATGGTTTGACTGCTTTTAAAGGCAAATTCAGTCAGCAGCGGATTCTTGGAAATAAAAGACATCTTTCATAAACATAAGTATGAAATTTAGTCAACACACGAAGCCACGTGGTGATTTAAAACAGTATCACACTGCCAAGCTTGCTCCTGAGAGTATATGGAGCTATTTAAGGCCATATTCCTGTGACAGAATAATTGCTATTATGTTTCTGAGATAGGACCAAACCTCAGACATCTCTGCCTGAGACCACCAATTGCTTCAGTGCTTGTAAAAAGGAGAGATGGCGTTTGACCAAGAATGGTACTGCATGCATTAATCCACAGAGAATTCACCAGGCTATATTTTTACATTTAAAATAAGAAAACACATTTTCATATTTTTCAACTTAACTCAGTAGACGGTACCAGTAAAGGATCAAACACACTAAGTCACCTGAACAATGCAACATAAAGAAATGCAGTCCTCAGCAAGAGGAGACAAGGTGAGCTGCTGTATAACACACCCTTCTACATGTGAGCTCTACATTCCTTCTACCCATGCATCACATGCAACGGGAACTGTCGAGACAAGCACACATTAGGCTCCTTACAGGGTGCTGTGCCTGCACCTGGCACTTGAAGACTTTTGGTCAACGGAATGAGTGTTATTAGTAATAATTCTGAATCTCTAAGGTAACATTTCACAAAGGTTCCGTGATGCATCCTCAGACATGCCTGCTACCCTCATCAGTTCTAGGACTTCCTTTTCTGGGCCCTAATGTATAATATTTGGGGAGCCACGTGGACCATACTGATGTCAATGATTAGATATGGCTCTTTTTTTTTTTTTTAACAGAGACAGAGTCAGAGAGAGGGATAGATAGGAACAGACAGACAGGAACGGAGAGATGAGAAGCATCAATCATTAGTTTTTCGTTGCACGTTGCGCCACTTTAGTTGTTCATTGATTGCTTTCTCATATGTGCCTTGACTGTGGGCCTTCAGCAGACTGAGTAATCCCTTGCTTGAGCCAGCGACCTTGGGTCCAAGCTGATGAGCTTTGCTCATACCAGATGAGCCTGCACTCAATCTGGTGACCTTGGGGTCTCGAACCTGGGTCCTTTGCATCCCAGTCTGATGTTCTATCCACTGCACCACTGCCTGGTCAGGCTATATATGGCTCTTTTTAGGCTTTACAAAATACTACCTAGTACTCACGACATACTATATAGTATGAATTTGACCATGTCATTCTATAAATCAACCTCTTGGGGTTTGTAATATTTATTTTACAAAATGTTTTAATACATATATATGCTTTTCAATATTTCCCATTTCCCAAATTACTAAAGATATAGAAGTTTTTAAAAAAATTCCCGATATTGAATAAAATTTTCTATCTATACCCTATCTGATATACTAAATGTACATCATGGTATGTTTCATGGTATAAATAATTCGTATTCATGATCTGTTTAAAAGAGTAAAAGCATATAGACGAGTAGAAAGTAGAAACTACTAGTCTTTCTTTTCAGCCACACCCCTTCTTCCCACTCACAAGGGTTCTTTCACAGCCTTCTAGAAATCGTGACAGTGCATTTCAGATACTCCTTTAATGGTGTTTGACCTGGCTACACTTATGTCAAGGGTCTGCATGACTGAGGCAACATATTCACTTCAGAGTTTCTCAACAGTGCTTTTACCATGTATATATATATATATATATATCATACAATCCAAGTAGCTTTCAAAGAAAGAGGGAAACAAAAATAAAAATCATAATAGACTTAAAAGGCAACTAACCTTTTTCCACCTCATTCAGATTAGCAGCTGGCAGCGACAAAGACAGAAGAGACAAAAGACTTTTTACATTGCGATACAACAGCAGAGCACAGGAAGCTAGAGCATTTAACAGCGGAGGCCAAGGGGCAGGGGGCAGGGGGAAGCAACGCTCAGGTTCCTTACCTACGGCAGGCCAAGCACACAAGCATGGAGGAAGTGAGATCGCAGGGAGCCAGAGATCTGCGTCTCTCCTGGGTGGCTTACCCCGACTGGCCTTAACTTTTTACCACGTGCACTGAATGGTGTGTGGGTGGGCACGGCAGGATGGGAGAAAACAGAGATAATGGTACAAAATGGAAGCATTCACATGTTCTGAATGTGTTCCACCAAATGTATTCTCATCTTTATGTGCCCAACTGGTATGGAAACTTTCATTGGCTGAATGTATGGATGGAGCCCCAGTCAGGGACCCTGTGGGTCACATTGTGATTGGTTTTTCTATCATCTTTGCATGTGGTCCCCAGGAGAAGAGAGTTGATTAAGAAACTGGGTCTTTAACAGAGCAGAGCAGGTTCTGACTCTTAGGAGACACGCCAAAGCACACGTTTCCCAGCTCAACCCCGAAGCTCACAGAGAATTTAAGAAAAGGCGTCATGCGTCTGGCGTGGCAGCGCCGGTGGGTTTGGAACCGTCATTTTTATAGGTTTTGAGCTGGTATAATTTCAGGAATTCCTTAAAAATTTGCCTTCAAGAAATGCCTTGGTTTGAGATAGGATATAATAACGATTTAAAAAAGATTTAAAAATCGAAAACAACCTCTCAAGCTAAAATTAAAACTCCTAGAGTACATTTTTATAATTATTTGTCTAGCAATTTTGGAGTCCTACATGCTCAGTCCTTAGGGTAGTGATTTTAATTTAAAATCATACTGAATTAAACTTTTCAAAAATTATCCTTGTCGGGAGAGTATTAGCAATCAGCAACCATATATCATATAACTAGACTAGATAATGAATTGAATTAAGTAGAAAACAATAATTTTTATAACTGTGGGTCGGGGGGGGGGGAGGGCATAACAAGGTTTAAATAATGAAAAAACAATATTGACTCTTAAAATTTATGTTGTTAATTCCTGCAACAGAAAAGAGCAGATAGCTTTGTCCTCTAATAAATCAATACCTATTTACTGTGATGTGCCAGTCACAAGGGCTTAAATGAACTTAATAAATTTAGCAAGGGCTGCTCCTTTTACTCTGAATATTTGTAGTCATGGGTTGTAACCTGCCCTTCACAACAAGGCTTCCCCGTCAGATTGCTTTCAAATACCTGAATTCTCTCCGCCAACAGTGTGTCCATTCTGACTCTTACCCTGATGCCGAATGTAAAACCTTTCCCCATAATAATTTACAAGCTTTTTCCATGAAATTTTATTTGTTCCAACAAAAGAGTTCACGTTCTCATTTATGCCTTGGGGGCATGGAGTAAAAAAAAAAAATCTTCAAACAGAAAGCAACTTGTGACTTGAATGATTTTTAAACAATGCCAACATTATTATTATGCCCTGAGCATAGCAGGGTTTCTGTTCCCAGGTCTCACGCTCATTAATCAGACTCCGAACTTCCATCTCAAACAATACGGCCACATGATAAGAAAATTCCTCCCTAACTGAAGACTTGGATGGAGCAGGATATAAAACTCTAGAGCCCAATTTATACTTTCCTATAATTAAGGCCACTATGTGGTACTGATTTCAAAATCTGCAGATGGTTGTTTGATATTTTGTAAATGAGCTCACTTCACATATGGACAAAAACACTTCAGTTAATAGATGAATCACAAAAGGGCCTCGTTTAGGTATTTGCTCTCATGCCAAATCGTCTAACTCTTCATTGCCCACAAGACTCAGCCCAGAGTTATAGTGGTAATATCTTGATGCTGTTAAGTTTCTATTGAGCTCCATATTTTTGTTTATACTTTGCCAAAATCAAGGCAAACTGATATCTGCAATAGCTATGCTTAAAGAGACTGCACGACTCGCAGTTCTTGTTGAGAACCAAGTGGCTCTTTACAGTTAAGTCTTGGCAGGTACCCACACGGCAGTTTTTATAGATGTCTCATTTTGGCTAAAAAAAAAAGTGGTTTTGTTAAGTTTTTTTTTTTTAAACGTTTGAAAGAGATCTAGCACAGAGAGATGAGACTTCATAATACTTCTCAGAGGAAGCGGCAGTGAACGGAATTGCTTCGGTGGAGGAAACGTATGCTCAAGAGGGTCAGGTGCAGGAGGGGAGCTTGGAACGTGAAGGATGAAAAGGTCAAAGACGCAAAAGAAATGGACAGGGAATAAGGCCCAGCAAATCTGAAGCCAAAGCAAAAGGACCCTCCAAACCAACTCAGAAGTCTCCGTCCCCTTCTATAATTGATCATAAAAAAAATAAGAATAGAAAAGGCAGGTAAGAACCCAAACACTGCAGTGCTTTCAAGCCTCGGTGGTCGACACTGAGAGGACCCCGCCCAATTCTTGGGTGCTGTGCTGTGGATCTCACTCGCGAGTCAAGGTGGGCTTGCAACGCTTTGGTCCAATTTGTCCTGCTTAGAGAATAGTGGTTTCAAAGGGCCTCAAAAAATTAAGTGATTTAAGCTCTTTCTAGAATGACTAGGACAATGGTGGGAAAAGGGAACTGTTTGATCTAGGTAAATCTAGGTAATGGATTTTAGTGCCAACAGTGGGCTTCTTAGATATGTCTGCATGAGCCCATCCAATAGAACTCAATGCTCAGGGGAGCTGCAAGGGCTTCAGAACCTCTGTGTACTGAATACACCCGCTCCCCCTCATTAATACACAGTGTCAAAGAACGCGCAGATTCTGCCCATTGAGGAGCCCGAGGGCTGCATATATGTCATAGAGAAACTAGTGGGTACAACGTGTTCAAATTTCTACCGGAAACTTAGTACATTACTTTAAATGGCGTCAGGTGCTTCAAACCCCATTTATTCTAACTGGCATTTTCCCATCAAGAAGGGAACTTAGTGAAATGCAAAGTTTGGGTATTCCCTAAAAGCTTAAATTTCTATGCTTTCCCAATGAATCCCCGGGGCAGTTAAGCATAGAGATGTGATTTCATCTTTCCTGTTTAGAGAAGTTAACTTTAGGCATCTACACGGACCCTGTGATACTCTCAACTAGGAATTACATTACATGGAAATGAATGCAATTAATAAAAAATACGCAGCAGAATGAGAATGGTACCTTTGCAGAGAGTGACAGAATCTACTGCTCCATTTATTTTCTTACAGATAAAGTAGATATCCTTCTCTTTTTCTCTATCAGTGTGAAAACTAAGTGGTTTTTTAAGACAAGATTGTCATTGTGAAGTTTCTTATTCACAGCCACAAAAATAAATCAGAGTAGATATTCTGACATAATAGCCAAATTATAAACTTGATGCTGACTTTACAACAAATTGGTTCACCCGGGGAAGAGGTTAAGAAGGTTGAATAATAGTCTTAGAGATTTATCATCCCAAGGGACAAAAATCTCAGGAGAAAGGCAACAGTCTCAGAAGATTATTCAAGGTGCTCAATATTTTCCTACTTGTCTTTTATCTTGAAGGACATGAGTTACTAGAGGAAAATACTCATTAGTGAAGAAACAAGTATAGATACCCTCTCAAAGGCTTAATTATATTTTATGTATCTAAAGAAATGCCCCTTTTCACATATGTATGGGTGGGTTGGTTTGCACAGGAAAAATGCTTTGTATGGGAATGTCAATCAGGTGTGAGACTGATAGCTTCTGCATGATAACTCCTTTTGTTTTGCTAGCTAGCATGACAAGATGGTTAGCGGAGCTTGGCGGATGGTTCATTGGGTTGGCTAAAACCATCTTTAACTCCATCTGTCCTTTACATTTAATTTCCCAAACACCTACCAGTAATGAAAAACACAATGGTTTACTAAACACATGCAGCAGAGTGCCCACGATGTGTTCAGATACACAGATTGATGGCCGAGCATTTCCAGTTCTTCCTACCTGTGTACTCAGGTGGGCAGAGGCATGTGTAGTTATTGATCCCATCGACGCACGTAGAATTATTCTCACAGTCATTATCTTCGCAGTCATCAATGTTGATTTCACAATGTTCTCCTTCAAACCCATCAGCACAAATACACCTGAATGCCAAAGGGCAAAAAAGGAAAAAGAGACAAACGAATGACAACAACAACAACAAAACCCCAACATTTTAAAACCATGTGGTCTAAATATTGAAGAAAAAACCTAAATACACTCACCAATTACAGAATGTTTAATTACAAAAAGTTGATTTTTAAAATGTCTTTAAATTATACATTGTAAGCATCAATTTAAGGTACTATCTTCCAAATCAGAAAAAAATTTGAAAAAGAAATTAATGCTAGTTGCAAGATGGCAAATGCCACCCCGCCATGGTCCTATAAATCAACAGCTCCGGTATATTTGCAGGTCTCAAACACAAGCAAAGTTTACTTCATCTCAAGTTGCGTGCTAAAAAATAATTCATGCCTCTTTGCTCATCAGTGAGGAGGAACTGGTTCTGATTTTTAAAAAATTATGACACCTACTACCTTCTCTGTAACATTCTTGATGTCTCAGAACAACAGCAACAAAGGAGAGAAATTTAAAACTAAAATTTCGTCTTCCTTGCAGTTATAAAATGGGAATAGTCCCTTTATGTCTCAAGAAATGCAATATTTTCAGTGGCGTAAAACATTGTACATTTTATCTTGATACGTATCAGAATAACCTTTGGAAAGCCTTGATGAAAGAGACAATTTCATAACAGAATGCAAAAGTGAAGCTTATTCATTATAAAAAGTGATTATTTCTAACAAGCTTTAGTAGTCCATTAGCATTCTTATGTGAAATTATTAGTGTCATTATAAGAACCCCATTTCATAATTCATGAAGTACATCTGAAGTAATTGTACCGTGTGATTAAATAACCCCAGATTAAAAATGTTCACAGCATGGTTGTCTACTCATATTGGGGCTTGGAAACGCTGTTCTGTTTCAGTGGGACCTATGCCGTATCATTACACACTGTCTTAGAAGCGATACACCCAACCACAGATGAATATATGCCTTGCAGTAGGAGACTAGTTGGCTATTAATTAGCATAAGGGAGACACTACTTTGTCTTGACCTAATCTAACTCGATTAATCATAATGTGTACATGTGCATGCTTTTGAATTTCTTGGTTTTTGTAGCTTCCTGAGCTGAAAATACTGTAACATCTCTAATTGTTTTTACACTACAATAGCTCAGAGAGGGACTCAGATATATTGTTCTTATGAGTAGATGTGTGGCATTCTTTTTAGAATAATGTTCCTTGATTTGGAAGAGGAAAATGCATATTTACTTAGTTATTCTTGCTCCAATACTTTAGACACATAACACAGACTAATGAGTGACCTACCAGAATCCATCTTTTTCTCCTTCTTTTAAGTGGCAGGTTCCTCCATGTTTACACGGGTTACTGATGCATGCATGAATCGGGACATCACAGTCCTGCCCCTGGAGAAGGAATGGCCAAGTAGAGTTAGGTGTAAATGAAGTCACAGTCAGCCCAACAGAGATGGCAGGCCCACCAAAGAAAGCTACATTTTCAGATCATGGCTTTTATGACAGATTCTACATACCTTGAATCCATAGGGACAGGTGCAGCGATAGAAGTCAACCGGGTCATTGTTACAAGTGCCATCATTTTTACATGGATTTGATAAGCAGGGATTACATTTAGCTAAAATAGTTATATCCACGGGACCTAAAAGTTAATTGAAAAAAGATGAGAAACTGATGTTTTCTATTTTTTTGCTCACTTAAAATGATTTTAATGCTTTAATGTAGCAGTACATTTGTATACAAGTTATTGGTATATAAATCTCCTCCATGACAAAACCTGAAACCAGCATCATTATCTTACATTCCAGAATGCAACAAGAGGTCTATTCAAGGAGACGGATGGTGAGACTGACATTGATGTGGGACTCTGGGTCTGGTTTAGTTGGTTAATATCTGGTGTTAATGGTGCCAATGTCACAGGGTCAATCCCTTCTAGGGCTGACTAGCTCCTGTGGTTGAGCTCCATGGCCACTGCCTGCACCTTACACTTAGCCAGCTGTCCTAGGAATACATGGCATCCATCCCAAGGAGGACTCAGTGTGTGTGTGTGTGTGTGTGTGTGTGTGTGTGCATGGCACGTGCATGCATATGTTGGGAGATAGGTGGTTGAATTTTATTAACAAATAGAAATTTATCAGTTAAAATATAAATCCATCAATTAAATATAAAAGAGTGGCCCTGGCCAGCTGGCTCAGTGGTAGAGCATCAGCCTGGCATGTGGATGTCCCAGGTTCGACTTCCAGTCAGGGCACACAGGAGAAGTGCCCATCTGCTTCTCTACCAATCCTCCCTCTTGCTTCTCTCTCTTTCTCTTCCTCCCCTCCTGCAGCCATGGCTTTATTGGAGCAAGTTGGTCCTGGGCACTGAGAATGGCTCCATAGCCTCTGCCTCTGGTGCTAAGAAGAGCTCGGTTGCTAAGCAATGGAGCAACATCCCTGATGGGCAGAGCATTGCTCCCTAGTGGGCTTGCCAGGTGGGTCCCAGTCAGGGCACATGCAAGAGTCTGTCTCTGCCTCCCCTCCTCCCACTGAGTAAATAAATAAATAAAATAAATAAAAGAGTATACACCTGCCCTGATAACATTAGTTCAGCAGTATAATTTTCATAGAGGAGATAAAAAGCCACACCACTTTTATGCAAATGGGAATAAACCAAAAATGTAGTAATCTCCACTGTATCCCGTTCATATCCTTTAGGCTCAGTGTGTTAGCGCACTAGCGCAGGCGTGTGATGGGTGAAGGCTCGGTATCTTCCTCTCCCACAAGGACTTCCCAGTGAAAGCATCTCTGCTTGCAGCCCCATGGTTTGGAAAATGCAGTTTGAAAGACTCATGATCCACACAAGGTTTGGATTAAAGGCAGATTCCATTGCAGCCATTGTCCTTTGGCCACACATGTGTATTCCGTCACTGGGGAGCAGGGCAGACCGGGTTCCGTCACTGGGGAGCAGGGCAGACTGGGTTCTGTCACTGGGGAGCAGGGCAGACCGGGTTCTGTCCCCGACACACCCCCGTTCCCCCATTGCAGCCATTGTCCTTTGGTCACACGTGTGTATTCCGTTACTGGGGAGCAGGGTAGCTGGGTTCTGTCCCCGACACACCCCCGTTCCCCCATTGCAGCCATTGTCCTTTGGTCACACGTGTGTATTCCGTCACTGGGGAGCAGGGTAGCTGGGTTCTGTCCCCGACACACACCCGTTCCCCCATTGCAGCCATTGTCCTTTGGTCACACGTGTGTATTCCGTCACTGGGGAGCAGGGTAGCTGGGTTCTGTCCCCGACACACCCCCGTTCCCCCATTGCAGCCATTGTCCTTTGGTCACACGTGTGTATTCCGTCACTGGGGAGCAGGGTAGCTGGGTTCTGTCCCCGACACACCCCCGTTCCCCCATTGCAGCCATTGTCCTTTGGTCACACGTGTGTATTCCGTCACTGGGGAGCAGGGTAGCTGGGTTCTGTCCCCGACACACCCACGTTCCCCCATTGCAGCCATTGTCCTTTGGTCACATGTGTGTATTCCGTCACTGGGGAGCAGGGTAGCTGGGTTCTGTCCCCGACACACCCACGTTCCCCCATTGCAGCCATTGTCCTTTGGTCACACGTGTGTATTCCGTCACTGGGGAGCAGGGCAGGCCGGGTTCTGTCCCCGACACACCCACGTTCCCCCATTGCAGCCATTGTCCTTTGGTCACACGTGTGTGTTCCGTCACTGGGGAGCAGGGCAGACCGGGTTCTGTCCCCAACACACCCACGTTCCTCATGCTGCTTCCTGCCTGCTGGCGAGAGCTCACTAGACTGCGTTTGGGCGGCTGTAAGATGAGGACACTCTGCCAGGGAGGTCTCTTTCTATATAAAATACAAATGCTTTAATTGTGTTTCTGCTATCACTCGTCTCTCAGAAATACTATATCCTCATTGAGAGAGCAGCAAGGGTTCCAGCAGCGTCTTTGATCACACATTCATTTCCAGTCAAGTTATCTGAGTTGATTGACTGGCCTGGTCCCCTCCACTGTCATCATTCTGTCTGAGGGACCTTCACCCAAACAGTTGTATGACTTCTGTTCGCACGAACTACCTTTCATCGTATTTCTCTACAGATTAGAGCTTACGTGTGTGAGGTTTTAGGCTACCAACAAACAAACACTCGTTTGTTGTGTGAAGAGAGTGTGGCCATAAAAACTGCACATCTTAGCATCCCCTCCCCTTGGGGAGTGCCTGCCCATACACTTTTTACTTCTGGATTGGGAGTAAAATCCAAAATAGGATAGTTCTCTGTATGATTCTATTTTTCTATTAACAAAAAACTTGAAACGTAGAGAGTCCTCTTTTCTTTTAACCATTGGAAATGAATGACAGTTCTGGGGATGACTGTGTTCATGGGAAGGGGTGATGTTCGCTTCCAGTGACACCCCTGTCATTGAGGCAGGCCCTGCCACTGTCCCCTGTGCTTCTTCTTGCCAATCAGGATAGCTGAGGCAGTCTCTCTAGCAAATTTCAGCCAGAAAATTTCCGGAATGAGCACTGAAGTGATCCTTATAGAAACTTAATTTCTCAGCCTTCCCAACGAATTCATCAATTAAGGACAAACATCTGACTATTCAGCATCCCGCAGAAATGAATGGCGGCCATCAGTGAAAACGGCAAGTTAATGTCACCGTCCACAGTAAGTGACTTTGTATTTGCTCAAGGTATCACCTTTAGAATCAGCAATAGAAAAGGAAATATCTGACTGGTAATTGATCCCCTTAGCTAGGCTGGTAGAAAAAAAAAAAAGAATCCAATTTTGAACGAAGGTGTAGGATAGAGCAGATAACGCACCCCAGCAAAACGCATGTCAGCAAATGCGAGGGCTGGACGTGTTCACCTGGCTACTTTCCAAGACCTGGAGAAACGCTGTCCTTCTCCCTGTTGCTGCGCTTTCAACCTGGTAAAGCCTGCCATCTGCACTGACGAGCTCAGGGCTGACAGTTTCTAAGCTTATCCTATGGAATGTGACATTCTCCAAAACAATATGTTTGATTATTTACATGAGAAGGTAGAGATTAGGGGAAAGAAACTGAATACATGAAGATTTTTGTGTGTGTGTGTGTGTGTATTTTTCTGAAGCTGGAAACAGGGAGAGACAGTCAGACAGACTCCTGCATGCTCCCAACTGGGATCCACCCGGCACGCCCACCAGGGGCAACGCTCTGCCCACCAGGGGGCGATGCTCTGTCCCTCCGGGGCGTCGCTCTGCTGCAACCAGAGCCACTCTAGCGCCTGGGGCAGAGGCCAAGGAGCCATCCCCAGTGCCCGGGCCATCTTTGCTCCAATGGAGCCTTGGCTGCAGGAGGGGAAGAGAGAGATAGAGAGGAAGGAGGGGGGGTGGAGAAGCAAACGGGCGCTTCTCCTATGTGCCCTGGCCGGGAATCGAACCCGGGTTCCCCGCACGCCAGGCCGACGCTCTACTGCTGAGCCAACCGGCCTGGGCCACATGGAGATATTTTGAAGAATTGTTTTAGGAAGAAAAACTGGATACATGAGTACATTAATAGAATATGCAGGTGACATCTTTGCCAGGTTGAAATAGTCCCTATCTAGTTTAACACAAGGTCGAAATTTATTTAACACACATCCACGGACCCATACCTTGTTAGCGAACACTCTCTAATTCCTCTACTTTGGTTTCTGATAGCGCTAATGCTGTTCAATTATTTTCTACCTGGAAATACTTACTTTGGGCAGACAAGCAGAGGAAGGCGGTTCTTCTTTTCAGAAGAACCCATCATCCTACATTCCATGGACGTCTAGGAAGGAGTGTCAGAGTTTGCTGTGGCTTCCGTATGAGCTGTCACTGTCATGCTCAGACATTCCTTAGCATCAAATACCATGCTTATAACAGCCCACTGAGATAGCTGTCATTATTTTCCTAACGTCACACATGCAAGTGACAAATCTGAGCTTACTCACTCAGCTTGACAGAACTCAGATTTTCTGTCCACCATAACTATGCATTCTGCTAAAAGGCTTCTCTAATTCCTGTTCCTGGACGTCTTCTTTTCACCTGGGACTGATCAAGTTCGCAAAATCCTGCAAGTGTTGGCTTCCAAAGTAAGTATTACTTACTGAAATATAAAGGAAGATTGCTGTCCCCTTGCACAGTTTAGCTGAAGAATCAAAATAATACCTTTTACCACACACACCGGCCCCTCCTGACAATCTCTTGAACTTGTGAGTTGTTTTGGTGACATCAGTATTCAGGTGGGGAACAGCAGCACAACACTGAGTTCTAACTCCTGCAAGTTGGTAAGGTTGATCGTCATGGCTATCATTCTATTTGCTTCTCCTTTTTAAAAATTATCCTTTGAAAGTCTGTTCTTCCATGACAATTTGGAAATGGCATTTCCGAGGATGTCTGTAAGTTATATAAATTCCAAATAGCAGCATCCTTTGATACATCCAAATACCTTAATTCCCTTTCCTATTTCATTTCACCTAACTAAACCTCCTTCTTATAATGTGATTTATACAGCTACACAGTTTATCGAAATGCGCTTATTTCTATATTCTAATCCCTTGGAACTAGAGTTGACCCTTGAACAACTCAGGGATTAGAAACATTGAACTCCAAGCTGTTGAAAATCCACATAAAACTTTTGATTCCCCCAAAACTTGAGTTGTGTCTCAGTATGGGGAATTTGTTCCAGCATTTCCAGTGGATGCCAAAATGGGCAGACATTCAAGTGCCCTATATAAAATGGCACAGATCAACGAATGCGAGAGTCTGCCCTCTGCAGCCTCCGACTCCCAATTGAAGATGGAAAACAGCGCAGGTTTTTATATATATAATTCACATCTAAGTAAACCCACACAATGCAAAGTCACGCTGTTCCAGGGCCAACTTCCCCTTGTGCCTGCTTCTCTCCTCTCATTCATCTTCCCACCTGTACCGTGCTCTAAAACTACCATCTAGCTCCTGTTTGTCTTCATTTTCCACTCAGGACACCTCCTCTGAGATCCTCTCCTGTAACGTTCTTGTTGAAGGGGCATGACAGCATTAATCTGTTTCTACAATAAGGAGAGGGTATCAAAGTTAAAGGCAGATGCCAACAAAAGTCACAATGAAGAGGCGAAGAGAGCGCACAGATCTCCAGCAGCAAGCCAACACTTGCAGGATTTTGCGAACTTGATCAGTCCCAGGTGAAAAGAAGATGCCCAGGAACAGGAATTAGAGAAGCCTTTTGGCAGAATGCATAGTTATGGTGGACAGAAAATCTGAATTCTGTCAAGCTGAGTGAGTAAGCTCAGATTTGTCACTTGCATGTGTGACGTTAGGAAAATAATGACAGCTATCTCAGTGGGCTGTTATAAGCATGGTATTTGATGCTAAGGAATATCTGAGCATGAAATACAGCGACAGCTCATACGGAAGCCACAGCAAACTCTGACACTCCTTCCTAGACGTCCATGGAAAGTAGGATGATGGGTTCTTCTGAAAAGGAGAGCCCCCGTCTTCCTCTGCTTGTCTGCCCAAAGTTAACACAGTCATGGGCCATTTAGAGCTTGCCATTGATTCATTCAGCACAAGGTCCTTGAGTGCTTTCTGACTTTGCCAAGGGCTGCTCGGATGTATTTCATTTTATTTGAAGGGCCTATTATTATTATCCAAGTCACAGACGGGGAATGCGAGTGGGCACCAAGAGATAATTACCCCTTGGGTAACAACGCTAAGAGTTAATGATTTTATATTTTTAAGACCGTGACTTTGATTTGTAAATTCGGTATGGGCAACCATAGGAATAGACAGCACAACACTGAACGGGAGGAGGGATTCTCTTTTCTTCTCTCCCTCTATTTAATTAAGCAGCTGCAGCTTGCTTCAGTGCAGCTTTGCCGTGTTCAGTCTTTCCTCCTTCCCAAAGTAAACTGGTTCCAAGAACCGTTAAATCATTTCTTAAACATTAGCCCTCAGCAACTGTGTGCCACAGAGGAGAAAAGAAATCTAGCTCTAGGGACACAGGGTTTTACTGATGTCACAGAAGTGAAAGAGGCCAGTCTAGCTAACTAGACTGAGTTAAGATTTGGTCCTTGATTTAAGAGAACTTTCTAGCACCAGCTATCTGGATTGGAAGTATGTTGAGCTTAATAATTCATAGGGAAAATGAGAAGAAAGTTTGGCTAGCAATTTGTCTTTGTCAGTTGCTTTAATCTTTAGTGGAAGAACTGCCAGACCTCAGATCCATTAAAGCTCGTGGGCAGACTTGCTTACTTGACTCATATCACTAGCTACGCACCTGATACAAATATCGCCACCCACTGAGAATTGTGCCTCACTTTGATATATGACTAAGAGCTCTACACAAATTTCTAACTATATCTCACAGTCTACCTGCATTCTGGCATCCCTTGGAAACATGAATCAAATAACAAAATCCTCTAGCACCGACCTTGTAAGAAGTCTGAGGTACATCAAAGACAACTTAGAAAGAAATGTGGGGGTTATTAGAGGTTGGGCATAGTTAGTCAAGAGGAGGTTTTTATTTACAACCAAAGGTTCTACACTCCCCTTGAAATTACATTACTGCATTTCTTAAGCATGGTATCAATTACATATTTTTAACATTCCATCATTAAGTCATTCAATCATCAAATATTTATTGAGGGTCTATTTCATGCCAGACACTAGGCTAAGTTCTGGGATCTCAAAGATAAGTGCAATGCATGAGTTTCTAGAAAAATAATACAGTTCAGTAGTAGAGATATATTTGTATTAGCTACAGAACATAGTTGTATGAAGATGTGGGTAATGGGGATGGATGCATGCTTTTTAATATAAGTTTCTGTAAGACATCAAAGGGAAGGAGTTCATTAAGTGAGTGAGAATATGAATCTGAAGTTCATAAGCAAAGTCATGCCAAGATATGGAAAGCCATGAGTTTGAAATCAATTAATTTAATAGGGCCGAGGAGGAATGGCACACATGTCGATGTTAAAGAGTGGGTAAGAGGTGTCAGTGTAGGAATGAGGGGAGACCAAGAGAGTGTAGAGAAGGAGCAGTGGCCACCACTACCAAGATGAAAAGAGAGCAAATAAAGACAACTAGATGAAGCCATTGAAACTGTCAAGATGGAAGTCGATGGTAACTTTCTAGTCTCACTGGAGAGGTGGAGATGGTCATGAGATAATTAAGGGTCAAATCCTATAAATCTTCATTAAAAGCCTATAAATGGTTAAAAAACACAAAGGCTGGGTATGAAATCCCTCGGATCACCTGGCTTGGCTATTTGCTACATACAATTGAAACCATGGGCCAGTAAATGAAATTCTTGAGTTACATTTATAGTAATAATTATTTTACAGAATTATTGTATCAGAGAGAATATAGATGTATACATTTAAGAAAAAGCACTTATTACTGGTTCTCTTCACTTATTAAAATAAATGTTTGCTAAAATTTTCTCACTGTTTTAAA
This sequence comes from Saccopteryx bilineata, assembly GCF_036850765.1. NCBI lineage: Eukaryota > Metazoa > Chordata > Mammalia > Chiroptera > Emballonuridae > Saccopteryx > Saccopteryx bilineata. The sequence goes on from NC_089494.1 coordinate 253,059,338, forward strand.
ATTTTAAAAGTATAATAAAAATAGCCCTTGCTGGATTTTAAAAGATGGTGTTCTTGGCAAATAACCATGCACACAACTGAGTATTTTCTTTAGCAAGTGAGAAGATCATAATCCCCAAAACATAAGACTATTTCAAAGTTATAACTATGTGCCAGTAATATTAAATGTAAAAATATAAAAAAAAGACAAAGTGCTAATACCACTTTCAAAATGATCTAACCAGGAGGTTTTTAATAATAATAATTATTATTATTTCTACTTTGGGCTAAATTACTTAACTGCCTTCATACTTTAATTCAGTGAATAAGAACAATAGTAACCAATAATTTTGAGATGTAAAAGGAAAGACCTCAACCTTGTTAAAACTCCCCCGAAAAGAAAGATGTTCTTGCTGAGAAAAATGACAGTATCACAATGTAACTGCAGGAAGATAGAAAATTTTCCTCAGGGATTTGAAGAATTTAGAAGATTGTTAGCATACAAAATTAAAGGAAGAGATCAACCATGTGGTGGCAAAATGTTGAACATCATGGGACATAAGAGTCCTAGAATTTCTTGACCCTTTTCTGACCTTTACAAAAGAAGTAATGAGGTACTCTGAATATATACCATTTATGTAATATATATATAATTATATATAATATATAGATAATTTTTCTTATCACCAAACTCCCCTATTGTTTTGGAATTATCTACATAAATAAATCTATTGGTAAACCTTGAGCATTATGAGGACAGGGTAAAGTTTTTTCTCTGTCTTATTTATTGTTGTATTCTTAACACCTTAGAACTATGCCTGGTGCATTACAGGAATCAACTGATATTTGTTAAATGAAAGAAGGAACACATTATTTATTTCCATTAGACCCTTCCCTCCTTAACACATTCAAGCATTTAATAAATGTATATCAAATTGAAAATGAACAATTGAGTTGTCTGTATAGCTGAATCTTCCTGAACCAAGAGCAAGACAGAAAATATTAGACATTAACAGTATTTTATATTCCAGGCTGACTTTCTCAGTAAAACTCTGGACAGGGCAAAAACCTCTGTTTTACTGTGAACTGGTTATTCATTCTAATCTCCTCCGATATTTGAAAGATGAAGACAGGACCTATATATAGGCTATAAAAACAAGTCCTGGGCCCTGGCCGGTTGGCTCAGCGGTAGAGCGTTGGCCTGGCGTGCGGGGGACCCGGGTTCGATTCCTGGCCAGGGCACATAGGAGAAGCGCCCATTTGCTTCTCCACCCTCTCCCCCTCCTTCCTCTCTGTCTCTCTCTTCCCCTCCCGCAGCCAAGGCTCCATTGGAGCAAAGATGGCCCAGGAGCTGGGGATGGCTCCTTGGCCTCTGCCCTAGGCGCTAGAGTGGCTCTGGTCGCGGCAGAGGGATGCCCTGGAGGGGCAGAGCATCGCCCCCTGGTGGGCAGAGCATCGCCCCTGGTGGGCGTGCTGGGTGGATTCCGGTCAGGCGCATGCGGGAGTCTGTCTGACTGTCTCTCCCCGTTTCCAGCTTCAGAAAAATACAAAAACAAAACAAAACAAAACAAACAAAAAAACAAGTCCTGTGCATCTGTTTCCCACTCAAGAAAGTTTTTTTCTAATTTAAAAAATTTAAAAACATTTTTTTAAATTGACTTTACAGAGACAGAGAGAGGAAGGGAGAGAGCCAGAGAGAAGGGTAAGCATTCATTTGTTATTCCACTTAGCGGTGCATTCACTGTCCATTTCCCACACGTGCCCTGACTGGGGATCAAACCCACAGTCTTGGTATTTCAGGACGACACTCTAACCAACTGAGCTAACTGGCTAGGGCCCCCACTCAAAATATTTTAATCTAATATTCATTAAATATGCTTTGGTCATCTATTTCATCCAATTCATTTATTTCTGTTATACAATGAAACTCTGAGATTACACAATAAAGAAAATAATCTCATAAAATTGTTTTGAAAAAATTAATTACCCAGAACAATAGCACAGCCTTCTCTAGCAGAGAAAACCCTTAGATTATATTTAAATATAGCTATGCAAGTCTGTCTGCAAGTAAAGAATACTCATCTTCTGGCTGTCATTTGAAATTACATATTTACAAACCTTAATATTAGGAGTATGTACTTACATGTTTTCATGAATAAAATGAAATACATTGAAGGGGCATCACTAGGAGGACAGTTATATCAAATATAAGAATTCAATTATAAAATGTGTAAAGAAGCAGCACTTTGTGCACTGAAGCTCACGAAGCATGCAAGCTCTGAATGACAGGACCCAGACCTCTGAGCCCCAATGCTTCTGATGAAAAATTAGGACACTCTGCCTTCTACCACTCCATTTATTATGCAAATATTTCTAGCAGCCTGTGAGTGGTTCAAAACTTTCATTTCCTAAGCATGTTTCAATAGTAGGGGGCATTACTATTTACAGTGAGAATTTGTTTTGAAAATATTATTGAGCATTAGAAAGTCAAGTTCAGCGGCGAGCTCTGCGCTCAGACAGTCAGGGTTCAAATTCTGGCTCCTGCACTTAGCTGCCAAGTGATTTTGAACTAATTAATCTCCCTAAATTACAGTATTTTTCTCTCTCAAATGGGGAAAGAATGGTTTCCACTGTAGGAATGATGTATCATACAAGTCAAGAGATAAATATCTATGTAATTTTCTCAGCATAATGCTTTTTTTTAAAAATTTCTTTATTTTTCTGAAGTTGGAAACGGGGAGGCAGATCAGACTCCTGCATGAACCCAACTGGGATTCAGCCAGCATGCCCACCAGAGGGCAATGCTCTGCCCATCCGGGGCGTCGCTCTGCCGCAATCAGAGCCATTCTAGCGCCTGAAGCAGAGGCCACAGAGCCATCCTCAGCGCCCAGGCAAACTTTGCTCCAATGGAGCCTTGGCTGCTGGAGGGAAAGAGAGAGACAGAGAGGAAGGAGAGGGGGAGGGGTGGAGAAGCAGATGGGCGCTTCTCCTGTGTGCCCTGGCCCGTAATCGAGCCCGGGACTCCCACACGCCAGGTCGACGCTCTACCACTGAGCCAACCAGCCAGGGCTATTTTTATTTATTTATTCATTTTAGAGAAGAGAGAAAGAGAGAGAGAAGGAGGAAAGGAGCAGGAAGCATCAGCTATTATATGTGCCTTTACCAGGCAAGCCCAGGGTTTTGGGCCAGCAACCTCAGCATTCCAGGTCGACGCTTAATCCACTGCACCACCGCAGGTCAGTCTGCACTCACCAAATTTTAGGTGCTCAACAACCACCCGTGGCTAGTGGTTACAGTGCTGAATATGGCAGATACAGAATATTTCCATCACTGCCCAAGGTTCTACGGGTCAGCACTGATCCAGATCAATTTTCCTGCAAGCTCATTTCCTTCACACTACACTAAGTACATGAGGTACTACGGTCATTCAACAAACCATCAACAAAGGTAACACCATAAATCCAATTTTCTTTTTGAGAGAGAGAGAGAGAAAGGGACAGACAGACAGAACAGGATAGGGATGAGAAGCATCAATTCATAGTTGTGGCATTTTAGTTGTTCACTGATTACTTTCTGATACTGTATGTGCCTTGACTGGGGGCTCTACCCAAGCCAGTGACCCCTTGTTCAAGCCAGCAACCTTGGGCTCAAGCCAAGGACCATGGGCTCTAAGCCAGCGACCTCTGGGCTTAAGCCAGTGACCATGGGGTCATGCCTATGATCCCACGTTCAAAGCGGTGACCCTGCACTCAAGCAGGTGAGCCCGCATTCAAGCCAACGACCTTGGCATTTCGAAGCTGAGCCTTGAGCATCCCAGTTCGATGCTCTATCCGCTGCACCACCGCCTGGTTCAGCACATCATGAATTCTGAGTCAAACAGACTTGTCTCTCTGTCTGTCTGTATGTATGCATGACACGCATTTGATTTCTGAGAACATTTAATAAGTTAATGGGAACCAGGATGCTTAAAGAATAGAATATAAGTATGTAGCTGTTTTCAAATTTGTGTTATCATGAAATTTTTCTTTTTCAAGAAACATCTCTGGCAAACTGTAAGCTTTAAGAAATATAGATAAGCACTAGCATTTCTCACACCAGAGTGTATGTAGCCTTGAGCACAGAGAAGTGTAATAGAATCAATTTGCAGTTTCTCAACTTCCCCCATGCAATCGCTCCAAAACCGTTCTGCCCACGAGCATCCCTAAAAATAAGAGTTTATGCCAGTTTCTCCTTTCCTGTGATAGTCATCTCCACTTCACAAAGACCTGTATACCTCTCAGCCCACCAGACAGCCACCACAGGGCACTGTCCCAAAGAGACAGCTAGAGTCACCAAAGAACAATGTAAATACTGGTTATTTACAAAGGCTCTGGCAGTCAATACACATCATCCCAGAGAGGCATTTCCAAGTCTGCTTTCAATTTTCAATAACAGTGTTAAACTCTGGATAAGTAAATATGCTGTCCCAGTCAGTGGTGTCCCTATCAATGGCTCAAGTATTAATGGGAAATAATTTAGTTGAAAAAAATAATTTAAAAGCACAGATTTTTGGTGGCAATTCAATGATAGGAAATTAAATTATATAACCATTTAAAATTTTTTTTTGTCAGAAAGAAATGATACATGGCCCTGGCTGGTTGGCTCAGTGGTAGAGTGTTGGCCTGGCATGTGGATGTCCCGGGTTTGATTCCTGACTAGGGCACACAGGAGAAGTGAACATCTGCTTCTCCATCCTTCCCCCTCTCCTTTATCTCTCTCTTCCCCTCCTGCAGCCAAGGCTCCACTGAAGCAAAGTTGGCCTGAGAGCTAAGGATGGCCCCATGGCTTCCACCTCAGGCACTAGAATGGCTCCAGTTCCCACAGAGCAACGCCCTAGAGGGGCCAAGCATCGCCCCCTAGTGGGCATGCCGGCTGCCCAGTTGGGTGCATGCAGGAGTCTATCTCTCTGCCTCTCCGCTTCTCATTTCAGAAAAATACAAAAAAACAAAACAAAAAGAAATGATACAATTCTCTGAGGTACTGGAAATAGGAATTTAAAGAGAAAACAGAAATTCAGGGAAAAAGAAAAAAGAATCTGGATTTTGTCTTTTAAAATTAGCTGTTATATTTAAATCCCACCAAATACATTTAAGAGAATAATGGAAAAGTTTTGTTTTAAAATGTCCAACTTTATAGTGTATTGCAATTGACATATTTTGCAACCATTTATAGCTGTGGAAAAAAGCCTTAGATGCCAAGTTAAAAATGTTTGGAGGAAATATAGTTTTTTCAAATTCCTTTTTTAATCAATAAATCATGGAGGGTCCCTCATCATTTTTTTTTTGGTCTTTTGAAGTGTAATAATAATAAAATTAGTAGTTAATTTATATTGGGTGCTTCCTGTGTGTACGGTAACATGTTTTACCTATATTAACTATGATTTTTCCAATTCTATTGAGGAATAATTGAAAAATATAATGGTATATATTTAATCTGTACAGTATGATGATTGAATATACATGTATACTATAGAATTAAAATCATTAACACATCTTTCACCTCTCATAGTCAACATTTTTGTGTGGGGTGAGAATGCTTAAGACCATGATGGCAAACCTTTTTATAAATCCACCCACTTTTGCAGTGCTGGTCAACCTGGTTCCTCCTGCCCACTAGTGGGCATTCCAGCTTTCATGGTGGGCCAATCATGGCACCGTTTGGTTGCTCTGCTACCGCCCACCATGAAAGCTGGAATGCCCACTAGTGGCCGGGAGGTACCAGGTTGATCAGCACTGCAAAAATGGGTGGTTTTTATATAAAGTTTCACCATCACGGGCTTAAGAACTACTCAGCAACTTTCAAGTATGTAATATTGTATTATTAACTATTGTCCACTATACTGAACATTTCATCCTCATAACCTATCCTTATAACTGAAAGTTTGAACCCTTTGATCTACAGCTCTCTCCCCAATTTTCCTTTCCCACAGCCTCTGCTAAGCACTATTCTATTCTGTTCTTTGTTTTTATAGAACTGGCTTTTGTGAAAAGAGATCCCACATATAATGATTCACCTAATTGTAACAGAACTCCTTTAGGCGGGTGTGTATTATCATTGTCTCTGCTCTCCTGTGAGAAAACCAAGGCACCGCGCAGCTGAACTATGAAAGTTCGATAACTGCTGAGAAGTGAAGCCAGTCTTCAGCCCAGACGATTCAGGCTGGGCTTCAGCATGCATGCTCTGACCCACTGCACAATATATGTATTACCTACTGAGATACGCATTTTCTACCCAATGTGCAAATGCTGGGAGCTTACTGTCTCAGCTAGGTTTGCCACCCTTGGAAGGCAATACCATCGCATGACCTTCTGAATGCTCTACAATCCCTAGGATTCAGTTTTGTACATAGAACATGTGTTGATGAGGCCCTGGCCAGTTTGCTTAGTGGTAGAGTGTCAGCTCAGCATGTGGATGCACCTGGGTCAGGCACACAAGAGAAGCACTTGTCTGTTTCTCCACCCCTCCTCCTCTCACTTCTCTCTCTCTCTTTCTCTCCCCCTCTCCTCTTCCAGCCATGGCTGGATTAGAGCGAGTTGGCCTTGGGCTCTGAGGATGGCTCCATGGCCACCGCCTTAGGCACTAAAAATTGGTTCCAGCTGCAATGGAGCAAGGGCCTTAGATGGGCAGAGCATCGCCCTCTAGTGGGCATGCTGGGTGGATCCCGGTCAGGATGCATGCAGGAGTCTCCCTCTGCCTCCCCTCCTCTCACTAAAATAAAATAATAATAAAAAAATAAATGTGTTGATTATACATTTAGAATTTTCAAGAATTTCTCTCTTCTGTTTAGTAATTATGAGTGGCTCTCTACAAATGAAGAATAACAGTAATCTATCCCATTTTTGGTAAGGAACATAAAACCATACATTTGACTAATAAACATGGAAAAATATACAAAACAAGTCCAATAGTTTACCTCTAGGTGTTGGGATTAATGGTTCATTTTAATTTATGCAGAACTAAAATGTTTCTTACTGTTTATATTTTGTTAGGTTTTTCTACGTTGGGCATATATAATATTATTCTTGTAATAAGAGAAAAAAAATTGTTCTTTAGATACTATTTCGAATTCACAAATACATAAAACAAAGGGGGAAAAAGGGGGTAAAAGGAGGAAGAAACACCCACATCACCATGGGAAGAGAGCAGCAGGAGAGGCCGTGGGAAGGTCTGACACTCGGCAGGGTGAAGGCGGGGCTTCTCCTTACCTGGCGTCAGGAAGCCACAGGGCCCTGGCAGCCCTGGTCGCAGGGCACATGTTCAGACAAAGCAAAAGCAAAATATTTCACTTGTTAGAGGCTGTGAGAGGAAAGTCCAGAAATGCTGCACTCTTCATTTCGTTGTACATTTGAAGAAGACTTAGGAATTTCCAATGGGCTATTTTTGCGCTTTATTTGGGAAGCCTACTTCTTTCCCGGGCACCCCAGCTACCTGCTTGGTCTTGTCCGAGCGTGGGCGGAAATTGTGATTAGGTACTGGGGAGCTCTACCTTCCAAACTGAGTGGCAAATGGTATTCTTTGTCGTTTAAAATTAAAAAAATAAAATAAAACAAACAAACAAAAGAAGAAACAGAGATACAAGTGATTAGAAGCCATACCTTGACATGTAAATTTTTTGGAAGGAGTTGTGAGCAGCAGCTTATCGGCCATTTCTCCAGGACCAGCGCAACGGGCAATTCCTGGCTCTTTGTACTCCGACTTGACCCAGTCCGACAGCCACTGCATGTTACAGTCACAGTAGAGAGGGTTGGCTCCAATTGCTCTGCAAAACACCACACACACACACACACACACACACACACACACACGCATGCAAGTATTATTTCCTAAGGGAACATAAAGTGATGCTCAGTAGAAAATCCTTATGGATTTACTGGCAAAAACAATTTGGAAGAACACGGAGACACTGGGATTGCCCGTTTTCCTGAATTATGGGCAACTGAGATTTAGCGAGTTGTTGCATTAACAATCACCTGAAATCGAGACAGTTTCCTGGCATTTGCAGAGAGAGGTTTCTCCTGGGTACAGATCAACACTCCCTCCATTTGCCAATCACTTAATGAGAACCCAACCACAACGCTACATTCTGGAGACCCAAATAGAAAAGCCACATTATTTTTAACACCAAAGAATTCTGTCTGCAAGGAGATTTAACACTAAGAGAAAAGGCATAGGCTAGGAAGGTGAGCAACCCACGTTTGCAAGAAGAAACGCTTTTACCGAAACAGAGAGAACTCAACCAATGGGAAGGAAGGGCCAAAAGAATACATTAAGGCTACTGTGTGAAATTCACCAAGTCTATAGTTAATATCTTTATATTGTCTTTAAAGGTGGAACCAATCATAAGTTATGCCGTGTCAATAAAGGGGCAGCAGTGGACGTGTGTTCCCAACTCGCTTGCCAGAGACAGTCTGACACCAACCCCACCCCATGAACGAGGTACTCACAGGTGTGATAGTGCAGAAAGATCATTGAAAGCACCCTCAGGCACAACAGAAATGTCATTTCCATGTAAAGAACTAAAAGCAAGAAAAATAAAAATTAAATTTCCTCTAATTCAGAGAGTTCAGAAAAATCCCCATGCATGCATGAAATGTCAGTTTATAATAAGCATTTTAAATCAGTGCAGACAAGATGGTCTATTCAATAGTCTTCAGACAACTGGATATCTATTTCGGAAAGCAAAAAGTTAGTTCCTACCTCACATCATATGCCTAAAGTAAATTCTGGATTGAAGAGTTAAAGGTAAAAATAAAACTGAAATGTAGTAAAAGAAAATACAAAATTATCCTTTTGAAAAGATAGGAACAGCTTTCAAAAGAACTATCTAAAACTCAGAAACCATAATGACAAGGAATGGCAAATTTCTGACAACATAAAATACCTATATATTCATACTGTAAAAGCCTACCTATGAGGAACAGGAAGGGAAGTCGCTGCAGCATATATAAGATACAAGAAATAATGCCTCTGTGAAAAGATCTGCAGACTTAGAATCAAGTGCGACATGCGTAAAGATATGCATGTCAATCAGGAAAAGGCGGAGCATCCCATAAAATTGGGAAGCGATGTGATTAGGCTCACAGAGTACACAGCACAAATGCTCGATAAACAAACAAAATATATTCCAATGCTCTAGCAATTGGAATTGCAAATTGAAATAAAAATGGAAGATAAAGTTCTACTTGTCATGGGGCAAAAATACAAGGACTGATAATATTCAATATTTGTATTATTGTATTTTCCAGCAAGTACTCTATTAAATAGTTGGTGGAAAAAATAGATTTATAAATTGATAAAATCTTGTTTGAAGGACAAGCGATGGTTATTTTTGGTATTCTCCCAATAGACTTGACAGCGACTTCCCACTGCCAATCGCTGCTGAAATACCAGCACATTATGCACCACAGTGAGTGTGCAGGGTGTTCTTTAGAGTGCTGTGGAAAATAACAAAAATTTGGAAGTAAAACAAATGATCGTGAAGATGTGGCAGAACAAGAACAAGCCCTATTTATGGTTTTAAAAATTTATATATCCAGGCACAGACATATGTCCAATAAATACAAATGCGTATAAAGGAGGACCAGAATAGAACATCAAACTGTACAACTTCAAACGCGTAAATTCTTGGGGAAGGTACTGGGCTCGAGGAACATATTTTATTTCAACTACTTTAAAATTCATGTGTTATGTAATCTGTAAAAAAAAAAACCAAACTGCCTACATTTCTTTCAAAATTAGTTGACTCTGTTAAAACATACATCTAAATATTACGTGATCAAATAAACAACTATAGCAAAAAGAGGTATTACAGGCTAGAAAATTCTATTGTTCAAATCAAAGCTGTTGAACACAGACACAGTGAGATATGATTTTCCAAATTTCCACTGAATCCTAATGCACAGATCCCCAAACACCAAGAATCAACAAGGCAGTTGAATCATTAAATAGACAACTCAATCTCTGAGAAAAGAGTTCTTTTGTTGAACATAGGATGCTTACAGTAATCGAAGAGACTTCAATCCATCGAAGGTTCGAGGAGGAATACATCTCAGACGGTTGTAACTAAGAATCCTGAAAGTATACAGAAGCCAACTTGTCTTACTCGGGCATCACCAAAGGTCCAAGTGTCATTCTTAAAATAAGGTGGCTAAGAAAAGGGTTATTTTAGCATCTTATGAATTGAGGATATTGACATATAATATTTAAAAAAAATATTTGTGTTGTTTCACCAACACAACCTGTTTATTTCCTGAATACTATAGTCCAGTACGCATCCTACTTCTGCGGGATGTCAATGCCTCAACTACGCCCTCTGCAAGGTGGCTCTCCCCAGGGGTTTGCCTACAGATCTGCCCTCACCCCACCACACAGGAAAGTTACTCTTTGTGTCTTTTACAGAACCCAACTCTTTTTGTAATGGTGGGATTCATTGGCTTTTTGAGGTATTATTCATCTGTTTCTCCCACCAAGTATTTACGTTCCTTGAGGGCAGAGAGGTTGTCTGTCCTGTGTACCGGGAACACCTAGAAAATGCACACTTTGTCCAGTGAATGAAAAACTCAGTACCACACCGTTACACTCACAAGGTGAGGAGCTGGGTCATGTTGCTGAAGCTCTGGTTAGAAAGGGTGCTTATTCGGTTGTTACTCAAGTCTCTAAAAGAGAAAAAGAAAGAAATGGAGTCCACCATTACCATGGAAATCGAAATATTAGGGAGTCATAGAAAGAGGAGGTCTTTTTGTTCACCATCATGGCGGCATTGCGAGCACTCGACTTTTCTGTAAAACTAACAACACAGCAGGTGACCCTCTGGAGCAGACTAATGTTATTCATGGTCATTCGTGCCCTGGTCTGCTGAGATCAGAAGGGGCCGTCCGCCTCGCGCTGGCCAGTGCACTGTAGGTCCCAGAGTCGGTTTCCCCGCAGGACAGATTTAGACAGAGCTCACGTGTCCCATTCCTTTCTGCTTTCGTCTGTGAGATGTGTGACCATCTCCAGCTCCCATGACCGCTGCCTGGTCCCAGAGCAAAGAACTGCGGGGGCCATTTACAACAGACACGTTTTATGGGTGTGAGGAATAACCCTTGGGTCTTGAAAGTTCCATCAGTTACACATATGTTCCTCTTCACCAGAACATGTCCGAATACACAGAGCCACATTTGATAACTGAAAGAATTCTTTAGTTACAATCACAATGAATGCCATAATTAAAAACTTTGCCCTTGGCAAAGTCACTAGCACATAGTACGTCATCAGCAAACATCTGTTTAATGCATGGTAAGCAAATGAGAAAGATGTGAATTTTTTCTTTTTTACCAATGCTAAATGGCTATTTATAAGTGTACATTGTGCTATTGGTTGTAATTTACATCCAGTGAACTTGGTCTTACTCTTATTTATATAATATATATAGATATATATAATATAATGGCATAATTATATATTACAAATCTGATGTATAATGCAATATAATAACATATGACATATACTATACCTATTTTGCATTTTGCTTTGGAAAAAGTTAATAAATATATACAGACACATATATATGACAAGGTGATGTGGATATTGGTGAAGACATATATATTCCCTAATTTTTTCCTAATGCAAAATGCCAAATATATGAATAAAAGGGAGATTTGTGAACAAATAATAAAAATTTTAGGTCATAATTTGTGTATATTTATGTGTATTTATATTCACTAATTTTTTCTAAAGCAAAATATCAATCAATAATTGTAAGATTTAGAAAAGCTGATTACCCACTTCTTTATTAAGGTACCAAACTTTCAGTAAAACGAACCAATAAAATTAGGGCAATATTAGGAATGTTATAGGGCCTCTCAAATCCATCTCCTTAACTGCTGAAGTGCTATACCTGTGTTTTAAGAAGTAAACAAATATATCAGCCCCAGCAAAGGTAGTTGCCTGTAGTTGTACAATGACTCCTTGGTAAAACTATTTGTGGATCTCATTCTCATTTTTCATTTTCAAATGGGTTTTAAATAATCACATGCTGTCGTGCAAATGGCCTAATTCTGCTGAAGTGACCCTTTGGAAAACGCAGCAATTTAATGGTTTATTTACCAGAACACAATGCAGGTAATCACTTCTTGCTGCTATTACATAAATACCTGGAGGCGGACCAAGACACCTTGGAAGATAGTCTCTCCTTTCTTAATGTCATAATTTGTTATTTAAACAGTCCTGTATACTTTCTACAAAGTGCTTTCCTATATTCTTAAGGAAAATTGAAAATTATCAACATTATTTTAATAACTAACCTCCACTTCCTTAGGAAAAAGTTTACATTGAGAAATGTAACCTTTTTTGCTACCTTGGTTTCTAGAATTCCCTAATTAGGAATAAACCTCATCATAGGAATACTAGAAATTTGCCTCCTAAGTCAGTCACATTTACTCTAAAATCAAACAGACTTAAACTGAAGATAAAGTATTTCCCTTTACATTCACTATCATCGCTAATATTTTGTTTTGTGAGAAATTTTATTGATTCCTAACAAGGCTACGCCAAGTATAACATTATATAGGGTCAGATTATATATTTAAAGTATTGTGCACATAACTAGATTGAAATATTTGTACATTTAAATATGTTATATTTACAACTTTAAAATGGTAAAAAAATTATATACCTTAATGAAAAAAGAGATGTCATTTTAGAACATTAAACCAAATTAAAACTAATTCAAGTGTTTTGAAATTTATAGATGTCAGCATCTTTGTCAAGTTTTCTTAAATACTTTATAAGTAAATATGTATTTTATAAAATGAACTTGAATACTGTACTGGAAGCCCATATCTTAATTCATAATTTATTATATAAGAGAGTCAAACCTAATATTTTGAAAATATTTATATTTTCAGTAAGATCAGTACCATCTACCATCTTTTGCTTAACGTCAAGAATAAAAATATTGTTTTCCCTCTTTCTTTTCTTGGCTTGTCATAAAATAGCCCATATTCGTTATCAGTAGAAGTATCCTATTTATGGCATGTTTGTAATTCTTGGGCGCGCAGACTTAATGGGACGCGGGCTCTGAAGAAAAGAGGACCTTCTTTTAAGTTGCACCATTGCCTGAATGATTCCCCATGAAGATGAAGCCAGTGACCTGGAACCACAGGATCCAGGAGGAAGCGTCTGACTGGGAGTGATTTATATTATCTGGAAGGCTCACTGCATCCATGTCCCTTGCTACCCCCACTTTTGTGAAATAGAATAAGAAGTCCAAGACGGAAACATACCATATGTTACTTACATAAGCGTTAAATGCTTGTAGTTAGAGAGATCCTTAGGAACCAGTGTAAACTGGTTCCCATCCAGATACCTGCAAACAAAGAAACCACATTATCTTTTTAAAAAGTCACAGCAGTGTAGCCTGACCAGGCAGTGGTGCAGTGGATAGAGCATCACACTGAGATGCAGAGGACCCAGGTTCCAAACCCTAAGGTTGCCAGCTTGAGCGCGGGCTCACCGGCTTGAGCATGGGGTTGCTGGCTTGAGCATGGGATCAAAGACATGAACCCATGGTTGCTGGTTTGAGCCCAAAGGTCACTGGCTTGAAGCCCAAGGTCACTGGCTTGAGCAAGGGATATGAGAAAGCAATCACTGAAAACTAAGGAGCCACAACAAAGAATTGATGCTTCTCATCTTTCTCCCTTTCTGTCTGTCTATCTCTCTCAGAAAAAAAAAAAAAAGAATAGAATAGAATTTTTAAAAAGTCACAGTACTGTACGGTAATGGAGCTGAACAGTATTTCACTCTTTATAGAGGCAAGGAAACGCTTGGTGATTTTGACTTGAAAAGGTCACATTCCTAGCTGAGATTGCTGTTTAACAGAAAAAAAAAAAAAAAAAGAGAGAGAAAAAAAAGAAGCACTTTGTCCCATCCAGTAGAATTCTTTTGTGGATCACTCAGGCTAAACTCTGAAATGTAGGAGAGACTGGTGAGTCCAGTTCTTCATGGTTTATCTAAGAAGGCAGGCATGAGTCCAGCCATTTTCTTGTCAGCAAGAAGGTTCATTCTGATAACCGCATTTGTAGTCAAACTCCAGTCTGCCTGTGTGTATGTGGAGGCGGGCACCCTGACAGGCATTCCCTGCGGGCAGGGCCTTGCAGCTGGGGTGAGACCACTATGTGCTGCCCTCATGTGCATCAATATACGTGGTCAACAACAATGAATGGTTTCAAGGAGACAGTTGGGAATTTACACATAATTAGATTTCAGTTAATAATACCTTAAAAATAGTTTATGCCACTGTGTATTTTACTTGACGATATTGACTTTAGGAGGTTTCTCAGAAAATCACATTTATCAAGAGCCCAAATATAACATATATATGTAAAAGTAATAATCAAATAACCACATAGAAGTTTTCCCTTTCTGATTAGAGTCAGCAGAATAATCAGAAAATAGATAGGCTTTGGGCTAACTGGCGAGACATGAAAGCAAAGGAATGATTCAAGTTATAATTGTGATCACACACGTGCGTGTGCGCGCACACACACACACAAACACAGAATAAATTCCACCACCCACCCACCCCGCAACCCCCCAAGACTGTCCTTTCCCAGAATGTAGACGGTGAGGGGTAAAGACTTCTTTCATTAACTTGGGTCATCTGGTAGAGAGGTGTCCACAGTCAGTTTTGGCACAAGGGGCATGTGACCCTTCCTATCCTAGTGCTGCGGTCAATCTCAAGATCTAGGGTTGAGGTTAGCATTTTGGCTGGATACAGCCGTACCTGAGACATTGCCTAAGCTAACAATCGATTTCAATGTGAAAACAGTTATATAACAGTCGCAAGTTATCAACATACGTAACAAATATCTTATTAAGAGCCAGCATATGGGATGCTTCCTGATGCCTACCCAAATTTTCTGAGTGTATTTCAATTCCTCTCCCTTTCTTTCTTTCCTGTAGCTTAAATTTCTTTGTTACCACTAGAGGGCAGCATGATCCCATGCACGTCAACACCTTGCCTTCATTCCAAAAAAATATCTTAAGAGAAAGCTAAAAAGGTTTGGAATATGTACTATGGATGTTTACATGTAGAACAATCTAAGAGGGAAATTATATAAAACTGATTAAAAATAATAGATATAATGTTTAAAATGTTCCACTGATACTATTTTGCCAAACTCTTTAATAATTTAATATCATAAGCACACGAGATTTTTCTAATACAGGCAGATATATTTCTGTAAAGAGGAGTCCTGCTGACTTGGTATGGCTCTAACAATAAGCCCTCCAGGAGATAAATCTAGAATTCACAAGAATAACAAGATTGCTTTTTAAAAATGTATAGAGAAATAGATTGAAGACTTGGTTACATGACAGAAGAAACATGTCAGTGGTCCAGGCAGCTCATGAGTCAAACAGGTTCTTAATGTAGCTGAGCAAGAAAACTAAAGAGTGTTAAAAAAAGTTTTAAACGGGATGTTCAAAATTATTTAGGGGGAGCCTGGAAAAACAACTAAGAGATGGGCCAGCAGTTAAAATGGCAGAAGATGAGATTTAGTGTCAAAGGTGATCTGCATGTTACGCTGTGAGCTATGTTCCCGGCCGGGTGCTTCTAGAATCAATGCTTTGCATAGGCATCTAGCTTTCAACTCTGGATGCAGGGTAATCTTTGGAAATAAATACACATTAGAGGAAGAATTAAGTATTTAATTAAACACACGCACACGCAACACAGTGCTTACAGTTAATTCACAACCGTGACTGGTAATAACTGAAAACCGATCACTTTACAACTATTCAAATCTAACAGGGACCTTCTGTGTACAAATGCTAAGATCATATAAATTTTGTTTAAGTGTTCAATTTAGGACCAAATTAGGATTCATAGAACTGCATATGATTTAAAAGCAAGTTTTTTTTTTTTTTCTGAAAACTAAAGTGGCATCTTTTTAACCCTCATTAAGTATGTTCCATGTTGCCAAAATTCTACCCAAGCTGCTCGTTTGGAGTACTTGTACACGGCTGCATTAATTATAGGTACGCCTTTGCATGAGTTAGAGCTGGGCTTAAATCATTTTTGATATATGGTTCCATACAGACAAAAAAAAATCAATGAGGCGACATGACTCAATTGCATGTCAAGAAGCATCTGTACATGGCCCACACACATACAGAGAGAGGCACGGAGTAGGGTGTGTGTGCATGAGGCAACTAGGAAAGCGTAGGTGGTGTTTAGTACCTAGATATGTGTGTTGGCCACGTAATCTGTAGTTCGATGGCAGTAATGAAAATGTTAGAGATCATTGACCCTACACCCTTTACAAACTGAAGGACTCTGATTCAAGTCCAAAGGGCAGTATTTCTTTTTAAGGTTAAGGATTAGACCAACTTTGTCCACATTCCAGAGAGTAGTGTATCCCATATGGTGAGATATTCTCCTAAAGAACACAGTAGTGAAGAATAATTAACCATATGGAATAACCCAGGCACTGTAGATAGACTAAATACACAGCATTTTTTTGTATTTTTTCTGAAGCTGGAAACGGGGAGAGACAGTCAGACAGACTCCCGCATGCGCCCGACCGGGATCCACCTGGCACGCCCACCAGGGGCGATGCTCTGCCCACCAGGGGGCGATGCTCTGCCCCTCCGGGGTGTCGCTCTGCCGTGACCAGAGCCACTCTAGCGCCTGAGGCAGAGGCCAAGGAGCCATCCCCAGCGCCCGGGCCATCCCTGCTCCAATGGAGCCTCGGCTGCGGGAGGGGAAGAGAGAGACAGAGAGGAAGGAGGGGGGGGTGGAGAAGCAAATGGGCGCTTCTCTTATGTGCCCTGGCCAGGAATCGAACCCGGGTCCCCCGCACGCCAGGCCGACGCTCTACCGCTGAGCCAACCGGCCAGGGCAATACACAGCATTTTCTAAGATGCACCGGATAGAATGTTGGTCTTACGAGATGAGATGCCCCATGAGAAAAGGGCCATAGAAACCAGTAAGGAAGGCAGCACTTGATATTTTATCATCCTCCCTTGGGGCTTCCTAGGGCTCCTTAGTATAATAAAGGCACTGAGAAGTCCTGCAGTGGTAAAATGGGAAAGACACACAACCAGTATTTCCCAAGGGCATCTGAACTAGCTTTCATTTATTTATTTAAGGTTGTATGTGATACTAACGGCCCACAGACTGTCATTTGCCAACAGGACTCTAAAAACTTTTGTTTGGTGCCCATTTCCCTTGGTGTGTGAAACACTGATTGTTCAGAAAAATGAAAGACACGCTTTACTTACAACTCAGTGACATCTCTCGGAATTCCTTTGGGCAAGCCCTTCAAGCCCTTGTTGCTACATCGGACCACAGTATCCAAGCAGGTACACTCCGCGGGACAGCGAGAGAGTGGGGAGCAGCTATTGTCATCATTGCCTAAATTGCCAAAACACATACAGGAAGACCCAGGTTTGAGGTTCTGCAGATGCTAGAAGAGATCTCATGCCTTTAAATGAACGCAACAAGCCCCAATCTTGAGCCACATGATCACTGACACATAGGACGTTAAGAATTTACGGACACCTCACGTTCTAGACGGCACCGTTTGTAGACAGCCCAGGGCAGAATTCCAGAAAATAATTTCCAATTGGTAGTATCAATACTATTATAATAGTTATTCTCTTTGTACAGTTATTTATATAAATTATATTTTTAATTAGAATATGTAACTGTCAGCTGAATTACAGATAAATGGTAAGGAGACACAAAGGGACAGAGTAAAAATGTTTAGCAAAAATAGTAGGGGTCCCTTGCTTTAAAACAGAGGGATCAAATAAGCTCAACATTCACTGGCAATAAGACCAGGACCTGTTTTTCCTACCTTTCAGGACTGTTAGAATCAAATGCGATGCCTATAGAGTGCATTACAAAGCAAAGCTTACTCTTTTTGCTAGATTTACTCGCGTTTCTATTTAAGAAGCCCACAGCTTTTCTCATTTGGAAAATGGCAGTTACCGGAAGAGATGCTCAGGTTAACGAACACGCGTTAAAACGAAGCTGTGAAAACAAGATCGACCGCAAGCTGGAAACCGGACAATCTGAAACACGCAGAAAAGCGCTACGCAGACTCGGCTAGGAAAAGTGCGGTCTGAGAAAGCAAGTGTCCAGCGGCTCAGGCACGGCCATACAAAAGAACAAACAGAGGCACAATGACCACCTCCGAATAGACAGGCTGTGCGGTCGTGCCCGCGGCATCAGCACGAGGCACCCGGACACCCGGAGGCCAGGGACCGGGCGAGGCTGCCTTACCATCATCGCAGGTGAAGTCCTGAATGGCCACATCCTGGATGGGGATTTCCTTGAGGAAGTACGGCTTCTGACACCGAGGGTTGCCCGTGACGATCCTCTTCTTCCTGAGCCACTCTCCCAACCACGCCAGGTAGCAGTTGCAGTTGAAAGGATTGGCCAAGAGGTTTCTGCGTGCCACAGGCAAACGAGGCAGAGCTGAGATTCTCGTTCTTACCGCCTAGAACTCCATGCTACCACTTCCCTGCGCTCTGTCTGCTGGAACGGCTCCTTCTTCCTGTTGCTATTCCCCTCCAGCCCCTCATTCCTACTCGATCAACACACACAGGATACTTTTTTTTTTTTAATTTTTTTTGGCTAGAATATTGATGGATGAAACTTACAAAATAACGACACTTTCAGAGAAGGAGTCTGCAAATAACTGCGTGCAAAAAATAAAGCCAAGGCAGCAACGTAGGGCGGAGACACTCAGAGACAACTCACACCTGTCAGAGGTCTGAGAGGCTGTCGTCCTTCCCGCCCCTGATAACGCAGTGACGGAATATAAAGATGAAGCCTGAGGTATACTACTGAGTTGAACCTGACAACAGCTATTTCATTAATTTGCCATTTCAAGATTTCTATCTCTTATTTGCTCCGGAGAATAGGTTTCCCATCTACACTGACAGCCGGGTTGATTAAATGCCAGTTATAAAAATGAATTTACTTCCACAAATCTCCATACTTTTGGCATCTTACCATTTCAGCACAAACCGATCGACAATCCCGTGATTTATAAACATGCCGTGTTTAATATGCACAGATTAGCAGCCCCATGTAAAATGTCACGTTTTATGCGGGAAGAGGATTAAGTACTTTCCTGATGGATGGACGCTTCCCTCAAATTATTTCTTTAGTGACCTGAGCTACAGGGAATGTTTTTTGTTGCTGTTGTTTTTTCTTTCTAACTACCTTTTGAGTTAGATTACTATGCCACCATTGCCAGGAAATCCAATCAGTTTTAAGATTTATCATGCCAGACACTGCTTCATAGATACCACTATGCAAGATGCCTGAAATACATTGTTTGGAGGGGGCTTTTTCTTTTCTTTTCTTTTCTTTTGACACTTTCTGAGTTCTGTGTCTAGACCCACAAATATTCTTTCTTCTTGAGCTGTCTACATTAAATGTCTTTCTAGACAGGCTCAACCTATTTCTTCAACATTTCCCTAATAATATAGCCAGTGCCCTCTAGCGAATAGCTATTGTTGGTCTGGTCACTCTCAGGCAGCTCTTGTCACTGTGAACTACCCTTTCGAGCCTCGTGTGGTGACAATAACCCTAGCAACTCTGTTTCTACAACTTACTCTGAACAGACCCCAGTGCAACAACACTGGGGGAAAAAAATCCATAACATTTCTTTTATTTGCAACACAAATGAGTAAGTAATAAGATGAAAATTTATGAATTAAGCCATAGCACGTTATTATAAAAAAGAAATGATTGAAAACTGCTATGATCTTTGTTAAATTTTAAGGTGAGATAGAAGGTATTCTTTTTAGAAAAGTTAAAATTTAACATAAACAAGTTTGTCTTTTTTTTTTTAAAAAAAAACCCACCTAAATTCTTAATCATATTTTTATGAAATGCCTAACAATTCTATAAGTGCTCTCAATGAAAGTAACAAATGTAATAAAATGCAGTGGCTCACGGAATACACAAACATGGACTACTTTTCATACTCACAGAGTAGATAAGGAATGAAGGGTGTCAAAGGCCCCCGGTGCGACTGTAGTGATTTGATTATCATATAAAGAGAGCAAGCGCACAGAACTGAGTCCTACGAAGCTGTCATTCCCTACGCAGCTTATGCGATTACTTCTCAACATCCTGAGGGGAAGAAAGAGAACACTGTTATGGAGAGAAAGCATCAGGCAATCAATTCTGCCTATCTGAGGACCGACATAGCCCCTTCTCTGCAAATCTGTAGCATTCAGTACTGTTTTCTGAATGTTCTCTACTCATGAGGGAATCATCACTGTGGCTCTCTGTACAGGAGAATCTTGGGTAAAAATAAAATATTTAGGGCTGTCAGTGATTACTACACTCAGTTACAAAAAGCAAGGTGAGCCTAGGCATGGATTTCCAACCCCATTCAGTTGAAGGTAGAATGCTTCCCTTTGATGTTATCATTTTGCTTGCACGATTACATAATGTCCTCATTCACCTGCAGCTCTCTCTAAGTCCTTGAAGCCCTGTGATTTGTGCATTCACTGCAGTATTACATTTGAGGCTGAACAGAAAGGAAGGCAGAAAAGAATCAATAAGGACAGCAGATGAAGAACTAAGGGCATCTCAGGGATTTACACGGCCGAGCCAATGTCACCACCCGCTGGGGGAGTCGGACTTGACTGAGCAACCCAGAGCTTGCATGGATTATTTAACTCATTAAAATTGTTTCACAACTTAAAGAAGAAACAAGAGTTAAAGATCTCAGGAGTCTGCAGTGGAGTTGAAATGAGGGCTTCTTTTTAAAAAAATTCTGACCAATATTTTATTTAGTCATTGCCATTAGCAGGATTAACACTGTGGTCAGTTTGTCATCACTGTTAAAGTTTTGGTCTAGTTCTTGATCCTTGTCTAAACTGTTTATTTGTGGGACTTAGAAAAACATCAAAAGGTTTCTAAAAAATCCCATGGCAAAATAAACAGTTGCCGTACGTCTTATTCGGGATTGCTAAAAGATTAGCTTCTTTTCCTGAATTTTGCTAGCCATGAGTTGACTACCATATTTGAGGGCTGCAGGCTGTGAGAAAGAGAAGCAAGACAAATGAACAACAAAGGGTTCCTTTAACATTCTAGCCTGTCTTATGATCAAAGGAGAAATATCAATTTCTGCATCTTGCCAAGTCACAGATAAGAAGAAAGGACAGTGCCATCCCCTCTTTACTATGACGTTTTACGTTAGGGACGAATGCACAAAAGAAAAGTATTTGTCTCAGCACTTCCCTTTGCCATAAATAATCAAGAGTGCTTGTCTTGATCTTGTTGGAGTCATGGACCCCCTGGGAGAAGATGAAGAAAATTTTGACACTGCAAAAATCCATGAGCACACAGAGGTACCACATTTCACCTGCAATCAGGGCCTTCAAAGACTCACTGAAATATGTACAGGTAGGCCACAGCCGGTTGGCTCATTGGTAGAGCATTGGCTGGGTGTGTGATTGTTCTGGGTTTGATTCCCGATCAGGGCACACAGGAGAAGTGATCATTTGTTCCTCTACCCCTCCCCTCCCTCATCTCCCCCTCCCCTCTCTCTCCTCCTCCCACAGCGGTGGCTCAATTGGTTTGAGCACATCTGCCCAGGGGCACTGAGGGTGGCTCCATGGAGACTCTGCCTCAGGCACTAAAATAGCTCAGTTGTGGGTATGGCCTGAGATTGGCAGAACATCGGCCCCAGAGGGGGTTGCTGGGTGGATCCGGTTAAGGCACATGCAGGAATCTGTCTCTCTAGCTCCCCTCCTCTCACTTGGAAAAGATGGAAAAAATATGTACAGGTACTGCTATAAGGTTTATAAGCCCCAAGGATTAAAAATTTAGGGGCAAGAGGGGTGGTCTTGTCAAAGTTTTTATAACCCCAAGCTGAAAGTTACCACTTAGAGGAATATATAGCCCAGATAAACCTACTTTGGGACTTTGCCCCGAGCTTGGCTCTAAATGCTCCATTATGCTTGTTGGGATCCAGAGGAATTAAGTAGAGGGCCTGTTGGGTGTCTGTCTCAGGTGTCGAAAATTAAGAGGCATGAAAACATTGCCAGAAACATAACAATGGTGAAAGATGCATTTAGAGAACCCGTCACAGAGAGAGACCTGTGAATGGAACTTGTCAGAAGAAATAATTGATAAACTCTTTGAAGCGGTGTTATGAACTGAACTGTGTCCCTCTAAAATTCCTAGGTTGAAGCCCCAACACCGGATATGACAGTCTTGGGAAGAGGAGTTTTAGTGCGGTAACTAAGGTTAAACGAGGTCTTACAGGCGGGGCTCTAATCTGACAGGACTGGAGCCCTTCTAATAAGAGGAAGGGACACCAGCGCACTCTCTCTCTCTCCCCACGTACAGAGGAAAGGTCAGTAAAAGCACAGTGAAAAGGTAGCAATCTGAAAGCCAAGGAAAGGGCCCCAGAGGCCAATCCTCTCAGCACCGTGTCCTTGGACTTCCGGCTTCCAGAACTGTGGGAAGCAGATTGCCGCTGTTTCATCGCCCAGTCCGTGGCTCCTCATTGTGGCGGCGCAGGGCAGGATCCCCACTTCCTGCCCCTTCGACTGCCCATTCAAGGAGCCGGTTCCAGTAACTAGCAGTCTCTCCACTCCCATCCCAGAAGGAAGGACTCTGTTTGCTGCAGGGTCTGTGTTCTGCTGAGTTACCTGCGATAGCTTAGGGTTGGGCCTGGGGGCGGGAATAGACACAGCCACCTCCGGGATAACCTCTCTGTCTTCCTTCCACACTCCTCCCGGCCTCCTCCCTAACAAGCTGAAGGAATACTTGCACAGCATTTGGACGGGGCTCTCAGTTACCCATGAGGGGGGTCAGCAGGGGACATGGGTCCTTCTGGATGGCTAGGTTTCACAAGGAACACACGGCTCCTTCCCCGTGCAGAGGTTTTGCAGCAGGATTTAAATTTGGAATGTTTGTAACACGTCCCACCGGCTGGAGGCGTGTTCTCCCCCTCTAAACCTGACACAGAGCAGGCCTGGGACTCTGGGCTCTCTGTCCCGGCCCCTGGCTGTGGCCCTGAGGGCTGGGGGAGGAGCTGAGGGTTAAGGGGACACAGGGGAGCTGGGGCCTTCTCCACTGCATTTGCCAAGGGCTGCTGCTTGGTGACAGTTTCCTTCCTGTCTTCTGAAGGCTTCAGAGTTTGGTTGGTGTCTCTTCCAATTTTTAGGCCACCACTTTTGTCAAACATGATTACATACTCTAGAGCAGGGGTCCTCAAACTTTTTACACAGGGGGCCAGTTCACTGTCCCTCAGACCGTTGGAGGGCCGGACTATAAAAAAAAAACCTGTGAACAAATCCCTATGCACACTGCACATATCTTATTTTAAAGTAAATAAACAAAACGGGAACAAATACAATATTTAAAATAAAGAACAAGTAAATTTAAATCAACAAACTGACCGGTATTTCAATGGGAACTATGGTGGGCCTGCTTTTGGCTAATGAGATGGTCAATGTGCTCCTCTCACTGACCACCAATGAAGAGGTGCCCCTTCTGAAAGTGTGGCAGGGGCTGGATAAATGGCCTCAGGGGGCTGCATGCGGCCCGCGGGCTGTAGTTTGGGGACCCCTGCTCTAGAGATAATACAAATGACATATGTGCTCGGTAGAAAATTCCAACTTAGAGTGTTGTCCTTACTAGTCAATCCAATCCCCTCCTCCTTGGCCAACAACCTTTTGGAAACATTCAGAATTTCTTCTCCCCCACCTTACAACCTATGAGCCAGTAAGAAGACATAACTCCTAGCATGTCTGCTTTGAACCTGGCAGTAGAAGCTCCCGCCTCATCAGTCCCTCCTGCACTGAGACCCTGCAGGGGCAGATAAAGGTGTTCTCCAGGTGAGCTGCTATGATGCCATCGGGTTGAGAGCAGACTCTGAAGCTGGTGACCTTGGCCCAAGGCAGAGTATTAGATGGAAGTATTTGCGGAAAAGGAGAAAAAAATGATCATTCTGAGTCTGATCAGAGGGGCCAGTCTGTACACGGAATGGAGCAAAGATGATCTTTTCTGTTGTGGAATTGCAGCCAGGAGACCCATTTGCTCTTTTGCAGGTAACATGCTAAAGTCAGGGGTCCCAGAGTAAGAGACTATCTGCATCCACAATCGTGTGTGTGCATGTGTGTGTGTGTGTGTGTGTGTGTGTGTGTATTGCAGAGAAAGAGCTGGCTAGCTGGGGGGCTGAGGGAGAACAGACTCTCCATCCCCTTCCCCTCCCCCTCCAGGATTACAATGACCCAGAAAGCACAATCCTGTAGAAGAATAATCACAATATAAACAAGAGTACTTACAACGTTTTGAGACTTTCCAATCCCTTGAACATCTTATGCTGCACATTTTCCAAACGATTACTCGTGAGGAGTATTTCATTTACCCCAGACGCTCCTTCGAAAGCTCCCTCTTCGATGTCTGTGATCTTATTGTTGCTAAAGTTTCTAAATAAAAATAGTTGAAACACAGATTTTAACTTAAACAATTGCTCTCAAACAACGAGGGCACTAAGACATGTTTGGTGATTCTCTTCTATTGAACAGTCTCCCACCATCTTAGACATCTTCTCTGCCCAGCACTCCCAGGGCTCTGAAGCGACATCAAGCCAAAGTGGTAACAATACTAAGGGGTAACATTTGCAGTGAAAAAAAGCAGCCGGATCACTGTCAACACGACCTGAATGGGTCCCCAGCAGGACAAAATTCTTGAGGTCTGGTATCAAAGTGCATAAACCTTTGTTTGCCACAAAACTTAATGAGGGACTTTCAAGGAGATGCCCCTGATTAAAAGTGTTGAATAAATTAACGACTATAAGAAGGCAACTGGGTAGAGAGAAGAAGAATTGACTAAATTTCCATGCTTAGAGAGCATCAGAAACATATCCGAGTATGAGTTTGTTCCCAGGGAAAAGTCTCGTGTCAAAACCACCAACCTAACCGTCAGTATTTAGTGTGACATGAAATACTGCAATGTTGGCCCAGTGGGCAAGAACATCCCAGTGAAGCAATGTCCTTTCTATACATTCCCTCCTTCTCTTTTGCACTGCTCCTTCCAAGACTAGGAATGTCCATAGAACAAGCATCGTGTTTATGTATCCTTTGATTCGTTTCAGAGTATGGCCCATAATAGCCATTCAATAAATAGGCATTCAATTGAAAGGCATTTTATAGCTGAAAAGAAAGAGCAGTTCGTGTCAGAGAAAAAGGAGGACAGTTAAGCAAGGAGAAACTCTTCAGGAGGCAGTATATAATATGGGCGTCAGGTGAACAGAAATCACTTCAGTCCTCTCTGCCTCTTCCGCCTCTGTGACTGCAGAGCAGCTACATACATAAAAGCACAGGTACCACGGAGGAACGCTCCCCTCCTGATGTTTCTAAATACGGGGAGGGTGCTCTGTTGGCCACACACTCTCGGCCTCCCCGTGTGCCCCCAGCCCCCTCCGCAGGGGGTGGAGTGCTGTCCTGAATGTTGCTGAAACTGCTGAGCTTACAAAACTATTTTGAAATATGAGTTGTGGATATGTAGCAACACAGATGAGCTAGCAAGCCAGTTTAGCAATCATTAATTTTGACTATCTCCTAATGAAAGTTTAATGAAGCAAAAAGTCAAATAGTTGACATGGAATGTGCCGAAAGAGAAATAACAGCTTGGTCTGGGGAATAGTCAAGGAAGTTGCAACACATTATTGAACCAGTCTCTAATGCGCGTGCGTGCGGGGTTCCGCTGAGGACGCCCAGCAGACCAGCTGTCTGAGTGACAGGGAGACGCCCGCGTTCTGCGACGGAAAGGTGGTTGGCATCGCGTGAATACGGAGAAAGAAGGCAGTTACTCAGAGAGCCCCCTAACGTCATGCCGCAGGTAGTCACTGCGTGGAAATTCCTCTGGATCTTTTATATTCTCCAATTTCCAAAGAAATCCATATAAAAAGGCAAAGGGGTGGGAAAAACACAATAGAACACACAGACATTTGCAAAGATGGTTAATGTACAGCTTACATTTTACGTAGCTGAGGAAGCTTCTTGAAGATGCCTGTAGCTTCCAGCACCGTGAATTCATTATTATTGAGACGCCTAGGGAGAAAGGAACAGTCAAGTGTTGTGACCAAGAGTCAGGAAGGGATTACATTTTATTTCTCATACAGAATTTTAACAGTATGCAATGCTTATCCTAAAGCAAAATATAGACCACACGTCACAGAAGATCTGAGGAAAGCACAGTTGCCCCTCAATATCCACAGAGGATTGATTCTAGGACCCTCTCAGGACACCAAAACCCATAAAGGTTCATGTCTCACATGTAAAACAATGTAGTATTTGCATAGAACCTACATGTATCTTCAGGTATAATTCAAATTATCTCTAGATTATATATAATACGTAATCCAATGTAAATGCTGCTACGTAAATAGGTGTAAAATTGTATTGTTTAGAGAATAATGACAAGAAAAAATGCCTCTACATGTTTCACATTCAGTACAGGCCAACCATTGTAGACTCAACTACATAGCATACGTCAACATCAGGGAACATTTTTGTGTGTGTGTGACAGAGAAAGAGACAGAGAGAGGGACAGACAGACAGGAAGGGAGACAGATGAGAAGCATCAATTCTTCATTGCAACACCTTAGTTGTTCATTGATTGCTTTCTCATATGTGCCTTGACTGGGGTCTACAGCAGAGTGAGTAACCCCTTGCTCAAGTCAGCGAACTTGGGTTCAAGCTGGTGAGCTTTGCTCAAACCAGATGAGTCTGCGCTCAAGCTGGTGACCTCGGGATTTTGAACCTGGGTCTTCTGCATCCCAGTCCGACGCTCCATCCACTGCGCCACCACCTAGTCAGGTGGATAACATTTTTTTAAAATATTTTCAATTCAAAGTTATTTACATTTGCAGATGTGAACCCCAAAATATGGAGGGCCAATTTTACTTATTTCTTTCCCATTCCACTCAAATTTTAATGATCAAAATAAAATATATAAGAAGCACATAGTAAAAAAAACCAATCATTGAAAATCAAAACAAGCTCTCATTTAGTAATCACAAACTTTTTTCTCACTATTACCCTTCCCTGAGAGCATTTTAGACCACTTTTTCTTTAATTACCTGTTCCATAATTTTTTCCATAATTAATGGTTTTACTGACATACTATTTATATGCCACAAAGTTCACTCTTTTAAGGTTTGTAGTGGTTACATACATTCACAAAATTGTGCAACCCAATTCCAGAATATACACATCACCCAAAAAAGAAATCCCACTACGAGAGTGAGCAGTTACTCTCAATTTGGTCCACCCACTAGCTCAGTTCTTGCACATCACTCATTAACCTTCTGTCTCCATAGATTTTCCTCTTCCAGATATGTCATATTAATGGAATAATATAAAATGAGGCCTTCCGTGGCTGGTTTTTTTTTTCACTTTAAATAGTATTTGTAAGGGTCAACTGAGTTTATCATATACTAGCACTTCATTCCTTTTCATGGCCAAATAGTGCTCCACTGTATGGATGTACCACTTTGTACTTATCCATTTATCAGCTGATGAAGATTTGAGTTGCTTCCACTTCTTGATTATTATAAATAACCCTTCTACAAATGTCAGTGTATAAGTTTTTCTATGGGTATATGTCTTTGATTCTTTTGGATATTTACACACATGTGAAATTGCTGGGTCACACAGCAAATTAATGTTTAACTCTTTGAGAAAGAGCCAACCATTTTCCAAAGGGGCTCTATTATTGATATTTTATAGACCCAGAAGCAATGTAAGAGGGGTCCAATTTCTTTCACCTGCTATCATCCTTTTCGTTTCTTTGTTTTTAATGGCCATTCTGGTGGTTGTGAAGTGTTATATCATTGTGGTTTTGATTTATGTTTTCCTAGTGCCTAATGACATCAAGAATTTTTTCATGTGCTTATTAGCCATTTGTACATCTTCTTTGGAGAAATGTCCATACAAGAGATTTGACTACTTTTTAACTGGGCAATGTACATTTTTATTTTTATTTTTATTGTTGAGTTGTAAGAACTATTCTTTCATTCTGGATATAAATCCATTGTCAGATGTATGGTTTGCAAATATTTTCTTCCAAGTGCTGATTTTTAAATATATGACTGAACATTTCTTAAGTTCTTACAACATACAATACATAAACTCTGCTGAAAAATGAATTAGATTCTAGTTTCTAATACAATTCTTGACTGATAAGTAAGCCTCCTTATATATTGTCATGCTGGAAGCCATGATTTGAATTATTGTTTGTAGTATTACTGGAAGTAAGCAAATTCCCTGCTTGACTATAGTGCTTTATTCACATGGTCTCCAAGCATTTCTAGAAATCCTGGAGCTATGAAATAGTTTTATGAAGTAACAGGAATAAAAAAGCATCACTTATAATCACAGGCTAGTTCGTTTCTGTCATTTCTTTGAAAGTGTTACATTATTTTTAATTATTCAAATTGCTTAAAATTCATTAAGTAACAAGCAGGAGTATAGGCACAGTAGGCAATAAACCATAAAACATGATTCCTGTCATAAAGGACTATAATCTATGTAGTTGAAGACAAAAGGATCACACACGCACAGAAAGACAACCAAATATGCAAAGTGGAGAATGACAAATACCAGCTGGCGCTCTACATAAACATGGCTGAGATGTTCAGAGAGTGATGAGATTTCACCAGGTTTTCCTTGGATTTTTAGAACACGAATGCTAAATGTCTCACTTTTATAAATACAGTCAGTAAAAGCGATCTGTGCATGGGCATAGTACCTACAAATGATCCAACAAACATATTTTAGCAACTAGCACGTGCTAGGCCCTTTGTTAGGATTTTAAATATACATTTGATCACACTCTGTTTCTTCAGCTTTTGCTGCTATTCCATTCTTCGTGTTTTGATACTTGATAATCACCGAGTCCTTTCAGCCATGAGTCAGTAAAGTAGTAGAGCAGATTTTAAAAAGACTCTCTTTTTTAATTCATAATTAACAGAGATTCAAAATGGTGATTCTCGGACTACGTACTGTATTTGGTTGCTATAACAACTAAATATGTTAGCCTGACCTGTGGTGGTGCAGTGGACAGAGCATTGACCTGGAATGCTGAGGTTGCTGGTTCGAAACCCTGGGCTTGCCTAGTCAAGGCACATACGAGAAGCAACTACTGTGAGTTGATGCTTCCCGCTCCTCCCCCCACTCATTTCTCTCTCTCTTCTCTCATTGCTTTAAAAATCAATAAATGCCTGACCTGTGGTGGCGCAGTGGATAAAGTGTCAACCTGGAATGCTGAGGTCACTGGTTTGAAACCCTGGGCTTGCCCAGTCAAGGCACATATGGGAGTTGATGCTTCCTGCTCCTCCCCCCTTCTCTCTCCCTTCTCTCTCTCTCTCTCTTTCTTTCTCCCCCCTTCTCTAAAATGAATAAATAAAATCTTTAAAAAAATCAATAAACAAAATCTTTAAAAAAAGGACTAAATATGCTAAAAGTATATTAAATCTTCAGAAAGGGGTTTGGGCATAAATATTGCTCAAGAAATAAATAACAAGATGAATGCAAGGATGAATAGTATTACTAAGTGCTAACTGAATTTTTGAGAGGCAAGTTAACTGCTGTAATTGCATCTTGGGCCAGAAAGCTGAAGTAAGGTCGTCTCTTAAATATTCTTACACAGAGAAGAGTTATGCCAACGTGTGTTCATTAAGACCAATGTAATTATCAAGATTAAAAGAGCGATACAACAATCCCAATGCTCTGATGCATTTGCTTCCTCCCTCCCCACCCGATTTGGCTGGGGGAGGAACTTACAGCTCGGCCGTGTACTGAGGGATGTGGTCTGGGACTTTGATGAGCTTCTGATTGGAGCAGTCTACGGTGGTCCCCTCACAGCGGCACTTCTCGGGGCAAGCCAAATCTGCAAAGCAGTCCCCACTTAATTTCGATCGATAATCTTCTGTGCCTATTGAGGATTCGAGCCAAGAAAAAAAAAAAAAAGAAGAAGAAGATACTGAGTCTAAAGGTTAGAATGTTTGTTCATTTTGCAGGAAGAGAAAAAAGGAAGACAACTGGAGATTATGCAGCAGGGAGACAACTGGGGGGACTTTGGTCAATGGATGTCAGGAGAGGGTTACAACGAGGGTTTGGGACTTGCTGGAAAAGAAGAGTAACTAGATTCACAGGACAGGAAAACATTAAGAGAGATGAGCTTTTCACAGCTGTACTTTCTGCTGATCCAGGTATGAGCCATTTCTAGCCTATTTGACAGCTAATCACACAATGACTAGTCATTGTTAAAAAAGGTGATTTTTTTTTTTTCTCTCGGAGTCAAGAATTTAAAACGTATCCAGTCATCAACGTGTCCCTAGATATCATTTTCAATTAGGGCTTTCAAGGCAAATAGATGTACTCAGGTTTTTAAATTTTCTGTGGTCTTTTATTATTCTCTCCCTCTCACATAATCTTCAGAAATGCCTAAAGAGCCCTCTTTTTTTTGTTTGTTTGTTTTTCATTTTGATTTTATGAAGAGAGACAAGCAAATCCTGATTTAAGCCTCAGCAGCTTGTCCTGCTGTAGAAAGCTGCGTGACGTTCCATGGTGCTTGACGGAACCATGTTTTACTCATACCTGGCAACCACATGGTTAGATCAAGCACAACAGAAAATCTCGCTACAAAATCACTACACCATCCACTAGGCCAAGGGTAAGACGGAGAAGGAAAGATGAAGGGAAGCAGGAGAAAAGCTACAGACGTTTCGGAAACGGAGTATTGTTTACACGACATGCATTCTTCCTGCAGAACGTTTACGACCGTAGTGAGAGTATTACTACCGACCATGTCCTGGAAACACAAACAAGGGGTTCTACGGAAAGGCGCGTCCACCCATTCCTCACAACTGCGGAATGGCAACAACAGCTTCCGGGAGGGGCACCGGGGAGAAGTTGGGCGTCAGCTACATGGACAATGGAGAAGCTCAAAAGATCTGCGGTTTCTTCTTAGAAAAAAGGCACAAAAGACCGAGACTGGAGGGAGGTACACCAGGATTGAAAAGGGAGGACACTGTGTTTGGATCAGATGCTTTTACTTACAGCCAAAATGGTGAACTCCTGCAAAAGTAAAGATCACCAAGAAGGAAAGAAAGACAGTCATCCCAGTTATGATGAAGAAGTCTGTCTACAAAACTAAGGTCTCTTTCTTCTTTCCTCACTGTGGTAATTATCGAGGAATGACATGGTATAGTAGGAATTTTCATGCTTTGTAAACTTCCATAATAATTTTTTGAAGTGTAGTGGTCTTACAGGAAAAGCAATGGCATACATAAACGTATAGCACAAATTAAGTTCTTGTCAATTCCTTTAAAAGATGAACTCTCTGCAAGATAGATTTTCTGGTGAGTTATCACTGCAACATCTAGAGTGCCAGACAGGATGGTGGTAGGCGAGTAAACGTGTAAAATGAAGTGAAAAACTAATCATGGAGATCTTCAAGTACTATCATTAGCACGTTGGGATTAATCCATAGGTTGTGGCTTACATGCTTTTTAATGACCTTTCCAATTTATATTTAATGCCATCTAATTAAAGTGGACTCAGTAAAAAGTTTGCAAAGGTGAATATAATTGTTTCATTACATCTGGAAATTAATGCCATGACATTTTAAAAAAATATTTTGTGTTTTGGCTAAAACGTAAGTTAAAATTAAAATGAGGAAATACTGGGAACAAAGTCTAAATTTCAGGTACACTATATAGTTTACATTTAAAATAATCCACTTTCAATACATGACAATGATTCTTCTTTTATGGTGGCTCTTTTGATAGGTTAAAATTTTAATTAAAATCTGGAAAAAAGGGAGAGTCGGACAAAAGAATTCTTCTGAGTCATGACTTCCATAATGATTATCCTGATAAATGTAAATTGAATCCTCAGAAATTGACAATTAAGCTGTGATAGTTGACATAAAAAGTATTTTCCAGAAGCTAATTTGGCTGCTGTCAATAAGTGGACAAAAATGTACCAGAGTTTATGAACACAAGCTGACTTTTGTTCTTTATTTGAAGAATTGAAAATATTAACTTATAAATTATTAATGAATTTTATTTACAATATCTAATGTAATAAAATAAATATTTAAAATAATATATTTAATGTAATAAATAATGAAGTTTATTTAAATGTATTAGATGGAATAATTTGCTCTAATTTGGTGATTTAATTAATATTAATCTTTTATCCTATAGTGTTCTGATGTTTAAAATATAACCTTTTCTGGGTAATAGTTATCAGATGACTTTCTACTTAATAATTGGGTAAAAATAATGAATTTTAAGATTTATAGTGAAAGTCATAGAACCTCTGTTCAACTGTTCCTTCTTACGCAGCCAGAGTAATATATAAAATATTATTGATCATTCAAGCTCAAAATAAAAATAACACAAAAATCTGTTTTATGCATTACATTATTTAAATTATAACTCAGTAATGGCAAGCAACACCTATTTCCTTAAAAATAGAGACCAAACTCAGAATTCTTTAAAAAATAGGTGTGATTGTACACACTAGTAGTACAGAACGCGTTATATTTACAGATGCTAATATACATTACAGTGTAGAATATACCCAGAACATGGCAAATGTGGTCTATCAATTACTACTTAACATACATTTTTCATACAATAATTTAAAACAAACAAGTCGAGAGGTATTTTACACAATTGGCAGGCAAGGAAAAATTAAGAAAAGAAACATAGTTCAAAGAGCTAGTTC
This sequence comes from Saccopteryx bilineata, assembly GCF_036850765.1. NCBI lineage: Eukaryota > Metazoa > Chordata > Mammalia > Chiroptera > Emballonuridae > Saccopteryx > Saccopteryx bilineata. The sequence continues at coordinate 253,092,130 of NC_089494.1, forward strand.
TAGAATCATCAAACTTGATAGTGTTAAAACTGTAGTGGTAGAACATTCCAATTACTTTTCTAAGAATGTTTCATGCACTGGCCTAAATTATTTAAGGCACTTAGTGCCCGTGAACTTGTGATGCTTTCCGGACAAGATCAGTGTCATTTTTGTGGAGTTACACTGTGACACCAGGTGTGTAAGGGTGTCAACCCACAGAGACAGTACAGCTACACGTAAATCAGCACGAAGTTGCAGTGTTGTTTGCTTGCTTGTTTTGTTTTGTATAAAAAGTTAAGCAACTGCAATCAAAGTCAAGCAAAAAGTCAGGGATACATTTTTAGTGTAAAAACTATAAAAAAGGTAAATTCCATGATTGAAAACCACAGTTCTCTGTATCGGTAGCGGATTCCTTGTAGAACTAGCTCTTTGATAACAGAAAGCTCTCTGTCTTTAAAACCAGCTCAATCAGCTACATTTTAAAAACAGGTAGAGAGATCAGATATACCACATAAGGAGAGAAAATGATTTAAGTAGAAGCCATAGGTTCAAATATTTTAACTACCATGAGACTTTTTAGATAATGTGCCAAAGTGAGAGGGGGGAAAGGTGGGAGTTAAATAGTATTTATATTTAACATCAGAAGCTGCATGCAAAAGTCAGGTGTTCAGGGAACAGCTACAAGTGATCTATGCAGAAGTAACTCTATCTACACAGTACCCGCTGTATTCTCAAGAGCATGCATATCAGAGTTTTAGAAGCTATATTTTACAAGGTAAGGAAAGGGTGTCTGCAGTTAGTCCTACTACCGAGCAAAACCTACCTGGAATGAAATACTGTTCTTTAGCTAAATAAAAAAAGAGAAAAAAAAATAGAAGATGCACCTGAATGTCAGCCAGCAGAGATATGAGTTATATCAGATTAAGAATGGACTCACGTTATTACAGATAATTAAGTGAAAATGTATACACAGTGAGTACTAAACGCATCTATTGATAGAACCATGGACAATAACCAGCGTGGTCTTGATATTAGCTTTTTAAGTATCAATTAACTGCCGAATATGAAATACATCTGGGATAGTTAGGCAGCATACTACTCAAAACATACAGAAGGCATTGTATCGTAAGAAAATAGAAAAGATTAGACCAAAGCAAATGGTAAGTTTCAGGGAAGTAAGCTTTCTATTTAATATTAATGCAATGCACCTATAATTAGCTTTCTATAAATAAATGTAAATTCCCAATGTCTTTAAACATGGCCTTTTGGGGGGGGGGAATGTATCCTCCCAGTTCCATTCAAAATAAGAGAACGCAAATGGAGAACACAGTACTCAGTAAGGGATCCCGAGGTTGCCCCTTACTTGGAGCCTGAGCAAATCATGTAACCAAGTCTCAGTTCATTTCCTGAAGCAATGCAAACATGATTAATTACCTTAAGTTTCTCTGTGGAGAATAATACAACAAACATGAGACTTAACAGGCTTAAAAGGCACTGTGAGTTAACTATAAGGCCCCTGTTCAGTACGAACCCTGGGAACACAGTATGAAGTATCCACTCATCTATTCTTTTTCTTGGCTAGGAGCCTATTTCTTCTGTATCATATAGCATTAAAAGGTGTTAGACATAGAAAGGCTTTATGAATTGTGTATACAGTTCTCTTTATTTATTTTTTTGCTTTATGCCTAGAAGACAAAGAAATATGATTCTACATTGTTGGTAATTTAGCCACAGGCCAACTGTCGCTAGGTGTCCTGTCACCACTGTTTTTTTGGTAACAACGGGGAAATGTCCCACGAGGTGAGAAATTACCTGAACAACGGAACTTCTTGCTTTTGATCTGTCCGATTCTTTTGTTTGCCAGACGCCGGGGACTGGTGCAGCGGGCGCCACTGGTCTCGATCGGGTTGGTATGGAGATAATCCGCCAGCCACTTGAGATGGCAGTCACAAATGAAGGGGTTCTGGGCCAGATGCCTTTCAGAAACACACACACACAACGCTTTTATACACGACTTGCCAGAAACTCAACTCTCAAATTCAGAGTGAAAACACCTGTCATCGAGTGCGATCCAAATGGCAGACACATACATGGTCTGAATAGCCCGGAGCGGGGAGAAGGTGCCCTTGGCGATGGTCTGCAGCTTGTTGTCGTACAAGGAGAGGAGGTTCAAGTTGTGCAGGTCCTGGAAGGCATCGACCCGCAGGCAGCTGATCTTGTTGGCGTTCAACAATCTGTTTGGTCAAACGGTTGTAGAATTTAACTTGGTTGAACACAATATGCTACAAACTCAATTTTCTCTCTCTCTCGTATGTGTACCAATGTTCTACATCTACAGCTATTTTGTGGAACTGTAGTTTAGAGATCACACATCGGCACACGCCATTTGTGTAGGTGGTACATGAGTGTGTCTGAGCTTTATGCCTGTGGACTCCCCTTTGGGCGCATACGTGTCCTGCTGTCTACTGCCCGCAAACTTACAGCCTATCGGGGTCTCACAGAAAGGCCATGTTTCCTCCAGCAGGACTTCCGCCGACTATGGTATCCTTCCTCCAGGCTCCAAAGCAAGTTACTCAATGCTACTTCGTCCGGTCACCTAGTTCACGGAGGCCTACTTTGCCCAAATACAGGTTAGTCCTCTGTGAACAGGGGAAATATTTTTTGATATTTCTTTTCCTCTGTCATTAGAACAGTGTTTTGATACTTAAAACTTTTACGAACAGTAGCTCAAAAGGAAAAAAAAAGGAAATACGTGCTATGTAGTTTGGGTTTGTATGTCTTATTACCTAACACTCCAAAAATATTTGCCCTTTTCACCACAATAGTCTCTCATAGATATAAGGTATTTCTGTTTTTTTTCTTTTCTTTTCTTTTCATTTTTCTGAAGCTGGAAACAGGGAGAGACAGTCAGACAGACTCCCGCATGCGCCCGACCGGGATCCACCCGGCACGCCCACCAGGGGCGACGCTCTGCCCACCAGGGGGCGATGTTCTGCCCATCCTGGGCGTCGCCATGTTGCGACCAGAGCCACTCTAGCGCCTGAGGCAGAGGCCACAGAGCCATCCCCAGCGCCAGGGCCATCTTTGCTCCAATGGAGCCTTGGCTGCGGGAGGGGAAGAGAGAGACAGAGAGGAAAGCGCGGCGGAGGGGTGGAGAAGCAAATGGGCGCTTCTCCTGTGTGCCCTGGCCGGGAATCGAACCCGGGTCCTCCGCACGCTAGGCCGACGCTCTACCGCTGAGCCAACTGACCAGGGCCGGTATTTCTGTTTTAATTGCTTACTTTTGTAGATGTTTCCATGCAAAGCTATGACTCCCTCATAGATATTTTCTTTGATGTGCTCTTTATTTTTAATTCCCCTTCAGGAGCTGAAATTTTGGCCTTCTCTGGAGTCTGGTCTACATAATAATTTCTTAAAAGCTCAGAGTCCTGGTTTGAGGTATGGACTGATTAATGCCATTCCTCCTGACTCCGGGCCACAACGCAAGTCCCACTGTCCTCACTCCCTAAACCCATTAGCTACCTAAGGGAAGGAATTACGGCACAGGACATTAAGGGCAAGAAAAAGGTCAGGGACCTGAGAGACTATGGAGGAAGGCGTTTTTGTGAGCATTTTGTACTTGCTTTAAATATCTGTGGCTGAAAAACCAGAGGGAAAAAGTACCAAACCCTAATTTATTTAGTTCCTTCCATATACCTGCTTCTCCCCAACATCCATCAGTTCCAGCAGCTCTCAGGTGCTAAACCGTGTTTTCAGCAAGCTGTAATGAGACTACCCTGTCTCTTTAAGCCAGGCATGCTTAATAATCAGCCTTAGTATAGAGATAAAACTGAGGCTGAGGGAATGTGCATGGATTCATTCTACCAAAGATCAGAAACAATACTGGCTAACCACACGGCAAGGGTGAAACAAGAATTTGAAACCTGAATGAAGTCATTAGGTAACCAAGATTAGTATTTGCTGTGGCTCATTAGTTTGTCAGAGAGAGAGAGAATGGAGCAAAATGGACTGTCTGGGTGTGGTAAGGGTAAGTGTTGTCTGGTTAACAAGTTACTTCACTTGTGTGGGTGTGCATGTAAAAACTAGGCTGTGATATAAAATATCTGGATAATGATGAAAAATGCCAAACATGTATAACAGATATAATTATGAACATACATTTATCAAGCAAGGAAAAATAACTGTATCTGGGAAGTTTGTAGAACTAGGATTTTTTTTTTTTTACCACATAATGGTATAAACCCCAATGCCAACAAATGCATATACCCAAAAGAGAAAATGACATTCTAAATTAAACATTGTTTATGTTAATAATTTTTCTATTTAAAATGTCATTTTTCAATTACACCTGAGATTCACTATTATTTTGTATTAGGTTCAAGTGCACAGCTTAGGGGTTAGACAATCATATACTTGATATAAAGTGATCGCCTAAATGTTTCCAGTATGCACTTGGCACTACACATGGTCCTTACAACATTACTGACTGTATTCCCTGTGCTGTACTTATGTCCCCGTCGCTATTCTGAAACCACTGATCTGAACTTCTCAATCCCTTCACCTTTTCCACCCAGCCCCCGAATGCTCCCTGCCTCCCCGGGCAACCACCAGTCTGTTCTCTGTGTCTACGAATCCATTTCTGTCGTGTTTGGTCATTTAAATTGTTCTGTAGCTTCCATATACAAGTGGAACCATAAATTTAAAAATTCTAAAGTGGACCTACTATATACCGGTGAGAGAAGTAATTCCATCACACTCATCTTTCATCCATAGCAACGGGGCCCGTATGTGCCCAAAATGAGGAACTCTTGATGTGTTCAGTGATTTGAACAGAGTTGGATAATCCAACAGTAACAATCTTAATATCAGCATATTTTTCCCCAAATTTCCTTTTCATATAAGTGTTAATTAAAACACCAGGGGTCAAGTCTTAGTCTTATATATATGTATAGCAAATAGTTCTTTAGAGGCAAAAGAGAAGTAGCTATTGTCTAAACAGAGTGGTCTCTGAGGATATAATCCAGGGATTTACTGATAAATCTTTTACAAAGAGGAGTTTGAGTGTTGCTGCTGCGTTCCGGCCTCCTACACACCATCTTCATGCTGGGGGATGTCATTCCAGCGCTGTCACTCTTGCCGATTCTTTGCACAAAGGTGAATAATCATATCACCATGTCTCTCTCCTGTCTAACTATTGTTAAATCAAACCAAAGAAGTTCCACAAAGGTCAGGGATCGTAAAAGCTTTAAATGACAGCACAGACAGGATGCATACATTTATGACAGTGTGGAGAGAAAGGTGTTGGGACAATTTCAAAATCTGTGTCTTCAAATAAATAACCATCAACAATGTGAGCTCCACTAGGCTAACCTTTTCCATTTCATGAAACTATGTCATTTGGGTCGAATTTTTCTGAAGCTTCCACGAAATGATGAGATGGTATACTGACTGAAATGTAATATTTGGTTCAACAGATCACAATCAATCAAATACTTACAGTAGCTGTAAGGAAAATAATCCTTCAAATAAACTTTTCGGGAGTTCTGTGATTTTATTTCCATAGAGCACACTGGGAAAAAAAAAAGCATTAAAAAAAGTCAGACACCAAACCAGCATAACAAATTAATACAAACAAATATGTATTCAGGGTTATAAGAGGTTAGTAAGTAGTCTACACACAGATGCATGCTGATTATAGAAAGTTTGGAAAACATAGAAAAGCAAGAAAAAATTAACAAAATGAACACAGTTCATAATTTTATTACCCTTTCATAGAACTGTCCACTGCTAAATTGTCATTTTTACACACACACACACAGACACACACAGACACACACACAGTTCATATGTAATGAGAGCACACTGTATGTAACAAAAGTGAACACTAAATGTAGGACCCCTTGACTCATTGAAGGAATGAGTTTGGGGCTTATCCTACTGATAAATAGTGAAAGGAATCCAATAGTTTTAGCCACATAATGTGTATGCCTGGAAAAGGTAAGATCTGTAAAGACAGTGATAATTAATACAGAAGAGTTTTTTAAACTTTATGGTCCCCATAAGAAATACAAACAGAAATGCATCTTCATGGTACCCAATTCTGATCAGCCACTAAGTACAATGGCCATGACTTAATCCCCTCAGTGTATGTGCTGCCGACCAAAAGAACAGAACTGAGAGCCCAGAAATAAATCCATATGTATATGCGTAAATAATTTTTAACAAAGGAGCCAAAAACACACAATGGAGAAAAGAAAGTTTCTTCAATAAATGGTGCTGGGAAAATTGGAAAGGCACATGCAAAAGAATAAAACTAGGCTGCTATTTGTCACTATATACAAAAATTAACTCAAAATGAATCAAGAACCTAAATATGCAATCTGAAACAATAAATTATGTAGGTGAAAACATAGGCACTTAACTTATGGACCTTGATTTTAAAGAGATTATGAATTTGATCTCAAAGGCAAGGGAAGTAAAAGCAAAAACGAATGAAACTATATCAAACTAAAAAGTTTCTGCATGGCAAAAGAAAATATAAGTCAATAAAACAAAAAGGCAACCACTGAATGGAAAAAGCTATTTGTGCACAACACCTGTGATCAAGGGTTAAAATCCAAAATATATAAAGAACTCATACAACTCAATAACAACAAAACAAACAATCCAATTAAGAGACTGGCAGTACTTCTCTCAAGAAAACATACAAATGACCAACAGAGATATGAAAAGATGCTCAACTTCATTAGCTATTAGGTAAATGCAAAACAAAACAACAATGAGATTCCACCTCACACTTGTTCGATTGGCTATTATCAGCAAGACAAGTAGTAACAAGTTTTGGAGAATTTGTGAAGAAAATAGAAACCTCATCCACTGCTGGTAAAAATGTAAACTGGTATAGCCCCTGTAAAAAACAATATGGCAATTCCTCAAAAAATTAAGACTAGAATCACCATCTGACCCAGAAATTCCTGTTCTTGGTACCTACTAGAAAAATTTGAAAACATTTATTTGTAAAGATATATGTACCCTTGCCTGACCTGGCAGTGGCACAGTGGATAGAGCATTGTACTGGGATAAAGAGGACCCGGGTTAGAGACCCCGACGTTGCCAGCTTGAGTGCAGGCTCATGGGGTTTGAGCAAGGCTCACCAGCTTGAACCCAAGGTCGCTGGCTTGAGCAAGGGATCACTAGATTTGCTGTAGCCCCCCGATCAAGGCACATATGAGAAATAAATCAATAGACAACTAAGGAACTGCAATGAAGAACTGATTTTTCTCATCTCTCTCCCTTCCTGTCTGTCTGTCCCCATCTGTCCCTCTCTCTGACTCTTACTATCTCTGCCAAAATAAAGAAAGAAAATAAAAGAAAATATATGTACCCTTATGTTCAGTACAGCATTAGTCATGGCGGCCAAGACATGGAAACACTGGAGTGTCTTTCAATAGATGATTGGATAAAGAAGATGTGGTACATACACACAATGGAATCATACTACTCGGCCAAACGAGAAGATGAAATGTTTTTTTGACAACATGAATAGATCTTGAAAGTATCTTGCTAAGTGAAATAAGTTAGACAAAAATGTTCAAGAACCACATGATTTCACTCATTTGCAGAATATAAAACTGAAAGCAACAAATAAATAAACAAGAAAAACAAACAAAATCTCACAGATACAGACAGCAGTATGGTGATTATAAAAGGGGAGGGGGATGAGGGCAGGTAGTAAAAGGTAAAGGGGATCAAACACCCGGTGATGGAAGGAGATGGTGACTCTGGGTGGTAAATACACAGTGCAGTACACAGGTGATGTGCTACAGAATTATACACAGCAAAGCTGTATTACTTTATTACCAAGGTCACCCCAATAATGTTAATAAAAACTTTTCAAAACATAATATAAAGGATTAAATTACAGTATAATTTAATTTTGTTTTGAAATAAATATATGAACAGACACAGAAAGAAATGAAAAATCTTTGGGCAGCAAGTGATCTGCCATTCAGAGTTGACCTGAATTTTCATATATATTTTCCTTATATTTTACATTCTCTATAATGAATATGTATTACTTCTAAAAATGTGAAAAAAAATTTTGGAAAATAAATAAATGGATGTCATGATACATGAAGAAAATGTTGAAATGAGAGTCTGAATAGTTTGTATGTTTGGCAGGCAGCAACACATGATTTCTGTTTGAAAAGGAGAAAAACAACAATACGAGAGAAAGAAATAAGGCTGGGTTTTCCCTTTGAAGACGTCAGTGAGAGGCGGGATATATTACAAAATGGAAGAGAATTCTTAAGGAATATATAAAGCTGGGTGCTCTATTGTGGAAGGGACCTTTCATTTGTATAGATTTCTGCGGTACAGGTACAGAGCACAACAAAAAAAATCATTTCTGTAGAATAGAGATTTCAAAAAAATGAGAAAGCAATTACAAAAGAAACAGTTTTAAAAATCAAAGAAGAAAAAAGAGAAATCTGTATGGTCAGGGTCAAGGAAGTAAGGGAACCAAGACAGTGTAAAGCAAGAATAAGCAGGTGTTATGGTCAAAAGTCAGAAAAGAGGAGGCTTTAGGAACACAAATGAGCAGATCGCAGCTTCAATTCAGGGTATTCAATCCCATACCATTCAATCAGTTCATTCAGCAATAGATACTGTACACTTATTGTGTGCCCGGAACATAACCAGGTTCTAAGCTTGGTGCCCAGTTACACTGAACCCAGCTAGTATTTTGTGAATGTTTAGCACCTACTCATGTCCCAGGCACTGATATGACAAAGATAAATATACTAAGGCTTCAAAGAGCAATCCCCACAACCATTTTGAATCCAAAAGGAGTTTCATATTTTGAACCTAATGAAAATTAAAATGGAAACATTTATATAAAGCATATAAATAGTGGGAGACTCATTATAAGAATTTAGGGGCCAATAATTTGGTAAATTGTTTATTTGAGACTTTTGCTTAAAGGGTAGGTTCCAATAGCAGGAAAAGAGGACTAGCAAGGAGGTGTGTCATATTTGCATTATGAAACTATATTTTTCCAACAAATCATTGTTTACTTTAATATCAGGTTAAAAAAATAGACATTTATTGTAAATGAGACAATCTGGGTACCTGGGAGAGAAGGAAGATCGCACAAGGATGAGAGCAACCCATCCTTGTAGGTGATACTGGCTATATGGACTAAAAATCATGAAAATATTACAATAAAAAATACTAAATAAGGCGAGGGATGAGATTTTTCTACAAAAATGTATAGCAATACTAGGGCTGGGTACATTTTTCTTAAAAGATCAACATGATAGCAAAGAAAAGAAGTTAAAATATCAAAAACCTAAAGACCAGGAATGAGAAGTTGGACAACAGTCAGAAAACAGGGCCAAAATCTAGAAAAATGAGGGAACAACATGTCATCACATAAAAATATCCTGTGCAGAGAGGTCGGTGAGAATCTCTGCCACACTTATAAGAGGAAAAACAAATCTTCAAAAGAAATTATAAAGTGAAAATAAATTCTAAGGGGGAAAAATATATAAATACGGACCTGGCTGGGTGGCTCAATGGTAAAGTGTCGGCCTGGCGTGCAGGAGTCCCGGGTTCGATTCCCAGCCAGGGCACACAGAAGAGGTGCCCATTTGCTTCTCCACCCCTCCCCCTCTCCTTCCTCTCTGTCTCTCTCTTCCCCTCCCGCAGCCAAGGCTCCATTGGAGCAAAGATGGCCCGGGCGCTGAGGATGGCTCTGTGGCCTCTGCCTCAGGCGCTAGAGTGGCTCTGGATGCAACAGAGAGATGCCCCAGAGGGGCAGAGCATTGCCCCCTGGTGGGCATACCGGGTGGATCCTGGTCGGGCACATGCGGGAGTCTGTCTGACTGCCTCACCGTTTCCAGCTTCGGAAAAATGCAAAATAAATAAATAAATAAATAAAATAAAAAAATATATAAATACGGACCTGGCTGGGTGGCTCAGTGGTAAAGTGTCGGCCTGGCGTGCAGGAGTCCCGGGTTCGATTCCAGGCCAGGGCACACAGAAGAGGCGCCCATTTGCTTCTCCACCCCTCCCCCTCCCCTCTCCTTCCTCTCTGTCTCTCTCTTCCCTTCCCAACAATATATATATTGTTCATATATATATATGTGTGTGTGTGTATATATATATATATATATATATATATATATATATGAACAATACATGAGAAATTTAGATAATATCATCCAAATAGCAAAAATGACAAATTGGGTAGCTTCTTTATAGTTTTCTTATTATGTCTTATATTCAACATTCTATATACAGTGTAAAATATGCTGATGGATAACTTTTAATAGTCCTTTGGAACAGCAGGAAAATCTTAAGGCTGCTTTTGTACCTGCCTCTGGAAGGATGGCTAGGAATTCTGAACCCCCAGGGCAGTAGGGTGCTATCTAGGATACTATAATACAGCGACTGGTAGCCAGGTTTCAAATTCTCCTGCCTTGTTGGAAGCCAGAACTCTACTGAGGAGAATAATATGTGAAATAGGAAGCTACTAGGATGGCTATCATAACAAGGTGCTAAGGACGGCTTTATAGTAAAGAGAAAGTATAGTCAAGAGAAAGCAGAGGTGGCTCCCTTTTCGTTTGCATTGAACACCAGGAGTAAAAAGCAAGGTACTGACTGAGCAGGAGAGAGAACAGGGTCCAAGAAAAGATGGCAGGAAGTGTAAATACAGCGGTCAGAATCACACTGAAACCACCTTTCCCTGCAGACCTCCGCGAAACTGGGGAGCTAGTTAGTGAAGAGAGGTAGGTAGAATAAGCGAACTTCAGTGGTTTGCAAGGAGCTCATAAAAAATGGGAAAACAAGAAAACCGTATGTTGAAAATTTGGGGCATAAAAGTTCTCTGGAGTCAAAAATCCACACACACACAAAAAATCCACAAACATCCAAATTGATTAAGTAAGTATCGGAAGAACTTTTCAAGGCTATATCCATTATCTCTTGAATTCTTTCCTCTGTGCTGTAACAAAGCCCTGGGGAATTAATCTTGTCCTGACTTCAGAGTCAGGACAGCTGGAAGCACAGGGAAGTTAGTAGGACAATTCTTACTCTTCTCTTTTGACATTTAATGATTATCTTTGAGGCACAGACACTTGAAGAACCATGTATACTGACTTGACTTCTGATCTGTTCTTTTACATTGGCTTGGGAGGGTGTCTATATTTACTTTGGATAGATAGCATTATTGTCCAGAATGGTATACCTGGTTCTTTCTGGACAATTTGGGAGATTTAACTGAATTTTACATTAAACTTTGTTATTTTAGAATCTGACAGCCCACCCTGTGTGTAATAAATGACTACATTTTACATTTTCTGCCAATAATTGTTCCCTAGCCTTGGACTCTCTGTAGTAAAAAAAATAAATAAAAATAAAAAACCAACAATGGACCTAGGCAGATACTGCTAAAGTGACAGTTTTTTATTTTCTTTCTTCAAAGAAAACTGTGGTTTTCTGAGCAGACCATTATAGCAACCTGAACACTCATGTGCCAGATGAGCACATCTGTCTTGCTCTCCCCTTGGTACAAATGAGTGAAAATTGTTATAGAAACCCCAGGTGTTTATCTGGGTCTTGCACATGTGTATCCTGGAATACTCACTGGCTCCTACTGATTTCTGAAATTCCTAAGAGCTCTGCAGCCACTTACATCAACAAGAACCCTTCTCTAAGCATCCAGCTCCTTAGAAGCACATACCAGTCTCCAGTTTCCAACTTTCAAGTTAAAATTTGACATAAAGGTCACTTTACTTGATGGACCTCTGAAAAGTCTTACAAGTTTAAAGGAAAACAGCCTTTACCCACTTATTTTAGGGCCACTTATTTACACAGCTATCTCCCTGAGAGTCCCTTAGACATTTAAAAGCTGTAAAACTTTCTTATCTTTGTAGTGTTAGTAAAGGGTCTTTCAGGGTCATGTTAAGGTGATAAAATAGGGAGTCAGGGGGCCTCTCAGTGGTCCTCTTTCCCTGTTCTCTGCTAGACGTCACCCAGCATTCTTCTAAAGGAAACCAGAACTGGTCCGGAGATCACGCCTATTGGCCCAAAGATTATAAATGCAGCATTGGCCAGAAGAAACACTTTCCCCGATTGAAAAAAAAAAAACAACGAAGCTCTTCCTCTTGTTCTCTAAACAGCAAAATTATCAAGTCCTAAAATAGATACCCCCTAAAATTAACTGATTTGATTGACAGGTAGCATTCTTCAGTGAAAGCAATGGAATGTATTAATGATCATTAATGATTATGCTACTAATCACTCATAATACAAAAACTTGGAAGGATTATTATTTTTTTTAATCCAAATGAAAAAACAGAGCCACGGTGACCTGTGTATGGCGCTTTGCCCCAGCGCCGCGGACAGTACTTACAGCGAATTCAGAGAGCGCAGTCCCTGGAAGGCATCGGAGGCCAGTTCCGAGATCTGGTTATTGCTCAGGTCGCTAAGATCAGAAATAGGGTTAGCTTAACCTGAATAGAGAGCCCGTGAGATTTACTGCCAGAGAGAGCTATCACTGCCTCGACATATCCATCTTGCACCTATCAATGCATATGTAAAATTTATAACATAAAAACAGCTGAAGCATCCTAACCTAAAAGAAAAAAAAAATCACCCTTTTAATCAGTGATTGACTTTTTTCTTGAATTATTATAAAAGATGCCATGTCTTAATTTTGAAAAACAGAACACCTAAGATTTGACTGTACGCTATATTACACCACATACATTCACACTATTGGGAATCCCTATGACAAACTATAGAGAACTTAAAATTTTTATTATACATAGTTTAGCTATTAACATTGCAATATTATAGAACTAGCAATCAGAGTCACATCACTTCATATTTAAGCTGTCAAATGCCTAAATAGTCATACTTAAATGGCTGTCTTTGTGTCGTCATGTCCTGTAAAATGGTGAAAATTACGTATATGCCAGAATATTATCCACTCACATTCTTCTAAGCTTTTTATACGGTGAGAAGGCTCCAGGCGGGATGACTTTGATTGAGTTCTGTTCCAGACGTCTGCAACACAAAAATTCATGTTTTACATGGAAACGTGAGCTCCCAGATATGTTTAATGCAAGCCCGGGATTCATGTCAAGAAGCAAAGCTGATGGACTTCATGAGCAATATTTTCTTGCTTTCTCAAAAATAACACTTAAAACTAATTGTTTTGTGCCCTAAATGTAGAGCAAGATTGGGAATAAAAACAAGCAAAGAAAACCCCACAATTTTTTTTATTGTTTTATTCCAAAAACAATAAAAAAAATCCCAATTTTTAGGCATTGCATGTTCATTACTATTTAAGACTGGACTTTGTACAAAAGAGAAAGTGCCTGTCAGAAACTAATTTGGGAGTACATCTTAACCTTAATGTCAGTAAGAGAAATATATATATTAACACTGAATAGATACATGTTTTAGATAATTATAACTCTTCCACAAAGGAAATTACTGTTGACTATTAAATCTTATAAACCTTTTATATCTTCTACAGAAAGTGTTCTATAGGTTGAGAAAATTTTTATACTCAGAAAATTAATTTTGAAGCTTCTTACAAAGCAGAATTGAATTCTAAATCTGTAAGTGCTATAGGTATTTTCAGTAAGACTGTCTGGACTCTGTTGATTCATTAGGTGAGTATTTCATGTGAAAAACACTGCAGTCAAGTGCATTCAAACACAACTGAAGTGTTTTTATGATGCACTAAAATCAGACATCTAAAAATAACTCTCATACATTCTCTATCGTTCTGCTATCAGAGAAAGACAAGATTTTACCCGCCTTGTTATAAAATAAAGAAATAGATTTCATTAAGTGTTTAGTCCATCAGAAAATGCTGCCTCTTAGCCCCCCCTACCCCTGCCCGGTCTATCATATAACCATCGTATGAACATTTCCAGTGCCCTTCCCCTCTTTTCTCCTGCTCTGCATCCCGGAGAGCCGACTTCTGCGAACCATTCCCTGCAGCACACCTGACTCCTGGCTTCTGTGACACTTGGCCAAGGAGAGGCACTGGTGGGAGACAGAAGGCAGGAAGAGGGAGGAGCCAGGATATGCTGCCCTTGGGGGGGGTGGTTCTCTGCACTTCTCTCTTCTTCTTCCTAATTTCAGCTCAGGCTACGGCCACCTCCTGACTTACAGCCAAGGCTCCCTCACTCTATTCCAGTCATTTTTTAAACATATTTCTCCTCTACCACGCTGTTGGCTCTTAAGCAGCATATTTACCCCATAAGACAAGAAATAAACTTTACAGGGAAAATATGGATTTGGTACCTAAATTACTTGTCTAGGTTTTAACAAAGGAGGACTTTCCTCAAAAAGTCTAAATATAACAAAAGGCACTTAAATAATTTTACTGTAACATTATGGATTAGAACATTACAAAATTGATGGTTTAGAAAGACTTTTTTTTCTATAATCCATTCTTGTAGTTAAATTTTAAGACATTTAAAATATATTCAATAAAATATAGTTCAAATAAAGTGATAGGTGAAATATTATTGACTATAGGAATTTCTTCGAATCGAATGAAACATTTCATTTTGTGAAAGATTTGCTCAAAATGATATAATGCTATAATAAGTATAATTAAAATTTTTTAGTGACTAGACTTCTTTTAGTAGTAATGCAAAATTAGTTTATATAAATACTTTTCATAAATTTGAGTTCCTTTAAAAGAAAAAAAACCAGAATATATTTTATAAACTACAAACCACACACATCTCAAAAGGTATCCTTACTCTTATAGAAGAGAGGGAAAAATATTTAAACTACATTATAAAAAAATAAAGAAGAAAAATATTAGAGTTTTCAGGTGATAGTTTTAAAAAGCCAGTAAAATGTACATTTTCTATTTTTGCTATCCTCTAATCTTCTATTTTAATAGCATAGAATCTGCTGAAGTTTATAGTATGCAAATATAAATCCATTGTTCCATGAAGAAATCTAATTAAAAACATTCAGGGTTACAGAAACAGGTAGTGTAATGGATAAGACATGTTTTTATGCTGTGAATAAATCCCACTATAATTAAGAGGCTTCCAAATGCCAGCCCTTCATAGAAAGAAAATTCAATATTTTGAATTTCAAAGTAAAAATAGTCACATGCACATATAAAAATAGATTTGGAAAACTGAGTAAGGGAGAAAATTCTATAAATCACATACTGTAAGAAGGGCTTCTTTTATATAAAAGTAGCCAGAATCTTACCTTTTTCTTTTTTCTCCACAGAATATACACGAATAATTCTAAAACATTTCATCACTCTGTGTGTGTATGTGTGTGTGTATCAAAAACTATCAATCTATCTGGTTTTTATTGCAAAACAACTTGCTGTCACTATTTCATCAAAACTGTAAGAAAGTTTTCATGAGAAGTTCAATGAGATAAGAAAATGGAGACAGTTTTCTAACTACTCGCAATGGATCAATGCTTCGCTCTGTCGCTCTCCCTTCCTCTCCAAGATCAATCAATAACTTTTTAATAAAATCAAATGCATGTGTAACCGATAAAGACTTTCCTCCCCACTCACAAACATTTTTTCTCCTATTCATTAATTGCTGATTTTTAAATATAAATCAAAGATGTCTTCATACTTTTAGAGTTCCTAAAAATGAACTACAACCAAGATGTCTCACTTTCTGGTCCTTATTTCCGATTATAGAAAATGAAAAACTATCAACTATTATTACATCAGTACAGTACATAACTCAGTGTAGTTGGCCAATTAAAAAACTCCAACTAGTTCTGGAGCCATTTACAAGATATTAAATTATTTTAATGACTTTTTTTTGTTGTTTTTGTTTAATCCCTTCACACCCCACCTGCCCCCCTTGGACATAGATGACAATGTGGTGACCGCTGGGGGGAGGCAGGTGGGGAGAGGGAGGTAAAGGGGGGATGGATGGTGATGGACCCCCCTTGGACATAGATAACAATGTGGTGACCGCTAGGGGGGAGGCAGGTGGGGAGGGGGGGGAGGTAAAGGGGAGATGGATGGTGATGGACCCCCCTTGGACATAGATAACAATGTGGTGACCGCTAGGGGGGAGGCAGGTGGGGAGGGGGGGAGGTAAAGGGGAGATGGATGGTGATGGACCCCCTTGGACATAGATAACAATGTGGTGACCGCTAGGGGGGAGGCAGGTGGGAGGGGGGGAGGTAAAGGGGGGATGGATGGTGATGGACGGAGACTGGACTTGGGGTGGACACTCAGTGCAATCTATGCAGATGTTGTGTTGTAGAACTGTGTACCTGAAGCCTGTATGATTTTATTAACCAGTGTCATCCACATAAATTCAATAATAAAATTATTGGAATTATTAAGACACTGGGTATTAAAGTCTAATACAATAGAGTTCTTTACTAAAAAAAAACCACCTTAGTGACACTTTTAGCTCACTAGTGGTCAATTCTCAGGCATTCAATTATTTTGACAATGCATACGAGATAAAATGTACATGCCAAAGCTGAAGTAGCTCTCCCTAAGAGATAGTAAATGTTTTGTATATGTGTACACATAAATATGAAAATGTCTAGCTTCGTGACTAGAAAGGAGAGAAGACCCTCATGGACATGGACAACAGTGTGGTGACTACTGGGAGGGCAGGTGCTAGGAACTGGAGAAGGGAGGGTCAAGGGTCAGAGGAGGAGACTCGACTTGGGGTGGTGAACACACAACATGGCCTACAGAAGATGTGCTGTAGAACTGTGCACCTGACACCTGTATAACCAGTGTCCCCCCGATAAATTCAATTAAAAACAAAACTAATATAGATTTGGATTCACTTCTGGACCTGCCACAGATTTGCTTCCTAGGCCTTACAAGGTTACTTTGCTTCTCTGTGTCTCAGTTTCTCTTTTTGAAAAATCAGAACAATAAAACCTGCTATAAATGTTTTGGTAAAAAGGTCAGATGTAGAAAAAAATATATATGTTATGTTTTATGTGTTTTTTTCTTGCATGAAAAATAGGAAAAAATATGGAATATGCATGTGTATATATGTAATAACACATAATATTCAGCATTATATAATAAAATCTCAACAGAATATTTTAGTCACACACATACACACACACCTACATCACATAAATAAATCTGATACATGATTTGATCTCTAGTGCAAACTAAATATATATGGTTCCAAAATATGTTTTTAAACAAATTAGCAGTACAGAGCTGCAGAAAACTCAGTAACTATATATTAAAGACTTATACAAACACATCATTCATATAGAGGCTGCAATTTCCATGATCAACTCGGTTAAAGTATAGCATATTCTCTTATTTGTGACTTAGAAACTCAGATAAGCTTTATAGCACCAGTAAGGTATGAGATTGCATTGATCGTACATATTTGTAACATACAGCCCAGATGCTGATTATACACGGCAATAAAACTGACAGTTTTTTGCAATTTCCCCATCTGCTTTTAATGTAAATGGTAAAAACAGCTGCCAGAGAACAGAACAGAGTCTTAACAGGGTGAAGGGGGTGTGTGGAATGACTCCAGCTTCTGAATCTTGGACAGCCAATGCAGCCAAACATTCGCATCCTAGGAACATCAGTCCGGAATTTGAAAAGGAGGAAGCAGCAATATTTCTCTGACATTAGGGATTCTCTTGCCTATTACATAATAATCCTAAAATAAGGATTTTCTATTTCTAGAGTGTTGCTTCTAATGTTAGTAGTAAATGCCATTGAAATCCTCCATATGTCCCCACATAAAATGACCCAGGACTCTCTTAGACTAGAATATTATTTCAGTTATGTAATTGCAGCCTCCAGACGCTGTCAGTTTAATAAATATCTTCAGCAGCCGAGTGAAGATGGGCCTCCAGAGGGGCATACTTTGCATATACTGGCATCTTTGCCTTAGGACTGTGCCCAAACTAATTATCAGCTATCCCTGCCTTGGCATGATTTTTCCTGAAAATTGTCCATTTTCTTAATCTTATTTTATTTCTTGTGATATCATTCTAGGGAGCATTCCCTTGAGTGTAAATTCAATTGATGTTTTCATAGTGTAATTAACTCTTTTTTCCATTTGGTCTTTAGGCATTTAAAAGCAAGACAAAAAAATGAGTGTGTGTTCCTATTGACTTCATATTTCGGGCAGTGACCTTTCGAGTGTTAAAAATTTCATGCCTTCATTCATACGGATCAAGCACAGATACACTCCATACACAAATCACCTGGTTTAGATTTAGAGAGAAATTTAGAGAGATATGGCTCACTGATTTCAGGACAGAGGATAGATACATAATGCCAATAACACAAAGTTTTCACAAATGATTTTTCTTTAGCAATCCAGTAGAGAAAAACAGAATTTCTGTGCTTTGTTTTTCATTAATCACTAAAACCTGGCGAACCACTTACTGAGTCAGGCACTGACTCATTACCATTTGGTAATGATTTCAGTTTTAAACATGTTATGCAAATTGCTTTTACACATTACTTATTTGACAGTACTACTCGATGAGTGGGTAGCAATTTGCATTCTGCCCACCCTACTTTGAGTTATTTGTCCAAGTTATACATGATCTATTTCCAAAAGTTTAGATAACACTGTGATCGCTAGTGGAATCTGAACTTCATACATTTTCAACTTAATCTTTCCAGCTGATTATGTAACCATAAATTTATAACTTAATTCCTTAAAAAAAAAACGAGTATTTCATTTGCCTGAGAATGAATAATAGTTTGACTATGTCCCAGCTGCCTTAATTTTTACATTGAAGTCTACCAATGTCATATTTTACCTCTGATGGCATGTATTTTTTCCTGTAGAATAGTGTAGGAAGAAACCACAACAGCACAAGGGTCTCTTCTTGGAATAACCTGCCATCATTACCTGCTGCTGAAGCCTACCTTCCCCATGTCTTAGAGAGGCTGTTGCTCTCTCATTCCTAGCCTGGTCTTTTCTACAAACCACTCTCCACTCCATACTGGAGTGATTTTTCTAACAAATCTAATCATGCTATGACCCTGCTCAAAACCTGTCTTCCTATCCTGTTGTCATGGGCACAGGTGATTCTTCAAGGTTAGACTTCTGATTTATGTTCTAGCATTTGAAAACTGTTTTACTGACTTTCTCAGAGGTACACACGTCTCACTTTTCTAGGATTTCGCACGTGTTCTTTCCTGTCTACAAAAACCCTCAGTTTCTCTGCCCTCAAAACACATCCTCCTGGCCTGACCTGTGGTGGCGCAGTGGATAAAGCGTCGACCTGGAAATGCTGAGGTCACTGGTTCGAAACCCTGGGCTTGCCTGGTCAAGGCACATATGGGAGTTGATGCTTCCAGCTCTTCCCCCTTCTCTCTCTCTGTCTCTCTCCTCTCTCTCTCCCTCTCTCTCTCCTCTCTAAAAATAAATAAAAAAATTAAAACGAAACAAAACAAAAAACCCCCACATCCTCCTGCCTGAAGATTTTGTGAGTCTCCCGGACAAACCAAGGGGTTCCTTTCTCTGTGTTTCCTGTGCATGAGTATTTTATTACTTGTTATAGGATTAGAAAACTATCTATTTGTGTAAAGCTTCAATTCTCTGCAGTGTCAACATTTTGAAGGAAGGAGGGACCTGTGTCCTTTCGACTCTAATGGCAGATACAGAGTTGGCACGTAGGGGAGGGCGGGGGTGAAAAAGGTAAAAGAGATTCAGGAAAATATATATATATATATTTTTCTGAGTATGTAGAATTTAATAGAATTAAGAGTTCAAAATTTTAGAAGAGGCAAATGCAGAAGCAGCATGCAAAAATGGTTAAACTATATGGGAAGAGGGTCTAAACAAAAAAAAATTGAAAGAAAATGTATATTCTTAATGTTATATTCAGTATCTTAAATGGAGGATGTAATCGAATACAGCATTCACAAAGATCCTCACTTTCACCTCTTTGTAATATGCAGGCAAGTGGTCCACAGGAAACAGAAGTACTCCTGGACCTCAACACCCATCTCCATCACCGTGAATCTCTCTTTAGCTGTTTCTATCACCAGCAGAGTAAGAGCAGTCCGGTGAGCTCACAGAGTCAAGTGAGACTCCTTGCCATTTTATCTGCTTGAATCAGAGTGTGTCAGAAAATGGAATTCTAATTTCTGAGACTTTGTAATCCATAGCAGAGAAGAAGAAAATGACACTAAGCGTTCTCACAACATTGCTACCGTCCTTCCGCCTTCCCACAGTTAAAACCAGGGGTCGTCAACCTTTTTATACCTACCGCCCACTTCTGTATCTCTGTTAGTAGTAACATTTTCTAACCGCCCACCAGTTCCACAGTAATGGTGATTTATAAAGTAGGGAAGTCACTTTACTTTATAAAATTTATAAAGCAGAGTTACAGCAAGTGAAAGCATATAATAATAATTACTTACCAAGTACTTAATGTCAAATTTTCGCTAAGTTTGGCAGAATAAATCTTCATAAAACAACTTATTATAGTTAAATCTATCTTTTTATTTATACTTGGGTTGCTCCGCTACCGCCTACCATGAAAGCTGGAATGCCCACTAGTGGGCGGTAGGGATCAGGTTGACTACCACTGATTTAAACGTTTCCCTGACCATCTTTTCTCAAACAAATAAAAGAAAAGATCTGTATGGCTCCCAGCTTCTGACCTCTAAAAAAAAAAAAGCAACGGAGAGTAAAGGCAGTAGACGTAAGAGTAACGGACGTATTCCAAATTGTTACCATTTATGCTCCTGCTAACTATCCTTCGTGATTTACGGAATCTCTGTGTGTTTAAACAGTTTGATGTGCCACAGAAAATCTATAACGGGATTGAAGAGAACTAAATGTCTACTTTATAGCAATCCATCACACTGTATTTGGAATTTTATACCTATAAATGTGATGTAAGAAATTAATTCTGAACATCTGATATATAGAGAATCAATTTGCTACGAATGATTTTGCTGCCGTGGGCCAGATCATGTTGAGACTTGCCTCTGGAAAATTGTATAAATACAAGGTTTCAACAAGCAGAGCTCAAAGGGGCAAAGTACTAGCTATACCTTCTTTCTTTTAAACCTAATTTTATTTTATATTACACGTTCTGTTGCACCCCCTATCTCCACTAGACAGAATTCCAGATTGTGTACCCCACCCCCTCTAGCTTCCCCCAACATTGTCCTCCTCACCCACAACATGCTAAGTGTTGGGGCAGAAGTGGTGACAGAAGAGACAGGTCCTGTCCTTGTTAAGCTCGCGGTCCCACAGGATAGCTTGATGTTATTCAAAATCTCAAATTAAAGTGTTGGAAGTTCCATGCGGGCTAAATCCAGGGAGAGATGAAACTATTTAACAGAGAACCGGAAAGTTGCCATTACAGTGGTTCTAGATAAAAAAATCACATGGAAAACCTCTCAGTTTTGCAAACATTCCTATACCTGAATACCTCATCTGTCTCTATGCTCCTCCTGTGTTCTTTCGACACACAGTTCCCTAAAGTTTCTCGTGTCTTGTTTATCTGAGTAATCAACCAGACTCTTGTGTTTGTTTTTTCTCAATTATTCCCCTTTACACTATTCCAACAAGCTAAGCTAAGTATTGAAAGAAAGAAAGAAAAAGAAAGAAAGAGAAAGAAAGAAAGAAAGACTTCAGCATCAAAGAAACTTAGGATTGAGTCGTGTTTAGCCTCTTCACAACTGAAGAATTTTTGTTTTATAAGATTTCCTGTTTTGAGCCTCACCTTTTTAAAATAGAAAAATGAAGCAAAATGATGGTACCAGCATTTTAGGGATTTGAGGTTAAGTGTGTATGGCTTCATTCCAGAGGCAAAAGGACCTTAGAGAAAGGAGGCTAAGACAGCTAGCTGCAAGAAGACTGAGTTAAGTCTTGTATCTAAAGAAGAAGGGGACCTCTGATAGAGGGGGCGGGTCAGCCAAGAACAGAGGAAACGGAGTCCTGAGACCCACGGAGAGAGTGGAACGCAAGACAACATGGGCAACAGGGTAGTGGAGCCCACTCCATTAAACATCCTATCCATTAACTTTTCTCTTATCGATTCTATGTGTAAAAAGCACCTGCTTCTTTTCTACAGGGAGAGAACAGATTGCCTCTTCAGGTTTTATTTTTTCATCTTGTGCAATGCAGTTCCAACCTTTCAGAGATAAATGTGCTCTAAATGTTTAATTTTTATTTTAAGATACTCCCTGAGGATTCTTTTTTTTTATTCATTTTAGAGAAGAGAGAGAGGGAGAGAGAGAGACAGAGAGAGAGAGAAGAGAGAGAGAAGGGGGGAGGAGCTGGAAGCATCAACTCCCATATGTGCCTTGACCAGGCAAGCCCAGGGTTTTGAACCGGCGACCTCAGCATTTCCAGGTCGATGCTTTATCCACTGCGCCACCACAGGTCAGGCAAAAATGTTTAATTTTTAAATTAGCCATTCATTTGGTAAATATTTATCTTCTATTTATCAAGTGCCTACTATGAGCCAGGTGCTAGATTTGTTGTTGGGTATTCAGTGGTGATTAGAACAGGACCAGTTCCTGCCTTTGTTAGAACCGGTCCTTGAGCAGGGGAGACAGATGGTAAGCAAATAAATGCAGAAATATAGACATATAATTACAACATCTAATAAGTAGGTGCGGTCAGAATCAGATTTCTAACCCGCAGAGGGGAGGTCAGATCCTGGGTCACAGTGAAATCAGGATAATGAGGTCACTTGGAGAAAACCACCAGCCTTTATTCAACACAGACCTCGGCACCTGTTTTCCCAGATGCACCTATCAAAGGTCAATGAAAAGATCAAATGATAAAATGCGTGTATAACACCCAACATTGCAGCTATTGGGTAAACGTTATTCTCTCTGTTCTGTCTTCTCTAAATTATTCCACTTCTGACTTCAAAAGATTGTTTCCTTTCTGTATCTTAATGAATAACTGTTTAAGCAAAAACCAGGAGTGCATCATTGCAGATGCAAGCACAGAGCAGAAAAAAAAAAATGAGTCAAGTTTCTCTACGTAACTCTACAGGCAATTGATGACTACAACACGGAGCACATACATGCTTTCTTTTGGTCAGAGTTATATTCTGAGACAGCTGCGGGGATAAGGACATGCCACCCAGCAGGAAATCAGCTCAACAGTATATGTAATAACTCCCAGTAAAGAATTCCTACTAATAATTTCTGGTAAAATTAGACTAAAAATTATTTGAAAAATATAGGAGTTTATAATTTTCAGTTCATCATATATTGAAATCGTAGAATCCATAAAGAACTTTAAAAAGATGTTGCATAGCTTTATTTTCACTTTTATGAATTGTACTGACATTCTTTATTCTAACTAAAAAAAAAAATAAGTGTTATAAAATAAATGAATTACTAAGCCGGTAAGTTATGCCAATATAATCAATGATAATGGAGGTATTTTGTTGCAGTTGAAACTTATTATGATTATTACCAGATACTCTACTGATAAAGCTGATAATGTAGTAATAACCAGAGAAGTAAAATTCACCTAGAGCTTCATATATATATATATACTTTCATCTCAATTTATAAATTTCATTCATTCTAGCTTTACCAGATAGACTGCCTCCTCAATATAGGCAAAACCAATGGGACATATTATTTCATATAACTTTTATATTACTAAATTCCACCATTACACAAAATCTATAGAGCATGCAGAATAGAAGAAAGGCCCTATTATAAGAAATAAAATAGGCTAGATGAGAGAAACCATCTTAAATGTCTCCTATTACATTCAGTCCTTCATATCACATAGAGTCTGTTCTATTTTAGCAGCCCCAAGCTCTCACGGGCACTTCGGCAATTCATAAATATCGCTCACCACCGTCTTCATTCCCAGGGCTGGCCCTGCTCCTCCGCTTCTCACATACAATGATACAACCACCATCTCCCAACGCCTCATACTTCCAACTCTGGCATCATCTTTGGTTCATTTTTCTCCATTATTCCCTCATGTCATCAAATTTAAGACTGCATTCATTCTGCGTCTCTATTAGCTATGACACCTTCCACGTCACTCTTCCTGCTCTACTGACCCCGCCCCCCCTACACCAACAGCGCAGCCTCTGACGAGGCCTCCGTGCCTGGAAGTCTCTCCTTCTGCTAACCCCTGGCCTGAAGCTGTCAGGTTCATTGCGGGAGATTCGGACAAAAACCCTTGTATTCAAACGCATTGCAAATAAAGTGAAAGATTCTTACACTGTCACAGGCCCTTCACGAATTGGCTTCAACCAACCTTTCCAACGTTACTTCCTTGCACTCTCTCAGGTTGCAAATGCCAGAGTGAGTTCTCTAACACCTTGTGTTACCGTCCTTAACTGCCTTTGTTTCTGCTGTCCTGTCAATGTTGAAAGCCGCTTTCTTATCATCTCTGCATGCCTGTTCACTGCCTACCCTTCCAGGCCTACCCCGCAAGTGCCCTCCTGCGGGCAGGAAGGCTTCGATGATCAGGGTATCCTTTACTGAATGATTACTACACGTTTAAGCACATAAAGCTCTACGCGAGTTAATTTGTCCATATCAAGCTACAATGCCCCATAGTCTCAGACACAGAGACGGTCTTTTGGAAAAGAAGTATCTTGGCTCCAGGTTGCACAGACAGTGCGCAGTAGGTAGACTGGTGGTTCTAACTGCAACTTCCTGACTCTGGTGAACCACTCTCACTTGCCCCCCACTTGATGCCCTCTGTGACAACATGCCTTCAGCTTCATCTGTTCTCCTCTGAAAGGAGTTACGACTTTGTGCCTCATTTCACAACTTTTCATTTCCACGCCCACATTTCCTAGTCCCCTGCGGGAAGGTCTACGGAGAATTCATGCTGCCTTTCTACAGTAAGTGTTTACTTAATACATGCTTGTGCCTGGACAGGTGAATACACTTTTCCTCTATTTTACAACGTAATCTGTCTTTCTCCTATTCAGGTCATTGCATATGACATCTTCAGACTCAAATGAAAGCCGTGCAATACGCTGTGGCTGGAAAATCACAGGGAGATGTCCTTTCTCAGACAGAATTTCCCATGATGCCTCCTCGTGCACCTAACGCTCCCATTAGGCTCAAATGCACAATCTCTAAAACAGGGTGCCCACGCCCTCGGTTCCTGCTCCTTCTCCTCTGTGGGCTGGGACCCACCTCTTCTAAAACCAGGTATTCCTCTTCTTTCCAGGCTCAACTCAAAAGCACTTACAAAGGGCTATCCAGGGCAGTGTTCCATCAACTGACATTTTGATGAGAATGACATTATTTTGCATTTACATTTTTCCGTGTCTGGGCCAAATCTTCATAAAGTTTAGAATCCTTACAGGGGATCCTGTCTTACACAGCAAGGTTCAAAGCATATTTTTAAGCATATATTAGATACTTTACACAACAGCAGTGGGTCTAATAAATTGATGTTATTCTCATATAAAATAAATTAGAGCAGTCAATTGGCCAAAAGAAAAAAAGAAGGAGTCTAGATTTCTAGTGATAAGCACACAACAGAGTATACAGATGTTGTACTATAAAGTGGTACACTTGAAATTTATGTAACATTATTAATCAATTTTACTCCAAAAAACTTAATAAGAATAAAAGACAAAACCTAGTTTTGGAAAATAATTTTTTTGTGTGCCTACTATGTAGATTAAACACAAGAAGTTGGGCCTATTTTATTATTTCAACCAAAAATGTCCAAAGCCTTTCTTTATTTATTTAGTTAAAATTTAGAATCGGCTTCTAAAACAATAATATGACTGCCTCGGTGGTTAAGAAGTGCTTTCTGCCTGACCAGGCAGTGGTAGAGGATAGAGCATCGGACTGGGACGCGGAGGACGCAGAGTTTCAAACCTGTGAGGTTGCCGACCTGAACTCAGGCTCATCTGGTCTGAATAAGGCTCACCAGCTTGAGCCCAAGTTTGCTGGCCTGAGCAAGGGGTCATTTGTTCTGCTGTAGCCCCCGGTCAAGGCACATATGAGAAAGCAATCAATGAACTAAGGTGCTACAACGAAGAATTAATGCTTCTCATTTTTCTCCCTTCCTGTCGGTCTGTCCCTATCTGTCCCTCTCTCTGTCTCTGTCACACACACACAAAAAGAAGTGCTTTCTTAATGAATGGATATTGAAGTAAAAATTTCCCTTAATGCTTACTTCTCAGGATGGCAAAAGCAGTCCATTTCCCATCCTACATGACTTTGTTTTACCCACGTGACTTACAAGCGGCCGGGACAAATGCACAGGGCAGCTGCGTATATAAAATAAGTACGGAGGCCCTGGCCGGTTGGCTCAGTGGTAGAGCGTCGGCCTGGCGTACAGAGGTCCCGGGTTCGATTCCCTGCCAGGGCACACAGGAGAAGCGCCCATTTGCTTCTCCACCCTTCCCCCTCTCCTTCCTCTCTGTCTCTCTCTTCCCTTCCCACAGCAGGGCTCCATCGGAGCAAAAGGTGGCCCGGGCGCTGGGGATGGCTCCTTGGCCTCTGCCCCAGGCGCTAGAGTGGCTCTGGTCATGGCAGAGCGACGCCCCGGAGGGGCAGAGCATCGCCCCCTGGTGGGCAGAGTGTCGCCCCTGGTCGGCGTGCCAGGTGGATCCTGGTCGGGCGCATGCGGGAGTCTGTCTGACTGTCTCTCCCCGTTTCCAGCTTCAGAAAAATAAAAAATAATAATAATAAATAAATAAAAAATAAAATAAGTACGGAATACTGTCAAGAGAATTTAACTTTTGATGGGTTTACATTGACTCAAGTAGGTGAAATGGTCACTAATTAAAATGTCTCATATTTTTGACTCATATCATTATCTTTTTTTTTATACTTTATGACAGATTATACAATATTTCACATGAAATACCTACACTGTACTTTAAAGACGAGAGCTCTGGAGGAGGCAGAACACCGTCTGGTCACCTTGCTCCTGTACTCTATCACCCCAGCTGGGCTCTCCGCTCAGACCCCTTCACCTTGTTCCTGTACTCTATCACCCCAGCTAGGCTCTCTGCTCAGACCCCTTCACCTTGTTCCTGTACTCTATCACCCCAGCTGGGCTCTCTGCTCAGACCCCTTCACCTTGTTCCTGTACTCTATCACCCCAGCTGGGCTCTCTGTTCAGATCCCTTCACGGTGGGCTCAGAAAGGGCCTGAGCACACCTCCAGACCCACGCGGTCGGACTGGTACTGCTCTTCTTACTTTTCCTAGTAGCCTAATAACCCTTTCTCAAGGGAAGAAAAAGTACTCTTTCTCCTTAACCTGCATTCCTTTTAATTTGACCTGTATTTAAAAAAAGACAAATCCTAGCCACTCTAACAAAGGATTTCATTAAACAGAGGAAGGGTCAATACCATTCTGAAAGGAACATTTGTCCAAGCTAATTGATCAGATTTGCCTTGGATAAACTCAGAATCTCCTAAGGATAGTCATGGTTTGGGTCCCCGGGGAAGGAGAGGAAAAAGGAATTTCAGGGCACATACATTTCCGTGATAGTTTCAGGCAGATTCGTGGGAATCTCAGTGAGACCTTTCCCACGACAGTCTACGATATTGTTGCTGCAGGTACAAGCAGCCGGACAATGCAAAACACTGCAAGACGGGGCCATGAACGACTGGTGACCTGCAAAACAATAACAACCACAAATAGCAATTATGCTTTTCCTCCTGAAATTCCTCATTCAAACATGTAAGCTTATCTTAAATAACAAAGCACATCAAATACATCTCTCTGAATACCGGGTCATAAATGGTCCTATAGTTCTAAAATATATTTCAGGAAGTATGCATTTATATTTTGGGGGTCAACACTCATATGAAACAAATGAGATTTTTAAAAGAAACTATAACAAAGATCATTTTTAACACTTGACAGCATTATAAGGAAGGCTAAATTCAGATTTGAAACTGGAATTCTATTCAAAATTATTCTGAGTTCCAAAAGAAAGCAGCAACTTTAGACTAATCTATATTTCATTCTAATAAGCTTGGTCTTTACTGAACTTATATAGCTTAACTTTATCTCAAAAATAAAAATTCTCCTAGTGGTAGACGTAACTGTGGACTTTAGTTACATAATCAAGTGGCAATAAATATAGAGAAAGATTAGATCATGCTAAGTTTACTGTGCGAACAGGTTCAAAATAGTAATTTTTTTGACAATATTATAATTTGTAACATGTCATTCTGTAATTGTTAATGGATATGTTTCTTTTTTTTTGTGCTTCCTATGATACATAGGCGGTTTCCTACCCATTATTTGGAAACCAAACGATATTGAAACGAGATGTTATTGTCTGAACGAAGAACAACAGCGTCAGCAGTTTTTTACCAAATGGGCGTGTACCCACACTTGGTTTCAGGAGCAGGGAGAGCCCTCTCCAACCTGCTGGGCCGGGGCCTGAACGGCGGCGACAGGCCAGGAAGAGGCCGCAGGCTAGTTCCTGCCCAGGCCCTCTCCACACGCTCTCAGATTGGACAGAAACAGTCTCAGTCTAAAAGAGAAACGTGCACTTGCCTTCTTCCTCGTCTAGAAAACAAGGGAGGGAAAAGCGAAGAGAGAAAAAAGTGGTTAGTAACAAATTGTTAGTCAGTTCATTTATTATTATTATTATTTTTAAAAGCAATCAGGTCTATTGAGAACATTCCATGACATGACCAATAACTGTATTTGGGTTATAAAAGGTGTGGGAAAGTGCGTACAAAGGATGAAACGGAAACAGTAACTTAGAATCCGACACTGGCACATTTTACCACTCTTTTAAGAAACCGTTCACTATTTATGATTCATTCTATAGAGTATTAAAATGTCTTTTATATTTTAAACAGTCACCTCTAGAGCAGAACTGGCTTACCTATATTTATGAAGGAAATTACAGGTTAATATGAATATTAACATAATTTTATAAATCTATCCTTCCATCCAGGCATCCATCCATCTGTAAATGGGGTATCAAATTACTTAGGTTGAGATCCCCGAATTCAAATATATAACCTTGAACAAGGTTTTTTAGTATCTTTTTTTTTCTCGGCATTTTAACCTCTCATATGAAGATAACATGACATTTCTTTCCAGTTGTTATGAGGGAGGTGAAATGAGGGAAATGCATGTGGAATACAGATAGTGGTGTTTAAGAACATAGAAAAACTTAAGTAAATGTCACCTGCTGATATTTCCCATAGCCCATGTCTTGTTTTGTTTTCAGATTTTTGTTCCCAAAGCTAGTCATTTATCTCTTTTAAGTAGAGCTGAACTCCTAGTCTATGTGTATACACGGAAAATATTTTGTCACGCTGCAACTTCAGTTGAGTTATTATTATTTTTTTAATTTCCCAGCAGAAATCCTGGATTAATTACTCATATTTTCAATGGTTAACATAAAAGTAGATATAAATGATTACTTAAAGGGGAAATAATGAGGAGCAAATAGAACTAAAATCAAGGGATTTCCTTTATTTCCCCTGGAGTGAAAACTGAAAAGTCTTTCATCATACCTTAGGTACAAGTAATCAGTAATTACCCACCATGCACAAACGTCTTATAACATATTATTATCAACCACTGAAACAGAGGATTTCCACAGAGTGATTAGTACACAGTCGCACGTTAGTGAGAAACCCTGAAGCTCTTACAGCACGCATGGTCACAGTTCTCTTAAACAGAGCACGCACTCGAACAGCAGAAAGTTTTGGCTCCCTTACCACTGCAGACAAACTCTCGTTTCTGGACCTCAGCCACGTTGTGGCCCCTCAGGTGGGACGGGCCCATGCACTGGGTGTACAGGCCCACCCGAGGCCTCTGCCGCAGCCAGTCAGAGAGCCAGGCCAGGTGGCAGTCACAGTACAGGTTGTTGGAATGCAGTCGACTACAATGAAAGACAAGAATTTGAAAGCAAGGAAACAGAAATAGTCATTTCAAAACTTGGAAAATGCTTGAGCGATAACAAACGGCTCTATTTTCTTACCGTAGAATTAGATAAAGCCTAACAACTGTTCATCGGATTTCTGGTCTAAAAATCAAACTGGTTTACAACAGCATGATCAACTCTCTTGTCTTTTACCTGTGAGCTAAGCAAATGTACAGAGGCTGGAACGTGACCATAAGGACGTTTTGCCTCGGTTCATTCCAAAAGGGAGAAAGAAACAAGTCCAAAGGCAAACCGCTCTGCCGTCCAGACATGGTGGCGGCCAGTCGGGGTTGGGGAATGGGGAGGGAAAGCATGGGGTAGGGCTAGCAGGCTCGTTAATAAAAGCCACGGCTCCCAGTGTGAACTCTCAGTCCACTCGTTATGAATCTCTGCAGAAACTGCTTGCAAAATCTTTTCTGCAGGGTCACTTTCATTTTCCTTTTTGCTCAGCAGGATAGAATAATAATTCAGTATCAACTGCTTCTTTCAGGTCCTTATTCTGATGTTCTTCCTATTGTGGGATATCAGAAAAAGGGATCAACCGCGCTTGGTTCTTGGGGACCAATCCCTCAAAGAGGAGCAACTCTTGAAATGAAGAGTCGTAAGTGGCAGGGAGTGAAGGAATTAAGTGAGCCCCCCTCTGGGCTGGCAGGAATCCATACCCGATCGTGGATCCCTTCCAAGTGACAAATAGCACTTCTACATTAATAAAACATCAGATAAATGTAGCCACTAAATTAGGTAAATGACTTCCAACTGGCTTTTATGTTTTCTCAAACTAAAGAAAAGGACATCCAAAGCTATAAATCATAGCATCATTCCCAGAATCATCTACGACACAGTAAAACCATTTTAGCCCTTTTTAGCTGATGTGCTCAATTCTAACCCAATAACAGTAATGGATATTAAAACATGGAACTCGGTCCAGAAAGATAATTGGACCATAAAAATGGAATTTTTAAGTAGCAGTGATAATATAGAATAATGGAAGAATCAAAGCAAGGGAATTTAAAGTTAGATGAGTCTTTTACATTCTCCTTGAGCTTGTAGGTTTGGAATGGTCTTGCATCAGAAGTAGATGACAGGCCACAGAACAAAAAGCTACATTTTGGGAAAGTTCAGTGACCTCTGGCTCAGTTTTCACAGAAGTCAAAGTGGCCTCCTTTGGAAGCCATAGAGCACATTCCACACTATGGTTCTCTAAAGTGTGTCTATCTGAACCAAGCACTTACAATGATTCAATTACATACGCATAAGTGCTATAAGAAAAGAGCACAAATATTTTAAAAAGCTGATGAGTAAGACAAACTGTGATGGATTTCTACAAGAAAATAAGGTGCCCTATAGAACATGCAGATGGTAGATGATTTTATAGTCTTAATGGCTTTATTTTGCAAAGAATAACAGCTTGGTCAATGGTATTTTTATAAAAATTAATTAAATTTAGCACTGCTGGTTAGCTCATTTGGTTAGAGTGTCGTCCCAGTTTGCCAAGGTTGCAGGTTCTATTCCTGGTCAGGGCACATCCAAGAATCAACCAACAAAAGCAAAAACAGTGGAACGACAAATCAATGTTTCTTTTCCTCCCTCCCTCCCTCCCTCCCTCCCTCCCTCCCTCCCTCCCTCCCTCCCTCCCTCCCTCTCTCTCTCTAAAACCCAATAAATAAAATTTTAAAATTAAGAAACCAATTTCATGAAATATAGCTTGAGTGATCTGGACTGTTACTCTAGTCAAATTAGTCTCAGTCTAATAGGCCCCAGGAAACAAAATTTAGTTATGTCTCCACACTTTTAGAATTCTTTTATTTTACTAAATCATATTCCAAGGAAATTTCAATGATCAATTATTGCATAGAGAGCTACATTTTAGTGAGAAAAAAATGACATTAAGGTCGGTATTACCTAGTCATTAAAAATCTGACAGTTTAGCCTGACCTGCGGTGGCGCAGTGGATAAAGCGTCGACCTGGAAATAAATGCTGAGGTCACCGGTTCGAAACCCTGGGCTTGCCTGGTCAAGGCACATATGGGAGTTGATGCTTCCAACTCCTCCCCCTTCTCTCTCTCTGTCTCTCCTCTCTCTCTCTCTCTGTCTCTCCCTCTCCTCTCTAAAATGAATAAATAAAAAATAAAAAAATTAAAAAAACTCTGACAGTTTAATTGACTTTATTTATTAAAAACAAAAAAATAAATAAAATTTTTTTCAGTTATCAGATGTTATAAAATAAAAAAATATTTTGAAAACTCAATAAAAACAGATATTCCCTACTTAAAACACATGCTTTTTCAAGATGTCTGATGCTTTGGTTATGTTCTCATTCTTTATTACACATTGTATATAATATAGTTGTTTAGATCAAGATTGATTCTGAAACTGAGTTCAAATGAGATTTATCTCTGAAAATGCTTTAAATATCCCCCCCTGGGCTTTAAGGATTAATTTTTCTCCAAGAGGTAAAGAAAAAATAGCTGTAGCAAATATTTTAATAGAGAACCATTTTATTCACCTAAAATATTTTAATGTCCGTTCAGTAACCCCTAAAAAGATTTTTTTAATAGAAATGCTGACCTAATCTTAATTATTGAAGCAATATAAGGTGGAGCTGTAATTTTATGTTACAAAGAATGTGGGAGAGCTGGATGAGCTATATTAGGTCTGCTTGACGTACAGTAATAAAATCATAAAGATTTACCATTTATCATTTTTGACAGCCAATCAAGGAGTCTTCCATTTCTTAATGAAATGTGACCTCTACAATAGCTCAAAGTAAACTCCCCAACCAGACATCCCAAACCCGTATCATTTCTAAAATAAAGAAAGCGTTCCAGTTTTCAGATTAATTTCCTCAAATATCATGTATAGAACTTCTGTACAACTGCTGTTTTCCTTGCCCGCATCATAATGAACTATATTCTTTGCTTACTAAAAACAGCACCAAAGGGAACCTTAATTGATTAAATCGACCTTTATATATATAGTGACTACTTACAAAGTCCTAAGTTTAGGCATATGGTTGAAACTTGCCACAGAAAGTCTGGTAATGTTGTTATTGTTGAGAGTGCTGTAGATATAAGAAAAATAGTTAAAAGTTTTAGAAATAAAATGTATTAATTATCCTATATACGAATATAAAAAAACTTCCAGTAATTATGCTTATAAAAAACAACTACTTGGTAGAGATGACATAAAGAATGAACTATAAACAAGATGATAAATACATTTTACACTTTAATATATCTTAATACTTCAGTTTTATCAAACATTTTATAAATTTATGGCTTTAGCCATAGCATCTTTACTATTTACATGTGGCTTGATGCACCATGTGCGTGCACGCATGTCTATTTATAATAAGCAAGCATAAGATAGTCACAGTTGGAAACCTTAAGTAGACGAGTATTATGTGCAATTAGTATCCATGAGTAAATGAACATATTTGAAAGCTCCAACTGAAATATCACAGCAATAGCACAGAGTCAGTTCTGCCAGGTCCTGAAACAGAGTCCTGTTAATTACTATTTACTGTACAGATCACCGTTGAAATCTGAGTAGTAAGAACGTATCTATATTTGGTATTTGCATTAGGTGGGGAAGGCGTGACAATCTGTAGCACTGTATTAAAAGCTAGTATACTCTCATACTTTTTAGTTACAGTCCCCTTTTTTTTTATTTTCAGAGCTATGGGGTAATGATCATGGTTTCACAAAGCTAGAATAAGTAAGATGGATGGTCAAGGGAGATATGGGGAAAAGAAGTATAATTCTTGCTTGGTTCAATTTTTTCCCACTTTCCCCAAACAGACATTGTTAGTTGTGTTATTACTATTTCTACTGCTACTACTGCTCACTCATTCATCTAATATTTCCTGAAAGACTCTTATTTTTATGGCAACACAGAATATTATAAAAATAAATCAGGCATAAAAACCTGTCTGAAAATAGCAAATAGTTCAACTGGCGAGAAGAATTACTCAAGTTACAAATACTTATAGCTAATAAGATTAAGGAATGAATAATTTTTATTTTCTCCTTTCGGAAAAGTCTGGTGTGACAAGAAAAATGCGAGGACAGTTATCCCCAGGGGTGTGTTGGTCCAGCGTGGAAACAGAACATGATTCTTACATATAGAAGATATAGCAGAGTGTGGACAAAACAGGACAAGTTGCTGATGGAGGTAAGAAAGAGTGCAGGTGGATACCTTTGATATTATATTATAGAAGGGTTTGACTCAGAGGTTGCCAATTCACTTGCCTGCAGAGGCCAGGCAGGGAATATACATGAGAGACGCATGCTAGATCTACAAACACACAAGGGGGAAGAGAGAGGAGCAGCGGACAGCGGGAATGAGAAGGACCCCAGAGAACTAGCAATTTTATTCCTTGCTGTAGCATAAATATACGTCTCCAATGGACACTTGCTCTGCTGTCATGGAAGCCTGCCAAACAATCTCATTTTCTCAAGAGAAGCTAGAGTTGGCAATTTTTAGATCCTCCTAATTTTGAATTCTTAAATACTGGCAACCGACT
Organism: Saccopteryx bilineata; assembly: GCF_036850765.1. Lineage (NCBI taxonomy): Eukaryota > Metazoa > Chordata > Mammalia > Chiroptera > Emballonuridae > Saccopteryx > Saccopteryx bilineata. The sequence goes on from NC_089494.1 coordinate 253,126,526, forward strand.
CAAATATTTCAAAGAGTCCATGGGCTAAGTCTGTTTGGGTTAAGCAATGTACATTCCTGAAGTCACATTAGGCCAGCTGATAGCTGCGTTTGTTCACAGTGGGATGTTGGGTGTTCAGCGGTCGAGGGATTAACTTAAACTGCTCGGGAAAGTAGGGCACAACAGCTACATGTCTGACTTGCTTTACTGTCCAGTTTTGCAATGTATAGAATGATATAAGAACTAATCCAAGTGATCTGAATTAAGTCACATGGGGGAAAAAAAAAGGCCCACTCGATGAAGGACATATAAAACCCTGAACTGGTCGGCTTGTAAAAGCCTGTAGCATTGTCCGTGAACACAAGTGAAATGAGATTTTTTTTTTTTCAGATGCCATTAAAATATATCCTGGTGTTTGCACTAAAAGGTTTCACTTCTCAAAGGGATTTGCTTCCCAATGACCCCTTTCCTGCCTTAAAAATCTATGCTGACTTCAGCGAAAATCTTTAGAGTATGTAGTATATCAAAATGTGACTTTGGAGATAATGTATTTTTTTTAAAAGTTATACAATGCAGCAGACCCACATTAATTTTGAACTATAATTTTGTATGGTTCCACACAATGCTGAAGTTGGTGACTTTCTATTTAAAGTCTTTTCTCAAATTGTTATTTTGCATACTGGTACTGAAGAAATAATTTTTTAAAAATAAATTATCTTAGTATTTCTATTCAGTATTGATGTCAGCAAAGCAATATTGATACAGATACCTGGTAATGGAGCAATACATAAAACAAAACTGTTATTTAAAAAATAATAATAAATATGCATTAATTAGGTATTTGACATGTTTATGTTATGGTCATAAAAAGTCTATTTCTGTATTCAGCTCCAAGACACTCTCTTTGTAATGAGAATGTATTCTTATACAAAGGACACCTTGGTATGTTAATAGAAAATGTTAGTCTTGCTAATTACGTAAGCCCTCTTGGACTTAGATTTTGACTTATTTTTTCTTAGTCCCTTAGTGCCAGGCATAGGATTTGGCAAGAGAGTCTGATATTTAATGGATATGAATCACCATGTTTCAATTAAATTAAATTACGTGCATTCTATAGAACAGAATAAAATAAACTATCTAAAACTCGCAACTCAAGGGATATATTTCATTTCTGAGTCTAGCATCCAATGAAAAATGTTGATCTAGGTTTAACTCCCAATGTTATTTTTGAGATGGTATCTTCATATTTAGAAAATCAAAATTATGAACCCTTCCAGCCAGAACACCTCAATAAGTCCATGGACACACAAGTGCTAAACTGCCTCCTTGCTTTCGTCTACCTTAACTCTTCCTTCGTGAGCTTTATTCATTGTCTCTTCCTTAATCTATGTCCTAATGGAACACATTTCATCAATGGTCCTGGATCATGTTACCATCTTCTCTCGTTTGGCTTCAGTATATTTATACATTCACCAATGGTTCATGGAAGTGAAACTTTAAAAAATCTGAATTCTTGGGGATCTGAAGTTTAAGGTGACCTGCAAATAAATGTACCTTCATAACTTCCACATAATGAGATGTTATAATCCAAAGAGTTAAGATTAGTAAAAATAAGCCACACAGAGAACTTTCTTTCTGAAACCCTTCAGATGCTAACACTACAAAACAAGCTCCTGACCAAATGCTTATAATGGTGGACCTTCTGATTTATGTGACAAAATATCAGGGCTTGATAAATTCCAGTGTGTTTAGTACTTCATCCAATTTTCCCTTAAATTCTACATTCAGTAATTTCGCTAATGTTTATATAAATTACAGGGATTTAAAATGAACATATATTAAAAGAATGTATGACTATCCCTTTGCCTTCTTTCATAACAACCTTATATACATAATACATAGACACAGACAAGAGTATGGTGATAGCCAGAGGTAAAAGGTGATAGGTGCTCGGCGGAGGTGGGCAAAGGGGCAGGGGCTGGGGGCAGAAAGAGACTTCGTTTGGCGCAGAGGGCGCACGATGTCGTGTGCGGATGGTGTTCCATTGAGTTGTACACATGAAACCTGTGTGGTTTTGCAAACCAATGTCAACCCAATAAATTCAATTAATTTAAAGAAAAAGAATGTGTGCCTGACTTTATAACATTTGAATATAACATACCTAAATCATGTTGAAAGAAATTTATATTTTCTATCATGTGCTAACTTTATTTATTTAATTTTCATTTTTAGCAAACTCTGACCATTGTGTAATTCTTTTGAGACCTACATCTTAGCTCCTCAAAAGTGTTTTCAGCAGTTTAGATTTTTAATTTTAATTCCATGAATCATAAAATGTTTATCACTCTTTGGTGTGTTTGTGATAGCAGGTCTTTCTAAGATCACTTTTAGATATTTTGCTAACACAACAAACAAGATGAATGAGGTAGTTGTATTTGCATAAATTTACTGTTTCTAATAGCAATGGTATCAGTTTATAACAAATAAGCAAATTAAAAGTTATTATAACTATGGATAAAGGGCTTTTAATGCCTAGCCCAGTGCTTGGCACATAGCTGGTTTTCTCTCTTACAATAATATCTCTCTCTCTCTCTCTCACGTATATGTGTGTGTATGTGTATGTATACATTATTCATATTCTCTCTGTCCCTTTCTATTGCATACTCAACATACACTCAATATATTATATATATGAATTATTCTACCTCTAATAATTAAACATTTAATAACAAAGTATTGCATGCTATTTTAATTAATCCAAAACATTTAGCAAACTTTCCACAAAATTATTGGTGTCACTAATATTCCTAGTTAGGAGCACTGACTCAGCATCATTTTTTTTTTTTTTTTGGCTTGATCAGCTCCATTGAATTAAATAACACCTGCAGTGGTCTCTTCACACACAAAGTGTAGTGGCGATGGCCATGGTCTTGACATCAGACCTCTATCATGAAATCATAGTTGTATCCCAACTATGCTGACTCTAAATTATCTTCAGTGAGCTTTGTATATCAAAATTGGCTCTGGAACACTAATTTAAAACATGATCTTATAAGTGCAATGTGTATGATTAGCACTTTGCATAGTTTTCCTATTGAAAAAGTTAGACTGTTGTCAACAGAAACAAAGGTGACTTTTCAAGCAATTAGAAAACAGTATATATTCCTATAGCACAATTTATCTCAATGACTTCAATCTCACATAAGCTTTTAAAATAATTAGTAATAATTAGCACCACATGACAGGTAGAAATTCTATCCATTTATTCACAATTAAAATCAAAATCAGAAAGAAAAATATTGTTGAATAAGTCATTCTGGTTGAAACATTAAACTTTTTTCAAAATTACACCACGTTCCTCAAACTCAATTCATAGAGCAATGAAATCTTTTTCTTCTTCTTCTTCTTTTTCTTTCAAGAGGATTTCATGATTCTTAGATAACTTTTACCACCTGGACTAAAAATTAAAAATTTCTTCACATCTAACTCGATTTTGGATTTCTGAATAAACTGAGTCAGGGATGAATTAGAGCATAGAAAAGTATTTTACATAGGGGAGAAATGTGTAAGTATACTTAAGAAGCTGGAAATATGACTCTTTGGAAAAAAATCCAGAAATGTAGAGGTGGCTTCACAGGCTTTTGAAACTCAAGTTTTCATTTAGATTATTTTTTATTACTCTTCATCATTTAATATAAATTACATTACTAAGTCAAAGATCTGTAGAGATCACCCAGTAGTCTCTAAGCACTGCTGTCAGTCACATCTGCCCAGTTAGGAAAGAAAGAGGAAGCCGAAGATTATTCAAACCCGTGCATAGTGCTTTACCGAGTCGGGCGTGAGAACTTCAAGTGGGTCTAATGGGCGGCTTATTAAAATCAGCATGCCAATTTCAAAATAACTGGATAAAAACTGATGTTAAGTTACCTGGTTAAAAAATGACATTTTAAAATGAGAAAATGTCTTTTCATTGCCCAGCAATTACAAAATACACCAACAAATCAGCTACTCCTCTGATTTTGCTGTTGTTGTTTTTTCCTATACAACGATGTGACCTTAATATTTAGCAATTCTAGGAATGCTCACAAATCCTGTGAATGAGGATATCTGATTATAAGAACCAACACTTCAATCAAGGGCATGACATGTGAACATTCGAGTGCCCTTCTTAACTAGACCACGTTACCTAAACATATAGGTATGATTATGCAGGGTTTTGTCCACACACATTTGGACTCTCCCTGTTTCCTCCATGAGCTACTTAAAGCATCTCCTTAGGAGACCATTTTGACACTAGGTTTTAAGCTAGTAGAGACGCTTCCCCATAAACAGTCCCCGGATACAAAGCTCCCTGTAGGAGTAGGAGAAAGAAGAGATACTCACAGCACTTCCAGGTCCCGGAGAGCCCTAAATGCCCCATCTTCTATACAGCTGATCTGGTTGTAATCCAGTTGCCTGTTAAATAGATTAAAGGACTATCTGTGAAAGGCTGCAGACTCGCAGGGTTAAGGGGAAGGGAGTCTCCCGGTCTGTAGAGCCCTGGCCGCACTAACTGAAATGCTCTCACAAATTCGCTCATCGGCTTAAAGAATGGCACGAGCTATTCCGGCCTCGATGCCGCCACTGAAATCTCTTTTTGTTCTGCACCGTCTGTGCAAATAGCAGCCCCTTGGAAAGCTCCGGTAAATAATAACTGTACCTTATATTAAATGCCATAGGAATGCAATTTCATTACATCAAGAAAAGCTATCCATTAAGAGCTTTCAGCGTCATCTTGCTGAAACAATTTCATTAAGGTAAAGGACTGTAAATCACTTAATGTCACATGCACCCCCTCAGTGACCTAACAGAATCCATTTATCAGAGGAGCCCAGCTGCATGTTAATTCCACTATCCTTGGCAAGAAAGAGCAAGACTACTTTTAGGTTTTCTTCTTTTAAAGGAAGTTTTCCTTCGAGAACTCCCAATCAGGAGAGAGGAATGAGGTCCCATCTCTCTCCTGCTCGTCCCACCCGGGCACAGACTTTAGAAGAAAGCTAGCAGTCGTTCTGTTCTGCGCTTCCCTCTTCTCGTGATTTGCGTTGTTTACCATTACAGACACGAATTCTCTGCCCTGTAAACACCGCAGACTTTTCAATTGAGGAACTTCCTGAGTTATGTCACTCTCCCGGAAATAAGTTTTTAAAAGTACTAGGAAATTACTGAAAATGTTTGCTTTTCTCAAAGACGCTAATTTCAGCCAACACACTGCATACAAAACATAGACTGCAGCAGCCTCATGAAAATACTACCGGTGTCTGTGATAGAAAGTTTAAAAGCTGTATCAGTTCCTTCCATATAAAACACACATTCAAACAAATGAAGCTTTTCTTGTAGTTTACGGACTCCTCTGTTAAAAATTCAAAGGTTAAAAAACAAAACAAAACAACACGGCTCCCATTTGGTTCATTCTGCTTTTTCCCACTGCTTGTTTTTGGAATTAAAACTTCCCTGTTTACACTAAGGCATTTACTTGGTTCAAATGAACCACTAGGTACTAAATCCTATCTCTCCTTTTCCCACCTCACCCCCACCCCCTTTTTATTATAAATAAGCAGTGTTTAAATCTAGTAGCATGGTGCTCAGCGACAATATTATTTCAGGAAAGGAAAAGTATTGTAACGCTTCACCTGAGAGAGAAGCGGAAAGTTTGATGAAATCATCAGACACGAGTTGTCAGCTCTACATGAAGATGTACAAGGCTAAGGCGACAATCACAGGGCGACTGAATCTTGTCCGTGTGTCAAGTTCGGGAATTCACCAAAAGGGCCAATTCGCATCCGAGGTCTGTTTGTAAAAGACCTGCTTCGACATTCCGATACAATAACTGTTTCTCTCGTACAACGGAAAGAAGGGGGCCGTGATTCTTCCAGAGGGCCCTCTTTGAATTGCTTACTTTAGAAATGCTGTACCTAGAAAATGTCTCATGAAATATACATCTCATTTTTAAGAAGGTCTCTCGGGGACACCATCAGACAGGAGACCCTTGTTGTCATGCAAATGGCACAATCTAGGACATGCACTCAAAAAAAAAGGAGACCTCTGAAGAAGATCCAATTTCATTGCTTTTATAAACTAAGGCTTTCCCCCAAATATTAGCTACCATCTACACTGCTGTCAGAGCCTAAAGCATTTCTGCTTACTGGGAAGTGGAACAGGAGTATGGCTTCATTTTCCAAGAAGACTTTACAGCCTCGTGATGTAAGACGGCTGCTGCAGTTCCAAGAACACACTTCCATTCTTGAGCGCCTGTGATGTTCGCAGATTAAATTCATTTAACAATTAAATTAATAACCTTTTTATTTTCAAGTGCTAAATATATATCTGCACCACTATTCTCTAACCCCTCAAACAATTCATCAAAGCCCTTTAAATTAGCACAATGGCACCAAGTGTTACCCTTGACACACTACAAAAGAGAAATTGTTTCCAGACAAATTGGCAAAATCTTTTAATGCTATCACATTTGCCTAATGCAGTCTCCAGGTTAATCTGTAAAAGGGTGAGCTGTATGTTTGCCCATATCTTAATATCCTTAGCTGTCAAAGTATAAATCAGTGCTAACACAGCTTCTTTTAAATCACGCGTGCTGTGCACAAGGGGAGTCCCCGGCAGGCAAGGGCGCAACCCAGCAGGTCTTGTCCTATAGGGAGAAAGGCAGCTTCTCTGCTGGCTCCCACCAGAAGTTGAGAGGCGGCTGGGAAGTTTGGTTAATTTCACCCCTCTTTAGCATTGCTCCTGATGACATGCTTCTGATTCTTAGCAGAGATCGACACCCTGACTGGTTGTTATCACACGAAAGCTCTGGCTTTAGGAGGACCGGAATTTTTTTTTCCTTAAAAGTTTTCTGAATGCCATTGTATCTCTGTCCATAGATCTTCTGAGAACAACATTATTTTATGAAACAGTGGCACGTGAGAGGACAATGAGAATCAAAACGAACAATTCTTCCTTTCCATCAACTGGTGGATTTTATTCTATTCAAAGGAATGTTTATGGAAAGAGTTCCACCCGCCATTACTGCTCCTGAGAAAATCTCTTTGCGTCAACCTGGACATTTGTCTGCATGTGGTTCAAGATAAACAGTGTCAACACGAGGCAGAAGTGTAATTTATTTCAGGGGTTCTGGATTATTTTTCTGCACCTCGTTTTCCCCACCCGCCTCACTTCCTTCTCCGCTACCTTTCAAACCCTGGGCCCTTCTGCTTTCTGTAAACAGAAAACCATCTGCTTTTAGTCCCTCATTTAGGGACAGACTGCCCTGATTAGGTGAGATTTCCAGTTGTACCGCCGAATTATTCTGAATTAAGGAATAGTAAGAGAAGAGTTTTTGGTTTTCTTTTTTCCCCTCATCTCCAAAAAGTAATGACACCACCATTCAGCCAGATGTAGTGGACATCTGTTGGTCTCTGGATGACACGGGCACGAGGTCCTTAGGGACCGCTTTGGAATGCTAACCTGCACAGGGGGCCGCTGCTGCGGATGTAGTATTGGCGGTTTCCTTCAGCTCTTTGGTTGACATACGTTAGCACAAACTTTCCTGTCTTCTCCTTCCTCTTCTACCTCCAAATTCCCCACTGTTTAAATTCCAGATCCCCCTCCATCCGATCCTTCACTGTCTTAGGATGTATGCGCGTTTTGATGCAGTTGCTTTAAGTTCATGAAAATGGTGATATTTAAAAGAATAGCGAAACGTCAAGATCTGTTGGCATGAACCTTTTATGATTTTCTTTTCAATGATGACTGCTCATTTTCTGATGTTCTACAGTCACTCCAGATGCCGGTTTTAATCTTTCCTTGTACTGTGAAATTAAGTCTTAGACGACGCCCTATGTCTTTTTTCAGCTGTATCTCTCTGTGCCACACAAATACAATTTCTCAAGGTGATCTGATTTTCCTTAACCCTACACACAATTTAGCCTAGTTTCAAATTTTGATCAATTCTAGGTATGAGAGACAATATATTATGTTGCTAAATATAAGTTTTTGAAATAGGTATATTAAATGACAAAAAGAGAAAACATTGCTAACTTGGCATCCTGAAATATAGTTGGAGACACAGCATTCTTTTACTTTTAAGGTTTTTTTCAGAGATTTCCTTTTGGAATTTTGTGAAGTTTGAATACCATACTACATTTGAGTCAGACATATAAAACTTGCCTTCCTAAATTAATCTCAGTAGTTCTTTCCTTATCCACAGAAAAGTCATTATGTCATTTCAACGTTCAAATAATATCTTATGACTAAGTGATTTTTGAAAGAATTAGAACATAATAAACTATTTTAACTCTGAAACAAACTGAACATAAAATTTAAAAGATAATTTCTAAGGCAGGCAGGTTCCCTGAATATCTTAATAAAATTATTATGACAAGTTCTGGTTTTCCAGGGTTTTTTTAAGGTACAAGAAATACACGTCTAGTTCATATTCATACCACTAATGTAAGATGGCAAACTCCAAACATTTAGCTGACTTAAAGTACATCACACTTGTCTAAGGATCAATATGAGGGAATGACAAAATTTTGCTCTTTTGAAAAAAGGTAATAAAGCACATAAATTATTAGGAGAAAAAGAAAATATGCTATTAAGGATATAGGGATAATCTAGTCTATTTTTCCCCTTGTATGTATAAAATTCAAGTCAACAGGAGTGCCTAAACATACAAATATTATAAAAATAATGATTTTTTAAGAAGTAGTCCATGGTTTATGTTATAATAAACAGAAGCATAAAAATAATATAAATTGATGCAAGTAAATGAACACCCTAGACAGAAGTTTTAGCAACTGCGCCATTTACCTCAGCATAAAAGCACATCAGTGTTAACTCAGTATTAGTGGGGAAAAAAACCAAGATAAAGTCTCTTTTGAGGAATGCAAAATAATTTACATTGTTTCTAAAATGAACCTTTTTGTGATCATGCAAGCAATGTTTTGTTTTTCTCATAGGGATAAAGAGTTACTGAAATAATCAATGGTATAAAGTTATATCCAATTGTCAATTTATTAAGAGGAAGCAAAAGGTAGCTGTAAGAGAAATGGTAACAGAAAACGAATGAAAGACAATTAAGTTGACCTTCATGTTCTGGCAACTCTAAGCAAAAGAGTCCACAGTGGTAGAAACTAAAACTGACTACAATTGTGAACAGTCATGATCAAGAAACATTTAGTCTTGTTCAGAACATCCATAGAGACATTTGGTGGAAGCCAAACCATGGATTTAACCCAAAAATGTTCAATCTTTTTTATCTTATGGCACATATTAACTAATTACTGAAATTCATTCATACCAGATGGCTATTATGTTGGCTGGTGTCATTATTTTATTTGACAATCTAAGGGAAAGGATGTCAGTGTTCTTGACTAAATAAGTATTACATATTATAAAAATTCTTGAGGAACACAGGTTGAAAATCACTGATCTTAAACCTCATGTACCATTACCATCTAGGCTACCAAGGCAAGAAGGGTTATTATTGTAATACAGGTGCACAGGAATTGTTGGACCAATCAAACATGATAATTTTAAATGTATTAATCCTATAAAACAAAAATAGAAATAAATTTTATGGGCTAGTTGGACCCAAGGACATTTTCTAAGCATGGACGTTTTGAATACTACCAAATATCAAGGACCACTTAGCATCACGTGAATGTCTTAGACAGAACCAAAAGTCCATCTAGGGCATTTGTTGAATGCATAGCAATGGGCATACTCTGTATAAAAGGTAGGTACTAACCTTCAATAAAAGGTAGGTTCTAACATTCTGATTTTACAAATGAGAAAATGAGGCTCACAGATTTCAATAACTTATTCAAAGTAGGTAGGAAAGGGTTGGTGAACTCCTGATTTAAATTCACATTTATGTACATCTGAAAAGCCTACTCAACACACAAGTGTCTGGGGTAAGAGATTCAGGACCTATTAATTCTGCAAATGGGATTTTCAATTAAATATTGAAGGTCAAGTTTCAAGGAAGAAGCCAGCTAATGAAGAGTGCTAAAAAAATTCAGAGAAGAAAGAGATTACCACAGGTTGAAGTAATCACAAATTACTCATGCATGTAGGTAGGAAAAAACTTGTTTCTAAAAATATAAGTAGAGCTCAGAAAAACAAAAAAATAATAATGGTTGATTAAAAAATTAAAAAACAAAAATTAAAATTAAAAACCCTATAATAGAGAGTGGTACAATCAAAGAACAAGTTGTAAGTAGAGGCTCTACAATGTTTACAGTAAAGGTTCTCAAGAGAGAGGCCATTTGGGCTTAAGCAAAGCACTTGGGTACAGATTAAGTGGTAGAGGGAGCTGGAAATCTGGGTGGAAGTCAGAATATTATAACCAGTCAGAAGATCTAAACAGAGTAGATGCTATGACATTTAATAATAATCACTGCTCTCTCAGGGAAGATTTTATATTCTTATACAACCTGTAGAACTATGGCAATATTCTTCTATGTTTCTAAAGATTTGCCATAGTGTCTATAATAAAGTGTGTTTTTTGCCCTGGCCAGTTGGCTCAGTGGTGGAGCGTCGGCCTGGCATGCAGGAGTCCCAAGTTCGATTCCCGGCCAGGGCACACAGGAGAAGCTCCCATCTGCTTCTCCACCCTCCCCCTCTCTTTCCTCTCTGTCTCTCTCTTCCCCTCCCACAGCCAAGGCTCCATTGGAGCAAAGTTGGCCGGGCACTGAGGATGGCTCTACGGCTTCTGCCTCAGGTGCTAGAATGGCCCTGGTTGCAACAGAGCAATGCCCCAGACGGGCAGAGCATCGCCCCCTGGTGGGCATGCCAGGTGGATCCCGGTCAAGCGCATGCGGGAGTCTGTCTGACTGCCTCGCGTTTCCAACTTCAGAAAAATTAAAAAATAAATAAAAAATAAAGTGTTTTTTTTTAATAAACTGAAAGATTTAGAACCAGATAGTGATAGGATGAAAAAAAATTCTTTGTGAAAACAAATCTGTCTTCAATGTTAAAATTATCCAATGAGAACATAAACAGCCAATTAAAAGTCAATTAGCAGGCTCTTGTAATAGTACAGAGGCAACAAAGAGAGGCTGTTCAGTGTTGGGAAAACAAGAAACCTAAATATCTGTTCTGTCTCTAGGACAACATGGCAGCCACAGTAAAATCATGTCAATTCCTAGTTTGTACATGTGTGACTTGGATTCCCAGTTAATCAGATGTTCTTGTGTTTTGTTTTATTTTGCTTAGGAAAGTGTCTATAAAGATTGTATAGATTTCATGTAAGCTAATTTCATCGCTGAAAAAAACTGCTAAGGCACCATGGAGAAAAAGCAAATGCAACATTGGAGAGGTTATTGGTAGCAAAGTTGACCAACTACAGTTCCTGGGTATTATCACAATTCAGTATGATTTTTGAGTGAGTACTAACCAGGCAAATTACAGGACCACGGACAGTTCCCAAGGTACTTCTAGTGGCATCCTTCTGATATATTTTACATTCGAAGACTCAGCCAACCGCTGGTTTTCTTATGTCTATAGACAGCCACCTGGGTGTTAAGGGGAGCTCTGGTCCTCATTATACAAACCTCAACTTAATATACTATTTATATAAAATAAAGAGTCACCTTTACAGATTTGCTCAGAAGGTTCTATGTCCCACTGAAGACCTGTGGCATTTAATACACCACTAAGGATAGCAGGACCTTTGAATAAGGAATCAACCTCTCCTTCTAAGTCTCCTCCACCCCAGCTTACTAAAAACACTCTAGAAAAGAGTGAGGGAGTCACTAAAAGTTACAGTTAAATGTTTTTTTAAGTGAAAGGAGGGGAGATAGTGAGACAGACTCACGCATGCAGCCTGACCAGAATCTACATGGCAAACCCTGTGATGATACTCGAATCAACTGAGATATTTTAGGCTACTGAGGCCGACCCTGGGACCAACTGAGCTATACTCAGTGATTGGGGGCAATGGCTGCAAGAAAGGGGAAGGAAGAAAAGGGAGAGAGGGGAGTAAGAGAAGCAGATGGTTATTTTTCATGTGTGACCTGATCAGGAATCAAACCTGGCATGTCCATATGCTGGGAGGGTGCTCTATCTACTGAGCAACTGGCCAGGGCCACAGTTTAAATTTGGTATCAATGAATTTTATTTTTACGATAAGTATATAATAAGTACAAATGATAAGAAATATCATGAACTAAACATGAAAACTAGTTGATGATAGTAGACATTTTGCATTTATGACAAGTTATGTGACAAAGCTAAAGTCTTGCATTTGTATGAAAAACATAATAACAAGATATAGAGCAAATCTGTTTGTCAAATCTTATTGCCAATAATCATTGAACCAAAATTGGGTGATTTATTTCCTAAAAAGTCATGGTCATATATATGTTTCCCAAATGATTTCATGACTTACTCTAAGAGAACCAAGCTAGACACCTTTAATGAAAGCCCTTGTCTCAAATTAATCTGTGTCAAAAAAGGATAAATATAATACTTTCCCTAACTTATATTTTTACTAACAGGCAGTTTTCCTGAAAGAGGATGGTAAGGGTCATAACAGATGTAGGGTTAATAAATTTGGGATAATGCAAGAAAATGGAAAGAAATGCATTTATTTATGAACAGTAAAAAGTCAAGTTTGACTGAAACATGAAGTACATTTTAAAGATTTATTGCAAAATAAAATTATATAAAAAAGCAAGTGTGATTTATATTACACAGTATGTCTAAAATAATGTTTGTTCAAATTTATTTTAAGTATCTACCTTGAACTCACTAAAGAAACTAATGGTAAAGTATATTACAGTTTGCTTTTGTGATATGAATAACAACTGGACATCTACTTAATTTTTAAGTTCATATATTTGTACTTTTTTTCCTTTAAATCCTGGGGAAGCTATAACTAGAAATTTTTTTTTATAAGTAAAAGAGACTTTTGGAGGATTTTTATACTTATAAAGAACACGCTTAGAAAAATCAGCTTGCAAGTGGCAGCAATAAAGCAAGGTTTAATTTGAACATTCTCCTAAATGATTCAATTAAATAAAAATGCCACATAAATCTTTGTTTTATAAAAAAGTAGCACAATGGAGCATGTCTTTGCTCCAGATCTGATCAAAAGCAGAAAAGGCTTTGCTGCACCAGAGTTAAACACGTGAAATTAATGCAAAGTTCATAAAGAAGCGTGGTACAAACACTGATCAGTATTTTGGTGAGGCATCAGTCGGTACTGAAGTAGTATCAATTCTTTAATTCCTACTCTATTGGGGAGTTTGAAAACACAGATGTAAATCCCATGGACAAGTGCCGCCATTGACAATTAGGAACACTATCATTTAGTAGATATTTTAATATAATCTTGCTATTCTCGGATCTTACCATCTAAAATGCCAGGAAAAAGAAAGTGGTTTCAACTATAGCTGGAGAAAATGAGGTAACAAATATATATATATTTGGTCTTAATCTGGTTAAAAAAATAAATAGAGGAAAGCAAAAAAAAAAAAAAGTTATGGGAAGTCTTCCCTGGAGATGTAAGAGCAAGATAAATGTCCATCTGTCTGGCATAGTTTGTGTGTGATTTGCCTGGAGGAAGAGGAATAAGATCTGCTAATTTGCAAAATTTCCACAGCAGCAGTTTCATATTGTCAGGATGCTGCTTTGAGCATAGTTAGCCAATCCACACGATTAAAACAAGTCCTTCCCGTGAAAGTCTTTGGATAACTGGGATTTGCTCTGAATAACATCTGAATGTTGTAAATCCATGACAACGCATCAGATTTATTTCTAGTACCATACAAAATGTCATCTTGATGCAACTCAAACACAAATTCCTTCTCTTTTCTCTTTTACTCTCTGGATGACTAAGAACAGTAGCCAGCGTGGCACCATGCAGGATGGTCCAAATTGTAAGTGCATACGTTGGAATGATAATGTGACAGAGCACTGGATCTCTCCTTCCCACACTGAGCATTTATAATATTAGTAATGCTAATATTTGTGGGCTTCTACTGAGTCACTACTTGATTACGTATGGCTACCAGTCCAATAATATGAATTAAAATCTACCTTCCGATTAAATATATTTTATTAGCCTGACCAGGCAGTGGTGCAGTGGATAGAGCATAGAACTGGGATGTGGAGGACCTACGTTCGAAACCCCAAGGTCACATCTGGTTTGATCAAGGCTCACAAGCTTGAGCCCAAGGTCGCTGGCTTGAACAAGGGGTCACTCAGTCTGCTGTAGGCCTCCGGTCAAGGCACATAAAAGAAAGCAATCAATGAACAACTGAAGTGCCGCAATGAAGAATTGATGTTTCTCATCTCTCCCTTTCTGTCTGTTGTCCCTATCTGTTTCTCTGTCTGTCTCCCTCTGTCTCTATCACACACACACAGACACACATACAAATATATATATATATGTATGTGTATATATATATATCTTTTTAGTCTTTTAATGAAAAAACTAAACTTCATACAAAGACCGTGAAATTAGACATCTTTTGGAACAATGTAGATTGAAGTATATTTTAATTACAGAAAAATGCCCTTATCATAGTTCAGTTCTGTAAGATTATAGCTAGCTATGATCACACTAAATTAAATAAACCTAAAAATGCGCTGTAGGATTTCAATGTTGCTCTGGAAGGCGGTAAAAATGGTGGGAATAAATTCTATCTTTGTACAACCTCTTTAATAAATTCTATCTTCCTCAACCCACCCTTGCCACTACTCATCAATACACAATACACACCAACCTCTTCAAAAATTCCTTTATATTTTCATTTAGGAACTCTTTTACAAAATTCGCTCATAACTTCAAGCAATCCTTTTTTTCAGTACCTATAGCACTTAACATAAGGGTCTTCTGCTATTCACTTAGTACCTTCTGATATATTTTCTTTTTCCATTTTGTAGCTCCATGTCTAAATGACCCATAACAGACATGAGTCTATCTTTTCTATTCCTGATATTGCAAATTATTTCATGTCTTGCTTTTCTCTCTTCCTGCCCTATCTTTTCCAATGTGAACTTCTAGCAGTTAATTAGTGAATACTTTCAGAATTAAATACACTCTATTTCATAGCATTTTACTGTTTTAAGCAGTCTTTTACATATCTTCTTTCCTTAATGCCCACCACAAAATGGTACTCTATTCCCAAATGTACCCTTAAATTTGGCAGAAGGATTACTCGTAGACTTGGATTTCCTGAATATCTTTCCTAAGAAATAAAAGCCACCTGCTTTAAGAATTCAGAGCTACTACTATGGAAAGACTGTAAGTGCATTCCCAAAAGGTGGTCATCTCTAGCCATCACTATCATTTTACAGTGACGTGCAGGCAACTTGTATAGGTGCTAGCTAGGTTTCTTACATTGCTCTGATCAAACACAATGCACAGAGGCAGTTTTGAACACTCTACATCAGTGGTCTCCAACTTTTTTTGGGCCACGGACTGGTTAATGTCAGAAAATATTTTCACGGACTGGCCTTTAGGGTGGGACAGATAAATGTATCACGTGACTGAGACAAGCGTCAAGAGTGAGTCTTATAAGGATGCAACAAAGGGAATCTGGTCATTTTAAAAAAATAAAACATCATTCAAACTTAAATATAAGTAAAACGGAAATAATTAAGTTATTTATTCTTTCTCTGTGGACCGGTTCCAGATGGCCCGCGGACCGGTATCGGTCCGCGGCCCAGGGGTTGGGGACCACTGCTCTACATCACTGAATCCACCGAAAGACTTCCCCAAGCCTTAGCTAAGGAAGAGAAAAAGAAAGCAAATAAAATTCTCTGAGCAGGTAAACACGCACTAAAAACCCAGGGCCAGGATTTTAATGGCTCTACAGTTACGTCCAAAAGCCGGTGTTTTTCTCTTTACTTGTACATTTAGGTAGCTCAAATTTAAAACAAAAACCATTTACATTGGAGGGAAGACACAGAAGCCAAAACCTGCAGCTTTGTAAACAGTTGTCCTCTTTGAAGAGGAAAAACATCTGTCTCACTCATGCTGCTGAAAAAAAAAAAAAAGATGGATCCCACCCTGGCGAATTCCGAATATGAGTTCATTCTTAACAAAGTCCCTGCCGTGTTTGTTACTGGCTAAAAAATATTGAATTCCCAGTAGTTAATCTCAGCGCTACGGGCTTTTCTCCCCCTACATTTCAAACTAATGCAAAGGATAAGAAAAACATTTCATGCCCTAGCTTTCAGAGACAATCAAAACCCATCATTCTCAAAGGATATTATGTTTTTTAAAATTTATAAAACTATGTACCGACAATATCAGTACTGTCACTGAGATTTTAAATCTGATACCTCCCTCTAGAGCTACGGGCATTTACAACAAACACTTCCACACAAAACTACAGATTAAAGATTTATCAAGGGAAAATACAGAAAGACAGTTTTATTTTTCTTCTTTCTTTTAAAGAGGGTTATATGTATATTCCTTCATTAAGACAGGAAGGAAAACAGATGTAAGAAAAATTTTCACAGAAAGGGAAAGGCATAATTTCCTCACACTTCTGGCATTTAATGAAAATGGTGATATCACTAAAAGCTATTTTAAAAAGCAGCTGCTGTAGGCTACAGGTATCTCTAACAAGAAAATATTATTTCTGCTTTCAGGGAAAAAAATCATTTATATTCTTCATATCCAATAAACACCAACAACAACTGAAAAGGGAGTTATTGAAATAAGTTGACAGTAAAAGGCAGAAAATACATTGTAAATACCTTTTAATCAAATCACTTCCTTAGATTTAAGAGATTAATCGCAAGGTTTGAAGAATGAATCTGATAACAAGTTCAGAGTCAAGACATCTTCTAAATGAGAATCCCTTCAGAGAGCTTATGGAAACAATAAAAAATTCCTGTTAAAGTTCTCTGAATCAAGCATAAAGACACATAGGGCTCTCACCCTTTTTTATTATACTTTCTTTCATATAAATTTAACTTTAAAATGGGACGGCTTCAAAAACACAGTATAAATAATAATAAAAAAATACTTACAAATTTTTAATGTCAACTGCCCCACGGAAAGCCTTCCTCGGGATTGCCTGAATTTGGTTTTCACTGAGATCTCTAAAAAATAACAAGAAGGAATAAGATCAAGCTGTAAAGTATTTCAACATCAATTTAATCAGTGTGTTTGAGAAGTGATAGAACACTTCTAAAAATACTAAAAGGATCATAATGAAACCCATAGCCTTAGACGCAATTTCTAATACAAATGTTTTATGGTTCTAGTATAAATTAAAAGGTTGGACTAAATGTTTTCTTGAAGTGCCTTTCCAGATCTTTAATTGCATAATAAATTATAGAATATGTTTCTCTTAAATTTAAGAGTTGATTCAATTCTGTGCAATTAAATATTTATTTAAAACAAGCAGCGGATTTTTTATAACTCAACTTCAAGGGGTTCTATGTTTTAGTACTGATATTTCTACATCACTGACATAATTTACAAAGTACATAGGAAAGTAGTCCATGTTAAGATCCTAGAGAAGAGAGGGCAAAAACTGATAAAACCTGAGCCATATGATTGACTTTTCATCGCACTTTAAGTAATCTAATAAATGGAACGTGGCAATACTAACTCAACGATAAAACCGAAGGTTACTGCGTAAAATATTAACAGCAGGTTGAATTAATACCTTCTTTAAATAATTCTATTACACCTATAAGCACAGCCTGTATATATTTGCATTTTAATTTAACTGAGAAATACATTTTCATCAAGGGGGAAAAGCATTCTTTAAGTTGGAAGAAGTTAGTAAAAATCACTCATCTCATAAAATGGGTCATTATTTTGCCGTCAGCGTTCAGATGCAATTCTATGTGCTCACATGATATTATTAGCCATAACAAGTAGGACATAAATGCACAATGAGAAATGTCACTGAACACAGAACAGGCTCATCTCGTTTTAAGTGACACTACTACACAGTAGAAAGTTGCAACAGTAAACAGATAAATGACTAAAGAAACAAGGATGGTGCTAAAATTACCATTAGAATTCTAAGATAACTTATCCCTTTTCCTAAAAAAAAGATACTAACCACGGAGGAGGCATAGCTGATGAAAACAGAGTCATTTTCCAATTATGCGGAGATATTTTGGACAGACTCACCCACATTCTCTCTCCTAATGCTTCTTATGGCCAGAGCTTGTTGTCCACACACTTATAGCCACGCAATAGAGATAATTGGCAGGGAGAAAGATTTAGTGCATGGTCCTGACCTCATTAACACTATGCTTTAAACAACTAAGATTTCATTCATTTCTAAATCTCCACAATGCTCAAATAAAAAACAAAATGTTTACTAAGCAAATTGTAAAAAAAAAAAATTAATGTTAGTTTACTTCAAAGCCTTTAGCAAAGCACACACATACACACACGTGCAAATAAAGCCCGTATATTATTTCAAACAGTAAATTTGCAATATGCGCTTGTGTGGAAGTTAAGGCAGCCGTCCCTTAGCTCTGTTACCACTCTCCATAGCTTTGGTATATCCCTAAGAGTGACAAAACTTAATTTCCTTCAAATGTGCTCGTTCCTCCAGCATGCTATTGACAGAGACTGACTTTCTTTACTCTGTTTAATCACCAAGGCTAGGGTTAAGAAAGTTTAACAATATATATCTAAAAGCCTTGGTACAAGACATGGCATCCAAAGGAGGCTACTGAGCAAAGGAGAAGGTAAAAGGAGATACTGGAGAAAGAAAAGAATCAGAAAGCAGTAAGAAGTGAAGAGGAACGAAAGATGGAATTCAAGCAACTCTGAATCTATGATGCTCCCTGAAAACGAAGAGCAGTGTTTTTATTGGCGTGTCGCTGTTTATTTGATGTTGTTGTTTTTTTTTCCTTTCACTTCTCCTAAGACAAAGCCAGCTTCAGCCACTGCATAGGTGAATAAAAAGGGCAGAGAAGTTGTTTTCAGATCTCTCCCGCTGGCCGGGCTCTTCCTGCCTCCCCTGCAGCTTGTGGGGACCATGTCCTTCTCTACCTGCCGGCTCTGCCCGGCTCAGTCTCCAGACGCAATTTATCCTTGGGTCAAGGTCTCAGATGGGGAGACAGCGAGGAGACAGAGGAAAGCCAGGGGAACATTTCATGTGACTCACAGAGACATTCCTGAGGGTCCCTGACCTGCAGTTATGACCTCGTTCCCTCTGAACTTGGTTTCAGTACTTTTGATTACCGTGGGCAGAATTCCAGGACACAGAAGTGTTCGTTTATCCTGCTGAGGCTCACCAATCTTTGCTTTTTCCAGAAGAGAGAGCAACTGTCCTTTTCAGAGGCTCCTCATTCCCCCAAGGTCAATGGTTGATGCGTGGCTACCCCCCCTGAGTACATAGCTTTTGACACTACACTATTCTGCAGGGTCTCTGCCCTGTGCCCCGCCCACTCCCGTAGGCATTGCCCATGGTGTGGATTGCAGGTCGCCTCAATGCAGTGGGCATGGTCCCCTGTAATAGGAGGAAGCAACTAAACACATTCTCAGTACCTACTGTATTCAAGAGCTAATTTTTAGAAATAATAAAGTATTACATTTGATCTGCATTTCTTTTCATCTCCATAATCATCTTGTAAAGTAGGCGTCACAGCCCTGGTTTCACAGGAAGGGAAACTAAGTCTCAGCGATGTCTGGTCCCAGTTACTAAATGGTGAGATGGACTGAGAAGGTAAATATATGGAAAATACAGGTAAATACGGAGTCCAGATTTGGGGTTTGTTAAAGGTGATACCAGGAGCTACTTAATCAATCTGAATATGTCCTCCCTGTGGCCTAGAACTCGGAAGGCTTTTTCTGAACTCATCCTCATCTCATGTTTGATGTCATTTGCAAAATGATGGGTAAGACTGTTTTAGAACAATTGCACATATTTTCTACATATAATCAAGTGGGTATGAGTAGTTATTTTAATTCAACACATATCTATTTAATATCCAATATATGCTAGTCATTGGTTGGTGTTGCGAGGATTACTGAGTTGTGCACGGTCCATTTTCTGGCTTCAGGGACTTTCAAATCCAGTAAAGAAGATGATGCTAGTAGTGAAAAAGAAGTCCAAATGAGAGATTTGTTGAATTGTTGACAGTGTAAAAAGTGAGAACACAGAATCAGAAGAAAGGTAATTGTGAACGTGTGGGGATGTACAGGTAGAGGGTGCAGTGAGAGACAGCACTTCCGGTGAAGTGAACTGCACAGGCAAGAACGTGGAGGTGGAAGAACAGACAAGTTGGTGGGGGTAGCTTTGGGTCTGGCTTGCTTAGAAGGTATAACATTCTAGTGCCGTAATGGTAGACGAGGTTGGAAGGGCAAGTCAGTGGTGCGACGAGTAAACGTTTCGGAATGAAGGAAGGAGTGAGTTCTTGCTTCAGCAGATGATGGGGGAGAGAGAAGGGTGACGCACAGGAACAGGACAGAGGCTCTTCCTTAGGTTAGTTAAACTGGCAATGACCACCTGAGGTCAAAGGCTCACGTTCAGAAGACCACATACAAGACTCCTATGCTAGCTGGAGAAATGGTAGAATGTCAAGCCATATAACACACTGCTTGCTTACCCTGGGGCAGCTAACAAATGAGGCTTCTTTAACTGCATAGATAGGAAAGGTGGAGAGATTAAGAGTGGTATCAAGGACACAGGAAGAACCAAACCTTAGAAGTGTGTCGTATGCAAATATGGGCGAGGTGTGTGTGTGTGTGTGTGTGTGTGTGTGTGTGAGAGAGAGAGAGAGAGAGGGGGGCAGACGTGACTTTGCACTTAGATTGGGAGGACTGTACACAAAAGTGGGAAGAAGAGCAAGTTGCCGTGCCCATTGTAAGGCTGTTGGGAAATGTTTCACTCTTGTTTGAGAGGTGTGTGTGTGTCACACAGTTTGATGACAACAAAGCTAATACGTGGTAAGTAAAATGTGAGTGGTATCTGAAAAGGGTGACCTAGGAGATCAGAAAAGTAAGAGTCACTGGAGGCTTGACTGATTCAAGCCGCTTTCAAAAAAGAATGGGACCCTTTTGAATCCGGATGAAAATGACTGAGCCCAGTCATCCTCAGCCTCCAGTGTTGGGGAAGGGGTGGTTGGTGTGGGTGGCAGGAATCCAAGGAGAGAGAAATTAAGAGCATGGCCTGCAGCCCCGGACTCTCTGAGATCCAATTCCAGCCTTGCCCTTTATTAACCATGTGACCGTGGGAACACCGCTCGCCCTTTCTGTGCCTCAGTTGCTTCATCCGTAGAATGGAACACTCATTGTGTCTACCTCAGGGGACTGTTAGGTGGGTTCAATGGACTCATACTTTTACAAATGTTCAGAAAGTACCTGACACATAGGAAGCACTAGAGAGGTGCTGGTTACATGCATGTTACAATTATTCCACTATGAAATGCTATGTACCCCTGAGTGCATCTGCTTTGTTCCTTGAAGATTATAGCAGAAAAAGGTAAAAAATAACTTATGGGCGTGCAGTGCTCTGTGAACTGGGCGGGAGGAGGGGGCCGAGTCAGACCTACTGAGCTACCGAGAGAGAGCTGCCAAGGAGACTCTAGCTATATCACTAGGCAACACGGTGTAAAATGTGCTCCAAAGGAGGGAGGTGGCTTGAGGGGAGTTAATTTTTAGGAAGATGAGCCAGGACACTGAATTTCAGAGCAGGCAGCAGCGGTGAGCAGAGAAGTCACATAGGGCAGTGTCGGTGGAGAAAGAGAGCGGGTCTCCAGGGAACTGGCCAGTTCTACTCAGCAGATATTAAGTATAAAGTTGGGAGCTGGGCTCAGGTCCAAATAGAAAGTCTTCAACGTGAGTTAAGGCTATTGTCACAGTGCGGACGGCTGGAAGCCAGTTAAATTTTCTGACTAAGGGAATAACAAAATTCAAAAAGTAAAAAAAAGGTACTTTGGGAAGACAAGTGAAGTAATTGGAAATCTGGAATTGAAGAACAGATTTATTTTTTGATATTTTGGACACAAATATGGAAAGGTATTGCATGATTATGGAATGTAAGAATTAATGTTATTAAGATGTCCATACTACCCAAAGCAATCTACAGATTCAGTATAACTCCTATCAAAATTCCAACAGCATTTTTTTTATAGAAATAGAACAAACCATCCAAAAATTTGTAGGGAAGCAAAAAGGACTCCAAAGACCCAAAGAAACCTGAAGAAGAACAAATTTGGAAGCATCATGGTCCCTGAATCTAACTATATTATAAAGCCATAGTAATCAAAACAGTGTGCTATTGGCATTAAAAATAGACACAGAATACAGCAACCAGAAAGAAATCTGTGTATATATGGTCAATTAATTTAAGGCAAAGTTTCCAAAATATAGTGAAAGAATAGCTCTTAAATAAATGATGCTGGAAATACTGGACAGCAACATACAAAAAAGAAAGAAATAAAGAAAGAAACTGAATCCTATCTTACATCACAAACATACACAAAAAAATCAACTCAATTAAAGACTTAAACATGTAATCTGAAACCGTAAAACTTCTCAAAGAAAATATAATGGGTAAATGCCTTGACATTGGTCTTAGCAACAGTTTCTTCTTAATTGCTTGGCTTTGACGCCCAAAGCAAAGGTTAGGAAAGTAAAAATAGAAAATTGGGACTACAGCAAACTAAAAAGCTTCTGCACAGCAAAGCAAACCATCAACAAAATAAAAGGCAACCTACAGAATGAGAGAAAATATTTGCAAATCATATATCTGAGAAGGACTTCACATACAAATATAAAGCACACAACTCAATAGCAAAAAATAAATAAGTAAACTTTATGACAAAAGATGGGTAGAGAAACAAAGAATTCTTTCTTTTCCAAAGAAGGCACACAAGTGGCCAACAGGTACATTAAAAAAGTACTAAAAACATCACTACACATGTCCAATGCAAATTAACATCACAATGAGATATCATGGCACACCTGTTGGAATGGCTATTATTAAAAAGACAAGAAATAAGAAGCATTGGTGAGGACGTGAGAAAAGGGAACCTTCCAGCACTGTTAGTGGGAACACAGGATGGTGCAATGACTATGGAAAACAGCATGAAGGGTCCTCGAAAATTAAATAGAACTAGCAGATGACCCAGCAATTCTGCCTGCGGGTGTGTAGTCAAAGAAAGGGAAATCAGTATCTTGAAGAGATAATGTACAACCCCTTGATCATTGTAGCATTACTTACAATGACAGGGAAACAACCTACGCTTCCATCAGTGATTGAATGAATTTAAAATGTGGATGAATAAATGTGCACAGTTAGAAAGATACAATGACATATTATTCAGCTATATTACATATTAAAAAAGAAATTCTGCCATTTGGGACAACATGGATGAACCTTGAGGGCATTCTCATAAACGAAAAAAGCTAGAAAGAGCAAGACAACTACTCCAAAGCTGCGTGGTCTCACTTCCATGTGGCATTTGAAAGAAGCCACGCTCATAGTAACAGAGTGCAGACTGGTGGTTGCCAGAGGTTACAGCAGGGCTTGGGGGAAATGGTCAAAGGTGGTCAAAATGGACAAACTTCCGGTTATGTTAATAAGTTCTGGGGATGTAATGTACAACATGGTGACTATAGATACTGCTCACAAACAATTAGGAGATATTTCAAAATGAATATGAAGTGCTAAAAAAAAAAGCATTTGATTTTTTTATTAAACAAGAACATCAGAAAAGCAAACGACAAGTCAAAGAAAGTTGTCCCATTATGCAAATGAGATGCAAAACCAACTTTTATTTCATTGGGGAAAAGGCACTCTACAGAAGGCTGAAAGTACTGGAGTGTCTGCACATTCCCCTGATCCCCTAATTTTTGTGAGCAGTGAAGTTGAAGCTATTGTCTTGGATATTTGAAAGTTGCTAAAAAAGTAGATCTTAGAAGTTCTCTCCACAAAGAAAACTTTTGTATCTGTGGGAGGTGATGGAGGTTAACTAAACTCACTGCTGTAATCATTTTACAATATATACATATATCAAACTGTTCTGTTGCACACACACCTAAAATGAATACAGTGTTATACATCAGTTATATCTTAATAAAACTATGACAATACCACCCCCCTCACACAACAGAAAAGGTTAGTCCAAATGCTCAGGCACAATAATTTGGCATTTTCCAAAAAAATAACAACATCCAATACCTTCAACCTGAAAGACTTTCCCGTTCTGAGGTTCATCTTGACAGAAAGGATTTGAGTGACGGTGAAAGTAAGTGGTTTCACACAGGCAAGGCTCCCAGTGTTTGCGCAGTTAGAAAGATACAGAAGCAGCCCTAGTGGATATCAGGCGGGAAACCCCAGAGCTGTCCATCTTGGGTCCTCTCTCTTCATTACTGCCAACCCATTCCCCAAACGAATCAAGCCGCTTCTCCCCACGCCGCACCGCCATGGTCATTAACCATTCACCACCCTGTCTTACGTGACTGAGATCCCAAACTGATCTTTGCCTTGACTTATGATTTTTCTCCCAATGCATTCTCCAGACGGGTACCACTGTTTCATTTCCAAAGTTGAAATCATGTCAAACTACCCCTTTTGAAGTCTGTCTAAGGGGACACCCAGTCTAAACCCTTCGGGGTCATTGCTATCGTACAGTCTTCTACACCCCACAGCCAAGGCAACAACAAATCTTTTCGACTGTCTCTTTGAAAAACATCCAGAACCTGACCTCCCTGGACCTCTGTTCCGCTGACAGAGCCAGCATCTCCTCTTGTCTGGTTATCTTCCCAGCCTTCTAATCACCCCTGCCTGTTCTCTGGCCTTTCTATAACTGATCTTGCGACATCACTTGTCAAAACCCTTCACCCATGTCCCATTTCACCACAAGGGAAAGCAGAGAGTGTCAGCGAGGTCCACAGTCTCAAAATGTAACTGGTGACCACACCGTCTTTGACCTCATCTCCATCCAGTCCCCCTGCCCAGTGCTCTTCAGCCACACCAGCCTGCTGGGGCCTGCTTGAGAACTTCCACATTCTCTGACGTCCTGGACACTTCCTGGCAGACCTCAGTTTCCACATCAGACTTTCATTTATGCATTCCCTGCTCTCAAGCTCAGCTTTTATAAAAATTGTTTTTACAAATCTCTCAGCTTTTGAAAATTCTCTCTTTTGTCTTAAGTCCCAAGTTTCTATCACTGCGAGATGGAGGCTTTGACATTGTTCAAGACCAGAGCAAATAACAGGACCTCCTTCAACACAGTTTTTCTGCAATTCCCGAGCTGACCTTAGTCCCCGGGTCTCTGTAACCCACGAGCTCTGGGATGCTATGAGGGAACGCTGCCTTTTTCTCTATTAGCTCATCTGTGGAATGGGCTAGTGTGAATATCTCTTAGGGCCATTTTGCCTGGTCCACAGAATAATACTGCCATTAATACAAACTAGTAGTTAATGAAATGATATACTTACTGAATAATTACAGAATACAATTATTATTGGTGAGTTAGTTGTTACCTCTTTTGTACTCTTAAAGTAACTTACACACATATTTATTACAACACTGCAATAATTTTAGTTAATTAATTAATTAGTTAATTAATTTTTATTACTGTCACTTCAGCTCAGCAACACGATAAATGAAAGCAGGGGTTTTATTCATCTTGTTTCCACAAAACTCTTGGCCAGTGAGAGGCCTTCAGCCAGGAAGGCAGGGAGAGAAAAAGAAGTTCTGAAGAAAAAACTTACACAGCCTGGCAACTTGCTGGAGGTCTAAACGCTAGAGACAGAGATGTTGAGTGTGAGCCTGTGCTTGCCGCCCCGTTGAGCGGCAAAATCTAGTACTATAGACACAACGAGGGCAATCAGGAGAGAAAACTGGCCTGCTTTGAGGGCTTCTAGATATGTTGGTATCAAGGCAACACAGGGGAAGTGAAAGGCACTCTCATAAGAAGTTGGAGATAAGAAACTAGAGCTCAGTGAGGAGGTGAGAGAGAGAAATACAGATTGAGTCCTTGTGCCATGGTGAGAACTGAACTATGCACTACACACATAAGTCTTCTTTCAGATGGTACGAATCAACACAATCCAAATCTACAGGTTTTTGACCCTAATGCACAGCATATTTGAAATTTCAATATTCCAAAGTGGGAAAGCCCTGGCCGGTTGGTTCAGCAGTAGAGCGTTGGCCCGGTGTGCGGAAGTCCTAGGTTTGAGACCTGATCAGAGCACACAGGAGAAGCAATAACCTGTTTTTCCACCTTTACCCTCCTCTTTCTCTTGCTCTCTCTCTCTTCCCCTCCCCCAGTCATGGCTCGAGTGGTTCGAGCAAGGTGGCACCGAGTGCTGAGGATGGCTCCGTGGCCTTGCCTCAGGCACTGAGTTGGCTCAGTTGCCAAGCAATGGAGCAGCAGCCTCAGATGGACAGAGCATCACCAGATAGGGGGCTTTCTGGGTGGGTCCCGATTGGGCGGGCCCATGCAGGAGTCTGTCTCTCTGCTTCCCTGACTCTTCTCACTTCACTAAAAAAAATAAAATAAAAAGTGGGAAAGTCATCTGTGTTCCTTTCTCGCTCTCATTTCTATTCTCTCATTAATGCATTCAAAAGTATTTACTGACAGCATAAAATCTGATATAACCATTACTTTGTGATAGTTCCACCTTTATGATATTTTTAATCACCCACTTGACTGCTGCTTCTTGATAAGCAGGGCTGTCTCTTCTAAAGATGTCCTTTCCTTTCCAGGTCTTAACATTATCCTGTGCAGAATAGGTTCTTTTATCTTTCTCTGTCAGACGCACGGATGGTCTCTTCTCAGTGGAGCTGTTCCTCCACTAAAAATTGTTTTGTCACTGAGAGCCTGCGGAAAATTCTAGGACTCAGCAACCAAAGCCTTATGGAACACAGTAGTAATAATAGATACCTATTTTTCTTCTAATTGTTGATATACTTGGATAACACAGTGCTTTCTTCCTCTTAATAAAAAGTATTGATAGAAGCTTTTCATTCAACTAGTTGACAATTATAAGACTCCACAGATATCTAAGTCCAAAAAGGCATGCACTACAGAATAGATAAAATAATACTCAAAGCTAACCTACACTGTGCAACTACCAACTGCCAGGCAGCACACTTTGATTTATTTGTTTCTATAGTCACATCAGGATCTTCGTTATATTTCCATTTAAAGACAAGGAACTGAGGTTTATGAAGGTTACATAATGTCCCTGTGGTCACACAGAGAGTAACTTAATGGAGCAGGGATCCAAACTTGGCTCTGTTGTCCTCCAGCCCCATACACTTAACCACGGCTGTCCCGTCTCACACAAGAGGCGACTTCTGTTGAGGTCCGGCTCTCTGGGGCTGTGGTTTCAGGGTATGGTTGTGGGATCACCCATAAGAATCTTCTGGGGAGGTAGTTTCTAAAAACAGACAGACCACTGCACTCCATTCCAGATAGAGCAGGCAGAACTTCTAAGGGAGATGTCCAGCATCTGGACTGCTTGCTAGGTAACTGTTACACCCACTGTCTCGGAACCCCATGCCAGTAGCCCATTGGAACATCTGCCATAACCGGTGCTTTCCACCTTTTAGTTTGGTTTATAAGTATAACACTCCTTTATGTCCGTCCAGTTGGAAGTAGTGAATGCCAACAGTAAAAAAAAACCCAAACCGGGAAGCACCGTTAAAGCCCAAAAGAATATATGCAGCATGAAACGCATACATATAGTATATAAACAGCCAATTTTTAATGGTGAAATATACATAATGCAAAATAGATCATTTTAACCACTTTAAGTGTGTAGTAGTTCTCTGGAATGAAATGCGTTCAGGCTGTGCAATCTTCTCCACCATCCCTCTCCAGAACCTTTTGAGAGGTCATTATAAAAGCTTCTTTTTTTTTTTAACCAAGATCCTAAATAAAGAACTCACAATGTAAAGAATTTTTTTCTCATTCTTCTCTTCAGAATGGTATTATAACAATGTTTCATATTCACATAGAGCTTTTCAAGTGATATTTAAGTCACCATTTGGGTTACCTACAAGTACTCCTAGTAAGTGCCTTGAAGGAGCAGTTACCGAATTGGGGAGAGCCATCAGGTCATGAAAGATCCAAAAAAAAAAAATAGTGTCTAACAACAAACAAAATAAAACATAACCTCCTTCTATGTCTATTGTGAGAAGGGCCACTGAGATAATGACCCACGTTTCACAATAGCCCATGTTTTTGTCGCCTCTGAGCACAGAGAGAGCCACAATGGCCTGAACACTCCCCAGATGCCCAACTGGCATGGGATCTGGAAGACAGTCTACTGGGACACTTAAGTTTGAATAGGAATCCTTGGATCCCCTCCATAAAAATATGAGACCATGTGATCTTGGTTAAGGTATTAAGACTTTCTGAATCATGTTTTATTTTCTCTGACTCGAGAAACACTACCAAACATTTCTGTGTCAAGATTCACTGTGGGGGCTGGAGGCTCTGAGGCATTCTGTGTGCACGTGAGACATGTTTCGCCCAGTCTTGGCACATAAAGGCACTCACATATGTTACTTTCTTGCACTTCCATTAGTTCAACTCAGCTCAGTTCAACTCAACTCAATTCAGGAATTATTTATCGAGGGCAGTATGTCCTGAACACATTCCTCATTCCTAGAAATAAATGATGAAAATAATATTGTGTCTGCGCTCAAGGAGTTCAGATTCAGGAAGGAAAAGCAGGCCAATCAGGTGACGGTACACTTCTGAACTGATAACAACACCAGTAATGAAATATACAAAGTCCAGAAACAGAGAAGAAAGAACTATTTCATTTGGTCATTGCCTGGAGTGTTGGGGATGGTAGCTGATAATAAAAACAAACAAAACAACAAAACAAAACTTTCCTATGGAATTTCTTTATTTTATTTTGAAAACTGAGGCATAGTTGACACGTTACCTAATTTTAGAACACTTGCATTACCGTCAAAGAGACGCTGCGCTCATTAGCCATCACGCCCCTGCCTGCCTCCATGCTGTAACGTGTATCCGCACTTCCTTTTCACTGTTGAGTGACAGACACTCCAGTGCATGGGTCTGCCACGTTTTGTCTCTCCACTCCTCAGCTGATAGATGCAGTAGACTTCGTAAGGCAATTTCAAAAATCAGTCACTGCCTCTGCCAGAGACTAGCATATTTAGTATGCTCCTTGGGTCCTTTGTGACATTTTTGTACTTGATTTAATATTTGTTAATATCCCAGAATTCCAACTCTTAGTCCATGGCCACCACAAAGTGCTACTTGCTTTGGACCGTCTTGAATTCTTTCAGACACCACACTCTCTTCAAAGTCTTGTTCATTTAGGTTCAACTTAATATATTGGATTATAATATAACAGTCTTCCTCTAATTTCACCTCTATGAACTCACAAGAGCTCTATAATACAAGATGTACTCTTAGGATCATGCTCACAGAATTTGTACAGATGGTAGAAACAGCCCTTGAGTTGGTTTGAACTTGAGGTAAAATTGTTTTACAAAGTGGGGATACATGTATTTCTTATCACTGTTTTCTCTCCACATTTGTATTCTGGACTGATAGCTGAATAAATATAAGTAATAAATATATTTTCTAAATATATATTCGTGTGTGACACACACACAGAGAAAGACAGAGAGAGAGAGAGAGAGAGAGAGAAGCTCATCATACACAAACATGGGTAGATAGAAAGATATACATTAGTTCCATAGATACTACTATCTCACTATCTGTAATCTAGGTAGGAAAATTGTGAAATATTATGACCAAAGAAAGTTTCTAATTTCAGATTTTAGGAGACATCTCTGATTTTCAATTTAAAACAAACTTGCAACTCTTAAAATGATAATTTTGTAAGACTCCCTTGAGGTATTCTCTGGAATATTCTCCAGATAAAAAAAGGCAGTAGGATAAAAACAATTGTCAAATATGTTATTCTAAGCACTCTGTATAGATTTGCATTTAATCCTTCTATATATTTCTAAAAAAAAAAAAAAGAAAAAAGAAAGAAAAAGCAACGTTCAAGATGATGCTTTTATTCACTGCTGTGTCTTTGTCTCTTACTTGTTCTAAAGATTTCTGAAGGTACAAGGTGGTCTAACAGCGCCAAAATACTGCTTCAGCTTTTAACCAAAGAGCTGATGCCGCAGCGCTGCAGTTTTATTGCTCACAACGTATGGTTTCCAGTTGAGTATCCCATTAACCTCGGAGTGCAATGATATCACTTTAATTATATAAATTGAAACAGCAATGTATAATACCTATATCATGTAAAAATGGATCCACTTTATGTGAAAGTGTCTAAACTATCTTTCACTAGGAAGCCATAAATCTGCATTAGACGGCAAACCTGCCTGTAAATTTAATTACTGGTAATTTTATTTTCCTCCACGGTTTAACCTCTCCTAGAGTCTGACCAGGAATAACATAAATCTGCACTTCCATGGACTACTCTGGAAGCGATGGAGTAGTGATAAATGAGGATTAGCCTGGATTTCAACTTAGAAAAACAAATAAATATAAATGTGTGTGTGTGTGTGGGGGGGGGGTCATAATACCAACCAGAGGCCATCACAGCTTAAATCCCCAAAGCGTTAAAAAGCGTAGTTGACTTACTGAAACTACTTTTGTGTTACATTATCAAACAATACATTTCATGGAAGAGAATTATTTTCATGTATTTAAAATCCAACGAGCTGTTTGTGGATTTAAAAAAAACGTTTCACACGAGAGAAATGTGTTTGCATCCATTTAAGAGAAAGACTAGTTTATATACAGTATAGTCTCATGCATAGAATTGTCTGGTATTGTTAGAGCATCTCAAGGATTATACTGCAAGGAGCTCATGAGAGACTGGGAAGAAGCTGGCAGGTATGGGAGAAAGGTTTCCCACCAATGCTTTCTCTCCTTCCGTGGAACTCCCGACAGGGCAGCTACTTCTCGAGGGAGCAGAAAGGAAGCATGGCGAGGCAGGGTGAGACGCAGTGCATCTCAAGGCTGATTGAATGTGACACATACCAGGTGAGAACAATCATGTGTCTTCCTGTGAAGAGAGAAGAGGACCGTGTGCGTTTAAGAGTCATGCCACTCCAATAAGGGGGTCTGGACCCACATCTGGGCTCTGTCTCTTATGGGCTTTTGTTATGTTGGGCAAGGCATTCCACCTCTCTAAACCTTCACCCCCTTCGTCTCTGTAAAATGGGTGTAAAAAAAGCACTTACCCCGGGAGGTTATTGCTTTAGAGGGCTGGGATAGAGCCTGTGCGGCAGTGTGTGGTACGGTGCTCTGCACAGAGAAGGCACCTGATAGACGCTAGACTAGACCTGCCAGAAGCCAAGTGCAACGGGGCGTGTTTCCTCCCGTTCTCTCCTGGGGGCCTCCAGTGGGCTTGGTCTCTGCCCACATCCTAGATGACTAGGATGTTTACCCTAGAAATGGCATTTCTTATTAGCTTTATGACCTTCTGTTAGCTTTTTTTTTCTTTTAAACTTCTCTATGCTTTAATTTTCCGATCTTTAAGATTTAGGACATTATATGTATAGGAAAGATTCTATGAAATATTCAGCACATGACCTTGCAAATATGAACAATGTTCAGTAAACGTTACTATTATCATTTACTGTGGAACTCTATACAAACAGATAGGACTCCGAAAGATGGACATAGGTAACGTAGGTAAATGTTTAGCAAGCCAATTATACCTAACAAAATACGGGTCGGCATAAAACAGAGACGCCATTTTCACAGTTAAACACAGTATCTGTGAATTATATTGCTGTCATTATCAATAAAGTCCTAAAACAATCCCAGGAAGGCCTGAGCTATTTTAAGATACATTTTAAATTCCGGAAATTTAAATTCACAGGAGTATATAGTTTCTGAATTACAAAGAAGGATAAGAGGTTCCTAACCCATATCCGGTTATGTCATAACGTTCTGAATGTAAAAAGCCATTTTATAATTTTTGAAAGGCAATCTTAAGTTAATGTTTCCACTCAATGCATAAACCACCCTTGATTATGCAGCTCCCAGACATTCTGAGGGATCGGAAGTCACATTTTTATGATATCGTGACTTCCGAGGTATAGCTAAAAGAGAATTAACCTGAGACATATGATCTGAAAAGCAACTTCTGGTTCTAAACATGGTGAGCTACGCTGGGTGGGCTTCCACAGAGGGAGAGAGTGGGGTTGAACACGGGGTCCCCATCACCCCTGCCCACCTGCTCTGCCAGCAGAAACGCCTCTATCCAAGTTCAGATCAGGGGATTCTCACGGTCCACTGTCTGTCTTCCCAACCTACGTACTGGCAGGGCAGAGAAGCAACTGCCACACTGCTGAGAGACTTCAACAATACTGGGGGGGGGGATCAAAGCAATAACAGAGCTGTGTTCAACTAAGAAAGGAGGAGCGAGGAAAGAAGGTGGCATCTTGTGCAAAGGAAGAAAGAATCAGGGCTGAATGGTTCAAACGGTGCAATTTCTTCCCTCCATATACTTGGTAGGAATGTGTTTCTTTTTTATTATTATTATTTATTATTTTTTATTTTAATTTATTGTGTTTACATAGATTCTAGTGTCCCCCTTAATGCATCCCCCCTCCCTCGTGTTCCTCGGTAGGAACGTGTTTCTTCTCTGAGACACTGTTTTGCTGTTTTACACATATCCATACACATAACATTTACTACACTCAGAAGTAGGTATTGCCTCCAACCCACCAATGAGAAAACGGAGCCTTAGAAATGAAGGGAACTGAGCCTGGCATTGAGCAGGTCCTTGGGATAAAGGAGTGACCGGAGCAAGACCCCTGCCTTCAGGAAGCTAAGCCTGAGATGCTACTGGATTGATCCGTTCTGGGTTTGGAAAGATGCTGAGACTGTGCAGGAGAGAAAGTACTGAGGCATCTAATACGCCTATTTAACGCACCATTCACATCTATCCACTTGGTAAAGTTCTCCTTAGCTTGTGACGCAGATTTTGCTGTTAGAACACCCCATCAATTCTACTTGGACCACGGCAGCTTACACAATGTCAACGAGACTAAACATACTTTTAAAATTTCCAATGCAACTCAAATACTTTGTGTTTTTGCCAGCTGTCAATGGGCATTTTGACCCACCATACTTGACTGCGTCTCTTTTAATATCGCATGTCACAACGTGTCAGTTCGAGCTGATGGAGAACGGCAGTCCAGCGCTACTGCCTCTTCCATTTGCTCAAACCCCCGTAGGTGCCAGAGTAAACCCAGGCACAATTTTGCTGTGTAAGTCCATCTACTGGCCCCGAATCAATTCCGCCTCAACGACTGTTCCAAAAAGGCACTTAAATCAATTTGCTCCAAAAGTACTGCATAAAATGATGTATGCACAAACTATACTTACTTATTATACACAGAAAATTAACCCCAGCATATTCAGGCCTCACATTGAAGTACAGTCCTCAGTTGCAGTCTTTGTGAGAAATATGCATTGATAAAATAATTCCAACACACATGCCATTTCTGTGTGTGTTAGTAGGAAATTAACGGAAAGAGTATGAATAGTTTTCTTTTTTACAAGACCTTGGGAAATTTATACAGCTTAACAAAACTCAATAAATCCTTTTCTTACCTGTAATACACACACACACACACACACACACACACACACTTGGTGACACTAGCAGGGAACAAAGGGGCCATCTGCAAAGAAAACAGTGTCTGCACTCACAGAGGCTTAAAGTAAGTCAGTGGATCAGCTTCTCCTTTATCGAAATGTACACAGACCTTTCTCTGTAGGGTATGTCTTTGAAAACAGGAGATAGTCTCTCCCCCCTAAGGTGAATCACATGTCCTCTGACAGTTGGTAAGGCGACAGAGCATAGTAACACTTCTGGGTTCCCTTCTACTGCAATGGTTACCATTTCCTCTTCCTGATATTAGAGTGATGCGCCACAAGGCACTCAGGTAGAAGAAAATGGGATGGAACCGTAAAAATCTAAAATGTGCTCAAAAAAAGAAAATTCTAATATCAAGTTAATTTGGAATGCTCTGTTTTTAATGCCCCACTGAGGGAAATGTTGCCTAGCACCCCAGGGTATCCTGTGTACCAGCTCAGTCGGTTGGACGGAATTTCATACTCATTCTTGTAGCATCCCTAGAGAGGGTAAGCAACATTATTTCAATTTTCCGTATGGTGAGACAGAAGCACGCCGACTTCTCTAAGGGTCTGTTAGAGAGAAAAGAATTATTATGAGCATACGATGAAGAGTCAGTGACCCAACTCTGTTTTGATTACATTCAACTTTATCGAAGGTATGTTTCCTCCGTTCTGGAAACTGAAATTCATGATACTGAATAACACGGCTGCAGGTTCTATTACTGACCATACTCTGAGTCCATGAGACATTTCAAATCATGTTTTCAGGAAAATAGAAAAGTGATGAGTTGTCACAGCAGTAGCTCCCAGACTCTATTTTAATTTGTTTAACAAGTTATAAATTAGTTTCAATCATTTTTTAAAAAACTTAAACACTCTCGCTTTCATACTTTCTGTGTTTTCCCTGTAATGTTTTAGTTTTTAACTATTGGCAATTTTTCATTCCTTAATAATCTAGTTAATCGCTAGTAATGTTGACATTCCATCTTCTTCTTTTTAAGCACATCAAAGTAAAAAAATATATGTTTCTCTAAATTACAAAACAATGCAATATAATAAAACTTACATGCTGTCTCTACTTTTAAAATAACCTGGCTTCATGAGAACTCAACAATTCCTTATAGACCAAGTTTCCCAATAAATAATGAATAATAAGAATAAAAAACTAAACTAAGTTTCCAAATGCGCCTGCCTAGATCTCTTTCAGTCTATGGGCAGATAGTTTATCATGATTTTCACAGTTGCTAATAATTAAAAGCAATTAATTTTCTAGAAAAACAATGGATCTCCATCATCCAATACATAAATCAATACTGAAAGCCCTTTTAGAAATGGTTGAATATTCTTTTCCTGTTACTACTAAAGGTAACTCCTTCTTAAAAATCACTTTAGGATGCTTTAACAACTATGGCCATGGGGTTACATAAAATGCAATTGTTTAAATACACAACTAGAATTTTTTTTTTCTTTGTGACAGACAGACAGGAATGGAGAGAGATAAGCATCAATTCTTCATTGTGGCACCTTAGTTGTTCATTGATTGCTTTCTCATATGTGCCTTGACCGTGGGGCTACAGCAGACCGAGTGACCCCTTGCTCGAGCTAGTGACCTTGGGTTCAAGCTGGTGAGCTTTGCTCAAACCAGATGAGCCCATGCCCAAGCTGGCGACCTCGGGGTCTCGAACCTGGGTCCTCTGCATCCCAGTCTGATGCTCTATCCACTGTGCCACCATCTGGTTAGGTCACAACTAGAATTTTAATTCCATTAAACTGGTGCATTCTTAGCATTTCAATATCAGTGAATATTTTTAAAAGATTAGGCAATGGGTAGACATCAGTCTCTCAGAGAGACAATGGATGGCAAGGTATGTAACAGACATGGACTGGACCATGTACTTTCTGGGCTCTAAATATTATAGGTAAAGGCTTGGAAAAATCTCAGCCTATGAAATTTCCATTTCCTCTATTCCAATCATTTATTTTTCTTTAGACTCACTCTTAACATCTTCCCATTGTGGATTCCTGTAATACTACTTTTCATTCCCTTCCTCCTCCTCAAATATCCAGTGAGTAAAATGATTCTCACTTAATTGATATTGCAAAGTAATTGCTTCTGAATTCATTTTCTGCTTTATTGTGTGTGTGTGTGTGTGTGAGAGAGAGAGAGAGAGAGAGAGAGAGAAGAGGCGGGGTGAGGGGAGGGGAGGAGAGGAGAGAAAAGAAGAGAAAGAGGCTGAGACTCTTAGGTTTAATTTTTTTTTTTCTGAAAACCAGTTTCTTTCAACCTAGCAATCCTTGGCAAACAACGATGCTTGTGGCACCTTTCCTAGGAGAATTTCTCATCTACCAACTCCATCTTTTCTCCCCCAAACTAAGAAAGGATATTGGGATTAAATGAGAGCAGTATGATAATCAGGATAACCTTGACCAGACTTTTATAACAGGAGGACCGTTGGAAATAATGAACAATGCTACTTCAGCGATTATATCTTCACTCATTAGTGACCCACGACACAGTGCACAGCTGGTAACCACAGCGCCCAGCAAGAAACTCTGGCTCTGTCTATGGAGAGACGGTTGCCCCGGCTGACCCCCTGTCCCTTCCTCACCAGACGCAGCACGAACCCCTCCCTGTCTGCTCTGACTGCTCACAGCCTGTGCTGCCTGCCCCTCGGCCCAAAACCCTAGGGGCTTTTAATTCCTGGTCTGGGGAAGTCCGGATCTTGTAGGGAATGTGGCAAACAGGGAGGGAGAACCGGTGCTGTCTGTGTAAAGGATGGCCATCCGAAGACTATGGTCACCTTCAGCCCGCCACTGTCCTTAGGCAAGTCTTCCTCAGGACCACCTGCGTCTCCAGCCTGCTCCCGACCCCTGTGTATCACGGACCCCAGGTTCCACCCCGAAGTTTCCTCCGGCCTGGCCTCCATTCTGGGGAAAACGCTCAACAATGAATCAGACCCAGAACAGAAACGTGGAAGACATTTTCATCTCTGCTACCTCCTCTGATAGAACAAAGAGAAGCTGGGTGCACAGCAGAACTTCTGGACGTCAGTGATTCTGAGGACATCACCCAGTCATCCTCTGTACACACAGCTAATGACATGGAAGGTGGAATTTGGGTCTTGAATTTAGGACTGTAATATTTTGCAGCTAAAATTTATTGAATTATCTGAACAGAGGTACATGCCTAGGAAATCTCTTGAGGCAGGTGTTCATTTAAAATAATGCGTGTTTTCCTTGATCTGTTCTTAATTTGCAATTTTAAAACTTTACAAGGCCTGTTTTTAATAGCTGCCTGACTCATTTCTGATGGTGAGGAAAGAGATGTTGGAATGGTTTGTCCTGCATGCAGATTCCTGGCTGTTCTTGGCTCCAGACTTGGGGATCCTGGACACAATTTCAAACCCTTTCCCCAAACTTCCCGAACCCTGACAGCTGCATCGCTCTTCCCCTTTATCGCCTGTCCCTTAAAAAAAGTAGCCCTTCCTCACTCTCACTTTGCATTTTTCGGTGAATGTGGTATCCAGGACGGATGGGAACCATGGGACATCATCCTATGGGGGGTAATCCCTTCCTTCCTGCAAACCAGAAACTATCTGAGCCACCACAGAAAACAAGAGACGGAGCTCGCGCCCCCCCACCCCGGTATTAACAATACCGCACCCGCCTTCAGGCGCCTGCCCCCAGAGACGTCCTGCTTTAAGTGGGCAAACCCCGAAGGGAACTCCCATCTGACAACTGGCTCCGAAGGAGGGTCACAGGAATTAACCCCGAGTGGAAGAGGCGAGGTTTGCTTAAGTACGGAAAGCATACAGAGAGTCGTGGCGCACCGACTGCTGAGCAGCTGGTTTCTATCTCCGAGGGTGAACGAGTGAGAAGGATGGTATGGCGGCAGGAAGGAATGACAGCTTTTAAACCAGAAGGAGGCGGTCTCCGCGGTGTTTACGAAGCAGCCCCGACGGGCCGCGCCTTTGCGTGCTCTGCCGCATTTAGCCCACTGGACATCCTTAGGGAGCTCTGAAGGCGACCGAGGTTACAGAGTCACTTCCCTTCTCCAAGGTGGCAGACTTAGTACGGAGCAGACTGTGTTTGAACCCAATTTCACAGAACTGAAAAGTTCATTCCACCACGGCCGTGATTCCTCTATTTTATGAGAGAAAAGGGGAACTGAGAACCTTTGGAAACTCTTACAAAATCTGTGGACCTGTTCCTGGGAAAAACATACATGGACACACACTCAGATAGATGGTCACACGCAGGATTTTAGCTGGACACACACTCAGACAGATGGTCATATGCAGGTTTTTAGCTGGACACACACTCAGACAGATGGTCACACGTAGGTTTTTAGCTGGACACACACTCAGACAGATGGTCACATGCAGGTTTTTAGCTGGACACACACTCAGATAGATGGTCACACGCAGGTTTTTAGCTGGACACACACTCAGATAGATGGTCACACGCAGGTTTTTAGCTGGTGCAGGAAGTAAAGACCCTGATGATAATAATACTCCCTGGCAGTTCAGTATGTTGCTGCTCATGGAATAAAGGCAAAAACTGAGCCTAGTGACAGGATGAAAACAGTACCTTGTAGAAGACAAGGCGATGTCTAAAAGGGGAGATGGCATAAGTCCCTTTCAGTCTTGTGTGTCCAGATAAATCCTTTTTTAACATGTCCCATAATGGGCACTCCTACAGTTCTTACTTGGGAATAATGCATTTACTTTTGAAACATTCTTTAAAATACCTTTTTTTTTCATTTATTTATTTTAAAAGGAAATAAGTTCTTAAATTTATTTACTGATTTTAGAGAGAGAGAAAGAGAGAGACAGAAACATTAATCTGTTCCTGTATGTGCCCTGACCGGGGATTGAACCAGCAACCTCTGCACATCTGGACAATGGTCTAATGATCAACTGAGCTGTATAGCCAGGGCTAAAATAGCTTTCTAAAACAGCTCCAAACTAATAGTGCAAATACATACTAAGTTCTTTAAAATATGATGTTCAAGGAAAGGAATATCATCATTTAAGGTAACACATTAATATAAAAACATGGTTCTGCACAGTGAATTACTGAAGCAGAAGCCAAATCTATCATTTTAATAGCAGATAACTTAATAACAGGGCTGGGTGCAGGGCTCTCTGCATTAATGGCCAGGGAGGAGGGAGGAGATGGAGAAAAGTGACGTGACCGATAGCTGGCAGGGGCTGCTCAGTGCAGACGGCACCCTCTTCAGCTCCCCGGGAGGCACTGGATATGGTGGGGACACTTACTTTCTCTCCAAGTATTAAGGTTGATGCTACTGCAAATGTAAAGGAAGCATGTGCTAGGATACCCAGGCAGAATGCGACTGAATCTCAAGGTGTGTAACAGAGACACAGGCCTGGGAAGCCGGGGCAGAGAAGAGCGGCCCTGCGGCCGCACGGAGTGCTTCCTGGAGGAGGTGGACCTGGAAATGAGAAGGCGGCTGAACGTAGTCGAAGGTAAACACCTGGGATGGAGAAACTGGCAAGCTGAGAGACTGTAAGGAATTTTTCTCTTACAAATGAAGTAAAAAGACAAGGACTATGTTATTAAATGACAGGGATAAAAATGACCATGGCAGTGGCAAGTACTCCTCACACTCATATTGTCCGGGAGCGAGCACTGTGATGCCATTGCTAATTCTAAAAATATATATATTATTATTAATAATAATCATAGTACTGCGATGTGACCAAAATGCTCTCCATTTAGAGTCGGTGACATCTCCCAAATGACCATTTCTTCCTGAGTTCTAATATTGATTGGAACGCTTGATGCCAGACCCTGAAGACGGGGAATGCCACCTGCTAGGAAAACCATCACCTGAGCTGACCCTGCAGGACAGTTACACACCAAGTAAGTTGATATGTTTCTCTGGAAGACAACTTTTAGGATAAAAATAAAACGAGACAATACCATTGTTACACATCTATGGTTTTCATTTTCAGCATTGTCCCCGTGGTCCTTCCTTGAGCATGTCTTGTCCTTTACCATTTCCCACAGTGGCGTCTGGTGGCGGCAGTTCACACAATCACTCCCTTTAGGCTTCCCACCCTATCCTCAGCCTCCTGAAAGTGGGAGCTCTCTACAAGAACTTTCCTTCTCTCTCCACACTGATAAGTGCACCTGTACCCACAGTGACACTTATCTGGTGTCTCTCCATTTCCACAGACAGAGCCTTTGACCCACAGTAACATAGCCCTCTTTCAGCATGTGCTGAACTGGTAATCCTTCTGTGCTTGATAATCAAATGGTGTTGTCACTACCAAACTGAGCCTAGGATCTGATACCGGGGACCTCTTTGGCTTCTCTGAATGTCTTTCTCTGCCGACCCTCTTCTTGCCATGTTGAGTGCGCCATCTTGACCTCCCGTTTCATT
Source organism: Saccopteryx bilineata (assembly GCF_036850765.1). NCBI lineage: Eukaryota > Metazoa > Chordata > Mammalia > Chiroptera > Emballonuridae > Saccopteryx > Saccopteryx bilineata. The sequence goes on from NC_089494.1 coordinate 253,166,514, forward strand.
CCTCTCCTCCAGGATACTAGCACATGATAGTGCTCTACAGGGCTGATTCCGCTACCGTATCAACTTCCAAGGCTTCAGTTACCCTCAAATAGTCTGTGATGAACTCTAGAATAGAGACTTGTAGCGCTTAAGGCAGCTTAGTACATAGTACGTGCTCATTAAATACTAATCGTGGTCATAAAGCCAGTTGTGGTTTAGTTCCAAATTACACTTTTAGTTTCCTCTTTCAGCTTCCCTCCCACCTTCCCCCAATAGTCAATGACATATTAGCCATGTCTCAATAACCTTGTCACACATGAATGAAGGACCGATGCACTCCAATGCCTCCAGCTAAATGTTACCAGTTTGGGCCAAAATGCGTTTCAACTTTATGAGAAAAATGTATCATATCCATGTCTTGTCCCCTAAAGCACCAATCTTGAATCTTTAGTCTTCAAGGTCCTGTCCTTGAGAAATAGCTCAGGCCTTTTCCAAGAAGGCAGCTATCTCTCAGACGGAAAAAAATGAAATCCTACCAGCTCGTCTCTACACACGAGAAAATGTAAGTCGTCATTTCAGTCGCCCTCTTAAACAGACCAAAGTGCATCCTTCGTGCCCTTCTCAATACTTCATCCTTTAATAAATGACTCTCTAATCACCAAAGCTACGTGTGTGCATGAACAAATACTGTGGGCAGTATAGGCTGAAATGTCACTGCATCCCCCGACACACTGCGGTCAAGGACTTGGAGATTTCCCAGGTATGTGATGACCTCTGAGCAGCAAAAGTCCCTTTAACTTCAAGATTCGTATTCATGGGACTCATTCCAGTTGCTTCTAACCCACTAGAGTAAGAAGAAGTCGCCTTTTTCGATTACCATTCGTTATTAGCAAAATTCCAACTTTCATTTATTTTCCTTAGCCTCCTCTCACATCTGACAAAAGCCTCAATTTCTAAGGAGTTATCTTAGATACTCCTTAGAAAAATAGGGAGAAGCCCTGAAACTTTAGCCAGCATTTCAACTGAAGGGAAAATTCCATGGAGTTAGCTGGCAACGCGGCAAAGCCTTCTAATCTCTCTTCCACTCGCTGGATAGGTTTCACACTGAACATGAAATCTCTGCGTCTGGTCTATGCCCTCTCTATAGAACTCATCATGGCATCCACAGATCCAACCAAGCACCTTCTTAAAACGCAAGCATAGTCACCTCAGTCCCTGCTGCAGAGATTTCAAGTCCGCCAGCTGTGACTTCGCTCCTCTTCCAGGCATATCATGGCCTCATCCATGTCCTATACCCTTCACGAAATTGGCCCCCATTCTCAAAACTAATCCACCCCCCATCAGGCCCAATGCCTTTGTACATCCTATCTTGCTAGTTCCTCCCCCCCCCACACACACACATACTCATTATGACCCTGTCTGAACTCAATTTCCATTTCCCTGACAACTTCAACATTTGTGTTTTTCTTCCTCTGTTCCCGAATAGCAATTTACACATACCTTGACTGAATTAGTTGCATGGTTGTAATGTTATTATGTGCTTATCTTATTAAAATGATTTTTGAAACATATGAGTTGGGTTTTCAGATTAGGCTATATTATGCCCAGGGCATAATAATTATAAGGAAAAGTTTTTTTCCAACAAAGTACTTTACAGTTCTTACAGAGTGGGAAAGAAATGGTTAACAAGTGCAGTTCTGGCTGCCATACGGTAGATGGAATGTTTGATCATCTATGAGAGAATTATCACAGCCAGGGAGCAGGGAGGACACACTTTCAAAAAGCTTTGCTTTGGTTTGGAAGTTATCCTCCTTTAAGCAACCCTCAAGGGCTATAACATTCTCAACGCAGAGAGACGGGAAGGGTACTGATTATGTGCATGTATGTGTATGTTGTATATATCTGTGTATCTGTGCATATGTATTTGTGAGAGAGAGAGAGAGAGAGAGAGAGAGAGAGAGAGAGAGAGTTTGGATGAGAGAGCATATGATCCCCAATCACCAGCACAGCTATTATTTTGCAGCAAATATACTTAGAAGCAAGCAAACTCACCTAGACACGCTGTAGGTAGTATTAACATTGTATGTTTGAGGCAAATTTAAACAAAGGTTGAACATTCTTTGTAAGATGTATAAAGACTTGATGTAAATAAATGGTCACCTGTGTCTGGAGCTCACAATGTATCAGCAAAAAAGGTATCAGAGAAGGATGTGAAATCCAGGTCATAAAAGGAGAGGATCTGTCCTGGATCAGACACAGCCGCGTCCCTTGTCACAGTGAGCCCCGCGGTTTTTCACCAGTGCCTGTCTGAGGAGGGATTTAAAGTCCATAAAAAATCACATTGTCTATTGCTATTTACGAATAGGTTTTGTTTATATATATATATATATATATATATATATATATATATATATATATATACTGCAACTACTTTCAATTGATCCTATTGTTGCCTGAATAAAAGTCTTGTTCACACAAAGTTAGATATTTTAGTCAGGGGTGGGGTACAATCTGAACTATAGGGAGAATCTGTCCTCAGATGCACAGAGAAGTCAAAATGCTTTGTAAGGTCCTGACTCCGGGCATTCTGACTCCTTCACTTCATTCAGGGCATCACTAAAAATTATGTCCACCCCACCCCCTACTCCAAAACATTGGGGTATAACCGAATGCATTTTAGCTGGACGTTGACAATGAAAGACATCTCAATAACCACATACATCACACTTTACAAACAAAGCCAACCCATTATAAGTAATAAGGGCTACAAAAGAATCTTCTGGGATTTAAAAAAAAAATCACAAAGATTCAATATCAATCTGAGGGGAAAAAATCACAAAGATTCAGCATCAGCCTGAGAAATAGCAAGTTCCCTTTCAGAGGGGCCACGGTTCAGAGGATGCCACTGAACAGATGAGATCATTTCAGTAAGTTTCACGCAGTCCCTGTTTCATTCCTTGTGTTGTTTTCTAGTGCTCTACACTTCGGCGTTTTCTTAGGCCGGATGCAGCAGCTGAAGTTCGCAAGACAGTCTGCTCTCTACAGACCTGTAGCAGTCAACATCTGTAGAAAGGCTTCATAAATTGATTTAAAGTCTGCAACATAAGCATATCCAATCCGAATAGTACACAAGACTATCTATCTTCTCTGGAAGACTGACACATGGTCCCCACTCTACCTGGTGATAATGCATCCTTGCCAAGCCCAGATGTAGTTCAACTCCAGGGAGATGCAACCTAGTGATGAATTGGTATAACCCAATCATGTTATCATTTGTATTGTATTTGGAAACCCTGCCGTGTAGTACCGACCATATATATATATATTCCCTACCATGCTTCTTCAACTATATCAAGATGTTCTGCCAGGATGACAAGCATATGATTGAATTTAACGGTATAGAAAGATATGGCAGACTGCTTTCCGAAGCAAAATTTCAGAGTTGGGACTTTTTATCAATTAATTGCACTTTTGGCAAACTCACTGAAAATTAAATTAAATGGTGAAACTATTTCATTAGAAGGCTTTGGCAAAATAAACCCAATAGATGGAAAGCTCTATATAATTCAAAATGGAAAGTGAACTGCTGCTTGCTTGGTGCTTTTAAGTCATAGATCTTAACCTGACATCTTTCTCTCCTGTTAGGTAGTGAGTTCCTCAAGAGCAGGGGCTGATCTATATAGTTCCTAGCAGCACCCGCAGCACAAAATAAGGTGTTTAATAAATACTGTTAAATGCACACATGGATTTGGATAGGAGTCCACCGTGCGCTTTCAAATCCAGGTTTCGATCAAAGCCCCTCTACTGATGAGTGAGTAGCTGTTGCGGGTTGAATTCATGCGTTGAAGCCCTAACTCCCTGTACTTCGGAGTGTGAGCTTCCTTGGAGAGGGAATCTTTCCCAGCTAACATGAAATTATTGGGTGGGGGCGGGCCAATCTAATACGACTGGTGTCCTTATAAAAAGGGAAAATCGGGACACCAAGAGAGATACACACAGGGAGAATGTCACATGAAGATGAGGACAGAGATGGAGGCGATTTTTCTATAAGCCGAGGAACACCCAGGACTACCAACACCAGAAACTAGGGGGACAGGCATGGAAGAGGTTCTCCTTTCCTTGCTCAACCGTAAAAAGGCCCCGAATCACTCACTACTCTCTTTTCCTAAAAGGTTAATTCCAAACTGCTTCCTAAAACTAATGCACAAACTGAGGAGACAAACTGAGTCCTCGAAAAGATCAACGCTGGCTGACGCCTTGATCTCAGACTCCTAGCCTCTCGAACCGTGGGATAGTATACTTTTGTTGTTTATGTCCCCCAGTTTGTCATAGTTTCTAACAACAGTTCTATGAATATACTGGCTTAGAACTAGTCATTTAACCTCCAGGAGTCTTACAGGTACGGCGGAAATAACAACTCAGTGTTGTGCCTGACATATCGTTAGTACCCAATGAACAGTAGCCTTGAAAATGACAGAGAAAATAACAATCCATCCAACAAATATGTATTAAACACCTTTTGTGTGCACAGTCCTGCTTCACTTTCTAGGAAACAGTTATTAGTAAGACTTAACCCTCACACAGCTAACATTCTAGTGAGAGAAGATAGGCAATAGCAAATGGGTAAACTATAGCATCTCAAATGATAGAAAATCCATGAATAAAAAATTTAGAGCAGGGAAGGGGAATATGAAGTATGAAGTTGAAGAAATAAAATTTTATATAGTCTTGTCTGCATTAATAGAATCTGAAAAAAAATTATAAACCACATGTAGGAGTTAGCAAGCCACTTGGCTCACAAAGGAAAGAACATTCTAGGCAGAGAGCACAGCAAGTGCAAAGGCCCTGTGGCAGGAATACTCCTGATGTATTGTGGTAACGGCAAGGAGGCGAGTGCTTCTGAACATAGTGGACAGGGCAAGAGCTGCAGGAGATGAAGAGTCAGAGAGACCGTGGTAGTCAAGACAAGGTAGAGACCAGCAGACTGATGATGATAAAGCCAATAGGGTGCGCCCTGGCCGGTTGGCTCAGCAGTAGAGCGTTGGCCTAGCATGCGGAGGACCCGGGTTCGATTCCTGGCCAGGGCACACAGGAGAAGCGCCCATTTGCTTCTCCACCCCTCCGCCGCGCTTTCCTCTCTGTCTCTCTCTTCCCCTCCCGCAGCCAAGGCTCCATTGGAGCAAAGATGGCCCGGGCGCTGGGGATGGCTCCTTGGCCTCTGCCCCAGGCGCTAGAGTGGCTCTGGTGGCAACATGGCGATGCCCAGGATGGGCAGAGCATCGCCCCCTGGTGGGCAGAGCGTCGCCCCCTGGTGGGCGTGCCTGGTGGATCCCGGTCGGGCGCATGCGGGAGTCTGTCTGACTGTCTCTCCCTGTTTCCAGCTTCAGAAAAATGAAAAAGAAAACAAAAAAGAAAAAAGAAAGAAAAAAAAAAGCCAATAGGGTGCTTGGTGGCAACTGCAAAGGTGGCCATTGCTCAGGGGTTCACATGGTATACCATGTTTTAAGAGGATCCTTAGGGCAACTATTGGGAGAAACACAGGCAAGGAGGTAGATTGGAAGCAGAAAGACCAGTTAAGAGGTTGTTCCTCAGGATGATAAATTATTAATAAGTTACAGATAAATTACAAAGGCATCCCTTCTGCCATCAGAGAAAATCTGGAGGTTGAAACCCACTGTCCAATTGGGCATCCTTGTTCAAAGAGAAACTTGCTCAACCATAAAACGGCCCCGAATCACTCACTACTCTCTTTTCCTAAAAGGTTCATTTCAAACTGCATCCTAAAGCTAAGGCACAAACTGAGGAGACAATAGCAAAAAATAGTTTCCTATATCTGGAGAGGGGAACTAACACGGTGCTGTACTGTGACACAGAAAGAATACACAGGACATGTATCCCGAGTGGGGGAAAGCAGTAAAAGCAAACCCAACTCTGGGAATATGAGAACGCGCATCGGGACTTCTTTCTTGAATTATGTCATATTTTAACAATAGGTCATTCGGGGGTTCAACTGTTTTCCTCTTCCAGCAGGTCCTTGGCTCACGTAGCCTCAAGGTCTATAATGAAAGTTCCCTTCTGTGAGGCTAGTGGACAGTTCGTTAGGCAGGAACGGCTGCCGTTGCCTCTACCAGCCTTCAGCCAGAGCTGTGTGCCCCAGCCAGGCCGGGAGCGCTGACCACTGCTGTCGCTCTGGTCTGGCTGGTGGCTGCCGTAAACTTCGGGAGCTAACGAAAGTGGCATTTTTTTTCTTTTTTTAACTGTTCTTTGGGAAGCATCTTTGATTCACAAACAATAAGAGTCCAGTTAATAGCACTATTTTTCTAAGAAGACTGGAGGAGATGAGAAGGCAGAATGCCATGTGGCTATAAACAACAACAACAACAACAATTTTTAAAATTCAAACGGTTTTTCTTAAGTATATTCTGCCACCGTGAAAACTGTCCAAATGAGTGCTCAAGTAAGCACTTTAATTAAGATAGAGCACACCTCTCACATCTCTGTTGTAAGGGTTTATTTTTTCTTTTATTCCTTTTTTTGCAATGAAATTAATGTATCTATTCAAGAAAATCAGTGTTTTTTTTTTTTAAAAAAAGAGTTCTCCTAATTGTATAATTGTTCCAGCTTGTAAATTGCCCGATAAGAGCTCTTCAGATTCTCTGCAAACATGCCCCCTAGACCGCGTTGTGAGGACGCCGGGGAAGGCGGCATTGGTGCACGTGGACCAGGACGGAGTCCAGGAGCAAGGCCTGTTAACTCTAACAGCAAGTCAGTCACTGTTCCTCACGCCTCTGGTGGCCCAGCTGGGGGGGGGGGAGGGGAGATGGGGGGCAAGGCTGCAGCAATGAATGAAGGCTCTGTGGTCCTTTCAGGACATTCAAGCTGGTCAGGGTCCGCGTGGAGAGGTCTTACTCATTTCCCACACGTTTTCTGACCTATTTTGTCTGCTTTTTCTCAGAAGGATTTTGCTTGCTCTGCTGTCGACGAAGCAGTAAACTAATTATCTTGTTCAAATCCCTTTGTAACGCCCCTAATCCTATTAGTTATAAGAATGTCTGAATACTGATTGCAAACCTTTTTTTTTTTTTCCTTCTTCTTCTTTCTAAAGAGAAAAAAAAGGTCCAGGGGTTTGGTCCTGAAGGGGGGGACTCTAGCCAGTTCATTGGACCGAGGCAAAGGCGATTCTGGTCATCCAAAATCCCAGACCACCGAGCACACAGGGAAAAGAGTGTCCTGTGTGTATTCCTTGCCTCTCTCTCTGTCTTGCCGTCTGGCACACAGTGGATTTAGGTAACCTGTATCTATTTGATTGCCTCACAAAAGTCAAGGTTGGAACACGCCCCCTCACCGAGGTGCTCCCTGAACCCTGGCCCCAGCCAGGAGCTCCACTTCACTCTCCGCCTTTTATCAGAGACATTTTAATGAAGAGGGTGATGCTATCACTGCCCAGAAAGTCAAATAAGCCCATAGGAAGTGGAAAGGAAATGAACAAATGTTACAGCAGATCTCTATGGGCCCTGGGAGTCTTCACTTCTTTTCTTCAAAGAACCCTCACAAGTCCTGTTAACAACGGACTCCCTCTCCCTTCCGCAGAGGAGGCCAAGACCAGGGCCTCCTGCTGTCCAGGACTGAGGGGACTTTAATCACTCTTCCTCTTTTGTCCCCGCTGGGGAAGAAGCCAGACTGTGGTGAAAGGCCCGCCATCAGCGGCCACGCGGAAGAGCAGAAAATGTATCTGACTTCCACAAAGGACGCCTTCTGCCCTTCCATTTCTGCCTCTGCCAGGCGGGCTGCACGGGGCTGGCTGCTCTGTCTCAGAAACAAAACAAAACAAAACAAACATTTGCTTTAAACGCCAAGGCACGGCGCCGCTTCCGAGGGCTTTGCCTGTCCTCCCAGCCCCCTCTTCTCCACCTACAAAGAGTGTCTGTGTTCTCGGCATTCAAAGTCACCTTTTTTTTTTTTTAATCCCTTACATTCATAAAATAGGGTCTCTCCCTCTCACATTCTTTTTTCCCCCGGGTTAGCACAAGATATCATTGTTTTAGAAACGATCTTGAAGAGAATACCATCTATATTAGAGGAGAATCTCTTCTTTAACCAATTTCTGGGGTCCGAGGGAAAAAAAAAAAAGTGTTACAATCAAGAAAAAAAGTGCAGAATCCTCAGATAAGGTTATAAAACTGCCAGCCTAACTAAGGTATTTCAACTACTCACTGCTTCTATTTTGATACATGAACATCGGTAGCAACCAATGGTGTCTGTTTAAGAGACAGAAAGTTGGGTTTCTCCTGGAAGGTCTCTGGCACACAGGAACAAGTTAGGTTGTGTCCATAGTGTGTATGCGGGTGTCAGTGTGTGGGGGAGGGGTACAGACTGTAATGGAAGAGGGATCTACTCCTACCCATAGCCGGCTGCTCCAGGGAAATTAAAGGCCCAGACAAAGTGCTATTATTTTAGCAGCTGTTTTAAAATAATTATGGCTGGTGAGCACATTTTATAGCACCTGCATATTCTGCCATGTGATGCAGAAAGGATTCTGGGTAGTTTACAGAAATGCGTGTGATACAATAACATGCACGCATACCTAGCTTGTGGGGAAGGTTCAGTTTAGGGTGCTTCCTTCACAGAAAACCCAAAGTAAGAGACCGACTTGGTCCCGGGGCCCTGGCAAAGTTAGGAAAGTCTGCCCGCCTTTGACGTCAAAGGCATTCCGGCTCTCTAGGAAAAATGCATTTCTTCTCCCGGACGCTGGGGCACATCTGCTTGGAGGGTCACATGATGAGATGGTGCATAGTGTCCTCAAAAACATTCCCACATAGATTCAGAAGTGCACCACGCCTTGCAGTAGACCTCCAGCAAGTCAGGGGCACAACCACAAGTATGTACTGATGTTGGGACCAAAACCACACACCTGAGTGTGAGCACGTAACTGGCCAGCAACCGGGCTTGTGAGATACTATCTAAATCTCGGAACAGTGAGCATGTGTCCATAGGCCAATGTGAAGGAAACAAGGAAAAAAGAGCTTTGAGAAAGTGTATGCTAATTTTAAAGTAATAATTCTCGTACTACATTTCCTCCACTGCCTGCTGTCTGCTTCATTATGAGATAACTACCATCCTATGTCCTGTACCATTCTAAAAACTCATAAACTTTCCCATTAATTTAATTTTACTTTTGCTAAATCATGCGCACTTAGTTGTGCTAAATTACATCTGCATGAAACGCCATCTGTTATTACCACTTATTTAAAACATAAAGCAGCTTATGGTGTTCCCGGGCTTAACACCCTCCCGCGATAGCCACTGTCTGCAAGAAAAGCCACCCGTGCCGGAACGGGATGGTGGGGGCCCCTCTGTACTCTCCAGCTCCACTCTCACCACCCTCTTCTTCACGCCCTAGGCATCTTTCTGTGTCTCAGGTGCATAACAATACATTCTGCTGGTGCCTGGCCAGGCGGTGGTGCAGTGGATAGAGCGTCGGACTGGGAAGTGAAGGATCCAGGTTCATAACCCCGAGGTCGCCAGCTTTAGTGCGGGCTCATCTGGTTATATTAAGGCTCACCAGCTTGGGCCCAAGGTCGCTGCCCAAGGTCACTGGCTTGAGCAAGGGGTCACCCGCTCTGCTGTAGCCCCCCCCCCCATCAAGGCACATATGAGAAAGCAACCAATGAACAACTAAGGTGCTGCAACGAAGAGTTGATGCTTCTCATCTCTCTCCCTTTCTGTCTGTCTGTCCCTCTCTCTGTCTCTGCCACAAACAAACAAACAAAACATTCTGTTGGGATTGTGCATTTCTTAGTCTCTTGGTCTTGACCTTTTTTCCAGGTCTTTATTCACTCCGCATCGACAACTCAGCTCAGAGGTCCTTTCCTCAGAGAAGCCTTCACTGCCTTTTGCTTCTAAACAAGCTCTCTTCCCAGTCATTCTCCAACCCAAGAACCTCTTTGATTACCTTCACATTTCTTATTGTTATCGGAGATTATCTCATTTATTTATTTATTTTTTTTTTTGCTTACTCACTGACTTCATCATTACTTCTAGGTTCTCCACCATAGAACTACAAGTGTCACGAAAGCAGAAACCCCGCTAACTTATGTTGACAACGTTGGTAGATCTCATGGGTCCCTCCGTAAATATCTGCCGAGTATGTAAAGGAACCAAATTTTCCATGACACGGGATTATGTTTTTTTCAAAATATAGGGTAATTATTTAAATGAGAATCTATTTTTTCAACCTGTAGGAAATTTAATGTTGCCTATGGGAACTCCAAGGAGGCACATACAGAGAAGTCTGCCTGGATTAGGGGCCCGGGAACCGATAACGTACCATCAAAGGTAAGTCTCGAAAGTGATCTGAAGCTGCTTCTATTCTGTTACTAAAATCCCCTTCCACACCCAGTAAAGGCCCTTAAACTCCACAAACTGCCTGCGTTCCGAGGCAGCCCGGTCCACAGGAAGTAGCTTCGAAAGGGGGTAAATGTCAAAAGGTCCATCTGTGCCCATAAAGGACCTGGCCACTCATAACAAAGCCACAGCAAGTGCACTGGTTTCTTTTTTTTTTTTTTTCTTTTCATTTTTCTGAAGCTGGAAACGGAGAGACAGTCAGACAGACTCCCGCATGCGTCCGACCGGGATCCACCTGGCACGCCCACCAGGGGCGACGCTCTGCCCACCAGGGGGCGATGCTCTGCCCATCCTGGGCGTCGCCATGTAAGTGCACTGGTTTCTAACACACAAAGCGCCTTGAATATGAAGGGAAAGTGAGGCACAGGCTCTGACCAGCAGCAGGTCACGGTCCACAGTCAGGTGCCCAGTGCCTGACTAACAAGACCGCTGTGCTGACAAGGGCCCCAGGGGAGTCGTAAGTGGAGAGTGAGACAGACAGCCACTTTAGCGCGTCAGTGATTCCCCCTTTAAGATTAATACCGCGCAGATGCCCTCTGTAAGCAGAGTTACAACAAAGTCCAAAGAGAACTCACAGAAGCGGGAGCAGGAACCCACAGGGAAGTCTAGCTATTAGCAGCAAGAAGAGTCCAGGAGTTCTAAAACGCAGTACTCTCTGTTACAGCCACTTAGTGGCGCTCAAAGGCTGAGAAATGGTTCCCGGAATTCAAATTTTAAGACTCGTGACCTTCAATGGAAGAAAAACAACCTTCTATCATAAGCATCTCCATGGATACGTGCCTTGTGCCTATCAGTTCTCCCCCCTCGAAAATGATTAGGCTTCCCTTGTTAGGTAAGAACAATAAGTAAAAAGAAACTTCCAAATACATTTTAAAGAAAAGAAAAGCAAGGAATTGTCATGAATCAGGTTAGTATTTTCCTCAATGTAGGCAAGTACCAAGTATGACCAGAAAAAGCATGAGGGGACAGGTGTGGCGTGGCGGCAGGTGCCATGTGTGCCCCGAAGGGGGGGGGCTCAGGCATTTACTTTCAATCATTCTGCATGTTTATGTGTAACATTCTGTGTGTATACATTTTACAAGACAGTACTTACTTCTGTTCATGATTATGCGTCACCATAGAATCTTTAAAAATACATGCTGGTGGAGAATTTGAAGGAGTTGTTAAGTACAGAGATAAAAAGCAAGGCTTTCAGGGTCAGCCATGGGGTTGAATCTTCCAATGTCAGTCCCTAGGAGACTCTGCATAGGTTATTTCTGTTCCTGGCCTTGGTTTTCTTATTGGTGTAAGTGGATGTAAAAATGCCGACTTTGCAGGGCGGTTGTGTGAGTAGGTTGAGCGTGAAGGCAGTTAGCACAGCATGGATCAGCAGTGGCCTTGAAATGGGTTTTCTTCCTTTCTCCCTCCCCTGCCTTCCCCCCACAGCCTTCCTTTCTTAAAACTCCTTCAGGTTAGTCCATTTTGGTCAGAAGCCTCAGAAATGAATGGAAGCAATGTTAAAGGTGGCAGAGAACACGTTTCAGGGAAGTGACTGCAGATAACCTTTTATATGTGGTTGGGGAAAGGGAAAAAAAGACTTGGTGAGAAAAGCCCTACCATCTAATCATTACTGGTAAAATCTGAGAGACTACCGTTACTATCTGACACTGTTCTAAGGCTCCGCTCTGCTTAGAAAGAGTGCAATCCCATAGCTTTCCCTGTGTGCACGGTGCTTCACTTGCTCAAAGACACCTGGCAAACTTGGAACACCACAGTTCCTACAAGAACGCTGGCCTGCAGCTATGACTGACTGGGTTCGAACACAAAATCCCACCTTCAGGCAGATTGCACATAGAGAGGTTGGAAAAGGCTGCCATTTACCTTCAATTCTCGGTATCCATAACGATGAGCCTTTCACAAAACACCTTCTGCTTCTCTGGATGGACAGACCCACTCTGGAAGAACATACATTTTTCTACGACCTTTGAATATGGTGAAACAGTATTGAACAGGTCCGTGTACCTAACAGCTACCCAACGGGTGCATACACTTGCTGGGTTACAATTAAAACATGGGCACAAATCCCACTCCTCTGATGGAGCATCTTCCATGGGAACCGCATGGCCTTGTGGAAATAACTGAGACGTTAATAAATTCAAAAGCTATTGGTTCAGACCAACTCGCTGTCATCCGCAGCCTATGGGTAGCCAGGCTCCTCTCTCAGTTTCCGTTGAACCTGTTTCTTTGCCTTTCTGTTGAAGGCGCTAATACTTTTCCTGACTACCTTGCAGATTTTCTGAAGATCAACTAAAATAAAATTAACATAGTTCTCACACCCAGGACAGCTATACCACAAATGCTGCACAGAGCGTGGTTAAAGCTGGGAGGGTGAAGAGCAAGGTCCTCTCACTGGGACTCTAAAAAATTTACTAGTATGGGGACCCTGGCCAAGTTACTGCCTCTCCGTCACTATTGACTTTTTTTTTTGGATAACAATGAAGTCTTCTCCAGGGGACCGTGCTGAGGTAAATAAAATCATGTAAGCCTGGCCCCCCTCTAGACACTATTTATCATCATCTACTTTTAAATGGTTATTATCGCCATTATTCAATAGCAGGTAAGCTTTTCTTCTGCATCAGTGGCTTTCCGGACAAGTCTCATTTTCTGTTCTCTAGGCTTCAGCTTTGTTTTCTTAAGTCACGGCTTAAGGCTCTCACTCCTGTTCTCTTCTTCAATGAATCTGCAGAACCCAAAGCTACACTAGGTATCTCTTCCTTACAGTGTTAGTGATCACCAGTATATGAGTGGCCCGCCCTGTTAAACCCGGGCACCTTTCTCATTGACACAACACCACACTGTGAAGTTTCTCCAGGTCATCTCTGATCTAATAACCCACCATCACATCAAGTGCAGCATACTTCTTTCTGGAACACAATTTTCTTCTACCACCTTCCCTTGAACCAAACTCCCTGGTCACCACATTCATGCTTTTCCCACCTTTGACTATGTGCTCAGATGTGGATAACCTTCCATAAACCTTCCTCTTCTATCCCATGCCCTACATAGTGGGAGGTTCTGGTCAACGTTCTGCTCATCTGTCAACAGTGCCAGTAATACCCTTTCTGTCCCTGCTGCCTCTGCCATCCGGGCTCAGAGTTGCACCATCCAGCATGTGTGTGGTCTGAGCCACAGGTGACAGATGTGGGTCAGGTTCCCCACGAGGCACTGAGAATGCAGCGATGAGCAAGCAGCATCCTTGCCTTCAAGAAGCTCACAGTCGAGAAGGAAGCACTCATTTGCACATTAGTGTGCTCGGGAAAAACCCGGGTCTCCAGAGCAGCCCCAAATGTGGCATCAAAGCCCTAACGGAGGGCTCAGGGATGGCACAAAAGTGTCCTGAAAAACACACGGCCACGTAAAGTGTTGGGGTGGGAAGAAGCGGCAGGCAGAGGAAGTGATTTATGAAAAACCGTGGAAGCCAACTGAGGAATTCAAATAGTTCGGTGCAATGGAAAACAAACCCATACACTACTTTAGGGTTTCCGCTCAAGAGCCACTTTCCAAAACAAAGTATCCATATAAAATCTGTTATCTTTTCTGATTTTGAAAGACTCTGAAGAATTTCCTAGGAACTTAAAATTGAACTTACTGAAGGAATTTGTTTGTTGAAGGTAGCTTTTCTTCCTGTCAAACTGATTGTAGACAGAACGATTTAGGAAACATTTTTAGAAAATTATTTCTGGAAAGTTTTAACTGTCTTTAATCAATATATTATATCTATCTTTAAATAGGAATTTTGATCACTATCATAGATACATATCACATACATATCTATAGATTTCTTTCTTCCCTGAAACTATTTCATTTATATATATATAAAAGCCACCAGACACTTGGGCAGTATTTATTAAAAACAAAACAAAATAAAAAATTTGTTGAGAGCTTGGAAAAATAAGGGCCATAGGGTTTTAAAAAATGACACTAAAGAAATCTCAAAGCAATAACAAAAAAACCTTCAAAAAGAAAATTGAACAAAGTGTAAAACTTTGTGACAAAAGAAAATATCCTTTTCTATAAAAAGAAAGCCACCTCTTAAACTCATAGTTTGCCTGAGTCCCTGAAGTCTGGAGCTCAAGACCAATCTAGAAATAACTAGAGCTAAAACAAAACTTCATGGAACACCTATAACGAACTTAAAAGTGTTAAAATGTATAAAAAGTTCAGGGGAAAAAAACAAACACAATATCTTGGGAAACAGATCAGGGTTTTCGTGGGGGTAAATCACGCCTATCAATCAACTAAAGTACTTAGCGAAATAAGCACGTATGTAAAAAAAAAGGGGAAAATACATCCACATAATTTATCTGGACTTGCAGGTCTGTCATTAGTAAAGTCTTATTCACTTTGAAATTTGAGTTACTCTGGAATTGGTGGGGCAAATGAAAACTGATGGCTATAAAATTAACTACGAAGGTTATCTGGAGCCGAAAAACGGAGTGTGTAGACACCCGAATATCTCTGAAAGCAAAAGAATAGCTCATAGCATCCTAACAAATGTTTCTGTGCCTGTTTATAATAATATGTAGATTCCCCAGAAAGGGGTTGAGCACATTGACTTAGAATGTTTCTGAGTGATGAGTATTGCATTAATACAAATTCAACTAGAACACTGAGTTCTACAGTCACACGTTAAACTACTATATTTTGGTTGTTCATACTAAGTATCTTAATGAATTTAACAAATAATATGATATAAAATTTGAAATAGAAATCTGCTATATAATAATAAACATTTATTAAAATTATTTGGATATATTAAATATGGAAATCCACTGTGTGAATCTGAAATAATGAAATGTATAGGCCTTCAAACAGAACAAGGCATACCTTTTCATCAGTAGAAAATTTAACTTCATGACATAATATAGATTTGGAGGGCAATTAAATTTTTCAAGCTCTATTTGTGAATAGTCACTACAATATTTGAAAAAAACCCATATAAGTGAAATTTTATAAGCTACTATAACATGGTGAGTATTTTGAAAGCTATGACAAAGTGAATGGGTCTTATGAATCATTTTAACTTTATGACTTATCTTCTCAAATTATTTTTCAAAAATTTTCTCTACTAGGATTCTATTCTAGAAGTCCACAGATACAACGGGAAATCTAATTCAGCAGCGAGAACTGTCAGAGAACAATGAGGCTCTGTCATTCTCATGAAGGTAAGGTGCTCTGAAATTGATGAGCAGATAAAAATGTTTTATGGTCAGTCTGATTCTATTTAAAATTTCTGGAAAGTGGGAACAGTCCGTGGAAAGGACGCCAACAAAAACATCAGTCCCACGCATCACACTTCTGGGCCAACTATGGGTAACTTGACAATGAATGGTTTCATTGATACATGTAATTTACTAATTCTATAAAGCAATGCAAAAGATTACCTTTGCCTGAAAGATCAGTCTAGAAAAGTTAGGCAATAAAGAGCGAGACAGGTCCAATAGATCCTTTAACCATAGAGTGGTGTGTCAAATCGACCACATGAGCCAGGATTACATTCCTTTAATAAAAGACATGGAAAGAAAAGCTATACTTAAAAAAACACCCAAACTCTTAAATGAACCCGTAATCATTACTTATCACTGGTGTAGATAAACACAAATTAAGCTTGTGACATTCGTTATTCATAAAAGCAATTTTAACAAAGCATGACAACTAGCCATTTATATCTGCATTATGTTTATACATTGCAGCTCCTTCACTTCACTCCTTTATTCAGTAAACAAGTATCCGCGTATGTCTATTAAATGCCAGTCATGGTAGTGAAGGATTAAGAGAAGGGTCCCCTCTGAAATCGGAAGGAATGAGAATCAGTTGCCGCCCTCCCGTGGCTCATGAGAACCCTGTCATTTCAATGTTTATAACCAGATGAAGTACTCTTGTCTTCTACTTAAAGTATAATCTAAACTCGAAATAACAACTCCGTAACATGTTAAACTTTTCTCAAAGACTGAATTAGTCAGAACTATGGATTTATATTTCCAGAATTGCAGAATATCTATTTTATAGGTTCTTCACTTTGGTAAATATTCAGGAATATTGAAAAAAAATGAGTAGAGAACGAGTATTTGTGATACATTCACTAAGGGTACTTATTCATCATCTTTCCATTGCCTCGAGTCTCTTTTTCTGTTTTTAAAATATCCCTCCTCCATCCCAATAAAGTTGCCCTTTTTTTTTTTAAGAAAATTTAACAAAATAAAGTTCCCACCCAATCTCAATGTCTTCCTCTTTATCTACACATAAATTTCCTTTGGGTGTACTCTACAAATCTGGTTGCCGTATAAGGCAGATTGTGAGTCGCTCCTCTGGGACTGGGAGGGAGGAGGAGAAACACGGAAGAAACAGGGGGCAAACCAGACGGCTGAGCGACAGCGGAGCCGGGATAACAGCGTCTCAGGAAACAGCAAGAAACTGAGGGAGAGGAAGCAAAAGCAAGGCGAAGAGGCTAACCACACAGCATCTAACACATCCCCCTTCAAAGTAATTTTAAACAGAATTTCGGGACTCAATCGCTCCAAGCGGAGAACAGAATCAGAAAGCTAGCTGAATAATTCCTCATGCTCACTTGACTCCAACCTTCTTACCTCCATCCACATTGCCCACTCCTCCCTTGCTTCCTCCACACTGGGCTTCTTTCTGTTTCCCCCAAATCCTGCATTCCTGTTTCAGATTCCATAAAAATGAAGTCACCCCTGTGGCATTCGGGCTCCATCTCACCCAGGTCTCCTCCTCAGGCACCTGGAAGAGTCTCTCCCGCCCCCATCTGGAGGCTCTTTCCCTACACCAAGGCCGTCTGTATGGACTGAGCTGTTTGCTTACATTGGAACTTAAGCATCCTGGGAGAAGATACCCTGGAAAACAAAAGTGGGGGACTCTCTCCAAAATTCCCTTACCGAGAAGAAAACTATGTAAAAATCAATCGTAGGGACTCAGTATTTCTAATTTAAGATGCTTGCAAAATTATCATCAAAACATACTGCTCACTGAACAGAGCTTTCATCAGCTCACTGTAAACTGCAAGCTTCCTCATCCCATCCCTTCCATATGGTCTATGCCTTGTGTAGATGCCTTCTCCCGTTACTGGACTTGGTAGAAGCTGAAAGCTTGAAGCTGAGTGTTGTCTACAAAAAAGCGTTGTGTATCAAAATTCAAATAGCCCAATGATAGCATCAACAATTACATTTAAAATGGCATCATACTGTTGGAACAAGCCATTTGAAACTGATGGTCTCACTTATTTACTTATTTTTAGTAGGTCGACACGGTCAAATATTGACAATTTCCTATGGTTAAGATAAATATCCTTATGCGTTGAAAACAGAGCAAAAATGTATCTCTGCATCGCTAAACATAGATGTTCCTCCACTAATTTTCACTTTAACATGTAACCCTTTCCCAAACAAAGCAGGCCAGGACCAGGGAAGTGCTGTGTCCATGTTAAATGTCCAAACCACGCTCATTCCTGCCTGGGTAAAGTTCCGATCTCATCGTGACACCTTGATTCAAAGGGGCGACACATTAGAAAATATTTGGAAGTTCCTTCCCGCAGATTATATAATTCACACTGGAAACGCATCTAATTTGTGAGACCTTTTTTTTTTTTTTTTTGTGACATGGAGATCTTGATATATACATTTGGGCCATCTCACTAAAATGAGGATTCAAAAATGTATTAGAAGGTATGAAGTAGGATCGAGGAAGAGAAAAAAAAAATGAGCCAAGAAACGACCTTTGAAATATGATTGTCTTCTCGGGACAGAGCAGAGGGGAGGCAGAAACACAGTGGTGACGGAAGCCACCCATGCTTCCGTCTGGACCACCCTGAAGCCATTCCTGTAGCTCTCTAAAAAGCGTAGGTTGAATAATCTGACAAAAATGAACGTGAAACCAAAGCATTGACATGCGGAATAAATCTTGCAAGGACACGCGTAAGTCCCGTCCCATGGGGAACGGGAAGAAGGCAGGGGCCACAGGGAGGCAAGAATTCCTAGAGCGCCTGACGTCAGGCTGGCCTCCACAGGCTGTGTGCTACTGAATCACCGGACTCTTATCAGCTTCTCGAGGGATCCTCCTCCTCTCATTACACTGTGGAAGTAAATCTGTTTATGATATTTTTCGTAGCCTTTTGGGGGTTGTGGAGAACGGAATATTGATGCTTTCAATACACCAACCTCTTACAAAATAGGAATGAGACGATTCACAATGCATTTTAATGACTTGATAAAAAAAATTTGACCCATGCTTTTTAAAAATCATTAAACTTAAAGCTTTTTAATCGTTCCATGTAAAGCTTTCATCCTAGCTCCTTAATCTCTGTTACTCTTTTTAATGTCAAGAGGAAATCAACACTGAGGAGGAGACATATGGTGACGAGAGGGACAGAGGAACGCATCATGAATCAGCTCTCCTCGCTGCAGGAGAAAAATACAATGTTTATATTTTTAAAGGTTACTACAAAATGTTCTACCAGCAAGACGGGGAATTCTAAGCAGCATGCAATCATCAGACTTAAGTCACCTTCAGACAGACTTTGGATTTGAAAGCTGTGTTTCACTTCCTGGAAAAGGCAAAAGACTAGTAAAATAGAGGGCAGTCATCAGATTCTTTGTCAAATTTAGGGGACTGGAGGTCCTCTCCATGTTAATATCTGAGCTGAGAGCTGGGTTTGCTGATTCACTTGTCTTTTAATTCCTTCTCTTCTAGGTACTAGTTGCAGAAGGTTAAGAACGGTGACTGAGCTGCCACCACAAAATACCATAGACTGGTGGCTTCAACCACGGGATTCTTTTCTCTCACAGTCCTGGGGTTTGCGGTCTGAGATCGGGGTGTCAGCAGGACTGGGGTCTGGTGACAGTGCCGCTCTGCAGATGGCTGCCTTCTCACTGTGCCCTCATGTGAGTCTCATCTTTCTGGAGTCTTGCCTAATCCCATCCTAAGGGCCCTACCCTCATGACCTCCGCTAAACCTAATTACCCGCTGAAGTTTCTGTCTCCAAATACTGTACCATTAGGGGTGACGGCTTCAGTACATGAATCTGAGGGGAGAGAGAGAGGTCAGTCCTTAGCAAATGGAGACAGGCTGGATAAAACTATAAAAGAATCCCAAGAGTTACGGGAGGTTGAAGTGAGCCAAGAACAAAAGAACATAAAAATATAGCGAGGGTGGTGCAAAACACACCTGTAGCTTTGCTCTTTGTTGGTTGAGAAAAGTTACTGGCAAACGCATGAGCTGACATTGCAACCCAGTGATTGGTTTCTGACTCAATCATGGTCTTTGCCAATTGCCTCGTGGGTGTGTGGACCGTCCATGGTTTAAACTAAAATCTCTTAGTAAACATCCTCATCTCCAAGAATCAAAACACTGTGGGTGGATTTCTCTAGCGGACCTGACTTCTTGGGAAAGCAAAATTTATCTGGTACCTGCAGAGTGACATAGGTGACACCAAATGTTTGGGGAGAGGCAATACTGGTAAATTTTATCACATATTCCATATGAGCAACATAACAAACCCAGGTATCTATTCTGTGATCATTAATGCATAATCCTTATAATAATGATCACAATAATTGTGACGAACGAAACCTTTTCAAACTGTCTAAAGCTGTCCTTCATTTGTAGGTAAGGGTAGGCAGCTGAACAAGAGGGACATTTTTCCAGGTTTAATTTGCAACTCAGATGTCATCTAGGAATAGAAATACTTTGCCCCAGAAATGAGGGTCAGGTTTCATGGTTTCCCTAATTAATAATAGAGTTGTCACTCACTCGAAAAGGAAATATATATGCAAGTTCTTGAGATATAACACACATCTAAGGGATCTCAGTGATTCTTGTATAAATATTTATTTTTGAACGCAAAACCACAAAGTTTAAACAGTTTAAGAATAGAAAGAATGCAAAACGCTCTATTGCTAGAGATAAAAGTAATATCACGAAAGCAGCCAAAGTCAGCTTTTAAAAAGATAATGCGGTAACAATGACTTTCACCTTCTCACGTCAGACATAAAGCTCCCCAATTTCTGCAGCAGAAGCTAGTCTTGCCCTGCCATGTCTCCTTAGAAGGACCTTGGAACCATGTTTGAGCCAGCTCTCAACATGGTCTCAGTCTCCACAACCAGCCTCTGAGCCTCACCGCCAGCAGACTGCTCTCAGAATGCCAGAACAGCTGTCCCCACGCACAGGATGAGCAGGGAATAACTGGAAACTGATGGCCCCTGATCCCTCACGTCTGGCCCTGAACCAAGGCCTGACTCCAAGCTCCAGCTCTGAGTACCGGATCAGAACAGGACTTGGTCTGACACAGGGTGACCCCAGTGCTCGCCTGTGGGATGGAGCCGATGTGATTCTCTGCTAAACTTGCCATCTCAGCCCTCCTGTTCCCAGTTCCTCCTCCCCCTTAGAAACACTCCCTACAAATTGTTTCACATGTGCCTGTGTGTCGAGCTTTCTGCTGAAGAACCCAATCTAAGATATCCCCTCGACCTGCAGATCTCAACACGGAACCAATGAACTGGCCCTGGTGTCTGGCCACAGTGACACTTTTAAACATTTGACCCAACACCTAGCTGTCACCAGCTGAGCAGCTCTCTGTTTTGATCGACTGTATATTCAACCCCAAGCAATGCTGGGGTCCCCCCTTTTCGTCTTTGTCCAGAGAGCAGCCACCTTTGCTCCTCCCTAGAGCTACATAAAATCTTTTCACTGATAATTATTTCAGTATAGAACCTCAATTCACCTTTGGTGCCTATGGGTTAAGAATATTTAAAGAGTCAGGCTTGCACATACTTACATGGACTTTTATATTTGCAATAATATGAAAGCTATAATATATGATAAGCAATATTGGAAATGTCTGACTGCATCTGAATACATGTGAGGTCACAAAACACACCATAATCAGTCTTCTGTTTCTCAGGCAACTGCAATGCAAAGAGTATAGTAATACTGCCAGGTGGGCCTGACCTGTGGTGGCGCAGTGGATAAAGCGTCAACCTGGAAACACTGAGGTTACCGGTTCAAAACCCTGGCTTGCCTGGTCAAGGCACATATGGGAGTTGATGCTTCCTGCTCCTCCCCCTTCTCTCTCTCTCTTTCTCTCTCTCTCTCTCTCCCCCCCTCCTCTCTAAAATGAATAAATAAATAAATAAGAAATTAAAAAATGTTTAAAAGTACCGTCGTCCCCCCATTGTGATGATGGAAAACTGAGTCTCGGGATGGTCAGACAGGTAGGAGGGAGGTGCGCTGGGCGCTGCGCTGTCTGGACCTGGATTCACTATCTTACCCCTGTTTCTCGTAGGAACAGTTGGGGCCGCCTGTTCCCTGAAGCCCAGGAGTAGTTTCAGTTTTTCTGAGTGACGTGTCAACATTCATTTGAATAGCAATACTTAGTAACAGTAGTAAATGATGTAAGTAAACAATTACAAATAGTCAACAATTCACAGGGCAGGGACTGAAATCCACTGATGTGTATTCGCCGGGGTTCCTTTGCCCCCTGCCTGGATGCCCTGTCATCTCAAAGTCACAGAGGAGTCATCAGATCACAGCTTCACATGTCATTATGGACTCACCCAGACAACCTAACAACCATTACGTAGTGTTCCCAGAGAAAAATGTGTTCCCAATTTTAAAAAGCAAACTTGTACGTAAATCTTGGGGACATAAAATGAGGGAATTGCTTTCAAGTTACGAGCAAAGCCTGACTGTATATTACCGGGGACATTGACAGTAGGAAGCCAAATACAATGTCTTATAACTTTGAGAGAGGCTTAGATTTGTAGGTCTAGAAGCCTACTTCAGTCTGGGTAATTCATGTGCACACAAGTAGGACAAAGCAAAATCAACCAGAATGGAGAGAAGTCCAGCTGTCTGGACAGAAAAATATTGCCTTGAGAAATCTGCACGTTCCTACCCCACGTGGGTATGGTGTGTTTGGAAAAATGTGTGACAGTGTAAGGAGTTAGTAGAAATCTTTGTGAAAGTTTCAGCATTCGCAAGAGGAGGGAGAAAGCAAAATGTGTCTTGCTATGTGTAGTCACATTCTTCTTAAAATACTCAAAATTAGATTTAAAAATTACAAAAATCATTAGATGTAAAAAAGATGATACAAACACACCAATTACGGGAGTTCTCGTCACAGTTACTGGCTTTTAACAGTTGACTTACTTTTCAGAAATTGTAGGAGTATTTGTTTTCTAACGCAACACTGCAAGTGTTATTATACCGCACTATTTGCAAATGTTTTGAAATTAGAAGTGTTTCATAACATTTCCTTATCAAGAACTAGCAGCATTGTGAGTCACAATGGTGCCATCTACTGGGCACCAATAGAGATAATACCATGGTATGCGTTTAATGGATACAGAACATAATATTCTGATATCCTTTTAATGAAGGAATTCCATTTATTAAGCTTTTTTTTTTAATTTAGGGGGTTAATGGGTATAGTCAGTGTCCTGAGAATCAAAAAAGATCCTTCCACAGTTCTCTGACATTTGTTTTCTCCTTTTTAATTTGACATCATTTGTGTATGTTATCTTTAATTTCTTTATACTTGGGCCACAAATAAGATAAAGTGACTTTTTAATTAATATTTAATTATTAATTGTAAAAATTAATAATTAAAAACAAATTTCAATATGAGACAACTTAGAAGAGCTGTTCTAACCCTTTGAGTAAGTGGTGTGAATGCTCATATACGTCCTTGTGCCTCCTGACCATCCAGAGTAAAATTGTAACAAAAATTTTTATTTTAAAAATGTGTAAGGCCACATTAAAAATAGAGAAATGTATGTTCTTTATGTTTTCATAAATTGTTTATCAAACAAACATGATTTTAAGTTAATAAAATTGTAACAAACTAATTTTATTTTTTGAAAGAAAACTCACTCCTGAGGGTGAGTGAGCAAGCATAAAAAAACCTCTCTACTCAAAGGGTTAAAGATAATGTGCAAGTCACTTCTGCCAGAAAATTTACCAGTATTTAAAAAGTCTTTGATGTCTTAGTCTGTGCAACACATAACATCAGGTGTTTTGTTATTTTTTCATAATATCACGTTTGAGTTAATGAAACCACCCTCAAGCTTTCACTACTCTTTGTCAAAGAATCTTCTGACAACTTATATCAAAAGAAAACTAAATAGTCAATATATCCCCTGGTAGATCTAATTATTACCCTCAACCTATAACCAGTGTTTTGGAATAAGAAGTACGGTAATATATTATATTAACAAATTTTCTGTAAAATACAAGAGAGAAAAGTGTTTTCTTACAAGGATAAGAAATTATCCATGTTTTCTTTCTTCTTTTTTTGCATTTTTCCGAAGCTGGAAGCGGGGAGGCAGTCAGACAGACTCCCGCATACGCCCGACCAGGATCCACCGGGCACGCCCACCAGGGGGCGATGCTCTGCCCCTCTGGGGTGTCGCTCTGTTGCATCCAGAGCCATTCTAGTGCCTGAGGCAGAGGCCACAGAGCCATCCTCAGCGCCTGGACCATCCCTGCTCCAATGGAGCCTCGGCTGCGGGAGGGGTTAGAGAGAGAGACAGAGAGGAAGGAGAGGGGGAGGGATGGAGAAGCAGATGGGCGCTTCTCCTGTGTGCCCTGGCCGGGAATTGAACCTGGGACTCCTATACGCCAGGCCAACGCTCTACCACTGAGCCAACCAGCCAGGGCCCATGTTTTCTTCCATGGATAATACGACAAGATAGTAGGTATTAATTTACCATGTGTGTTTTATCTGCTTTGTAAATTTACTACTCTCCAATTCCGTGTCACAGTTCCCATCACCCAGAACTTTTCTGAACTTCACCTATTTGTAACTAAATAATAACCCAGGGGATAAAATATGTCCCTAAATCAGATAAAAGACATTTAAATTGTTATTCCTATGGCGACATATGCATTGATTTATCGATTCGTATACTACTTTAACAGATATTGTCAACCCCCACTCCGTGCAGTATACTGCCTAGAGACAAAACGTCTCTGTCTCTCCAAATAGCATGTTCTGTTGTAGGAGAGACGGAACAAACACTTCCAGGCATCTCATGGAGTGCTGGCAATGTAACCAGGTGAAGACAAACAAGAGCTACTGTGTCCAGGGCTGGTGTGGAAGGAAGGCGCGGGTTATTTCGGACAGGTGGATAAGAGGCCAGGAGAGGAAGTGATCCTCGTGAGCACAGAGGCGGGAGAAGGGTGCTCTGTGCAGATCTGGAACACAAGGCATCGAGAAAGAGGGGGGGGGAAGCACGCATAAAGCCTGGAAGTGGGAGCGAGCTGGGGGGGGAGGGGGGAGGAGACAGCTCTCATGTTATTAATAGAGGCTGAGAGTGGTAGGAAATATGTTAGAAGAAGGGGCAGCCCTAGTTCCCTCCCCCCCAAAAATGAGGTTGACCTCCAAGAAGCATAGCTGGTACGCATGAAGGGTCTGAGAACGAACCAACCAATGTAATAAACACGCACGGATGTAACTTTTAAAAATCTCTGCGTTCACCATATGTGGTGGATCTTACTATCCCAACTCTAGAGGAAAGGTCATAAAAAGCAGCATGAAGTTATTCCCCCAGTGGCTCCCAGGTTAGTAAAGGTGCTGGCTCAGATCTTAACTCCAGGGTCCACGGTTTCCATTTGGCTCATGTGGTCATATTCAAACCTGAGTGCAGAGGTTCTTTCAAGGGTTAAGAGATCGGATGGAGCCATTTCCAGGGCCTGGAAGAACATACCATACGGAAGGCAGGTGAGGTACTTTCCAAATCAAGCTTTGCTTGTTTACCTGAACTAAGAAAAATTTCTAAAGAAGCCGTAGGTGACTTAAATGAGAACTAAATGAAAGATTTGTTGAACAGGAATTGTATTCTTTCTCTTGTTAGCAGGACAATTTTGCTCATTTTTAAATTTTTTTTTTTTTTTTTTTTTTCGTAAAGCTCACGTTCAACTTAATTTAAAATAATGGACAGTTTTCTAAAAAATAAATGCCAGAATAAGCATAATTAAAACAAAAACTTTAATATTAAATTTAGCTTTAAGTGTTAAACTGGGGGTAAAATGATTTTTCTTCATTTGTAAATATTTTCAAGAGACGATGTCCCTCAGTATCTCAGAATCACTGTATCAGAGATGATCTTACAGAAGAAGTCTGCCCCCCCCCCCCCCGTGCCCAATCCACAGGCTAACGCCCTGACCCACAATGTGACCATGTTTGGAGACAGAGGTTTTTTATTTATTTTTTATTTTTTAATTTTTCTGAAGCTAGAAACGGGGCGAGACAGACAGACTCCCGCATGCACCCGACCGGGATCCACCCAGCACGCCCACCAGGGGGTGACGCTCTGCCCCCCCCCAGGTGTCGCTCTGTCGCGACCAGAGCCACTCTAGCGCCTGGGGCAGAGGCCACAGAGCCATCTTTG